>NW_006921893.1:1889841-1896066 GCF_000298275.1 Orycteropus afer afer | reverse complement strand
GTCAATGTCATGAGACAAAGTGTATGTGAACTGCTGTATGGAAAGTGAATTTGCTCTGTAAATCTTCACCCAAATCACACACACACACACAAAGACATCAAATGATGCATCACATTGGGTAAATCTGCTGCAAAAGACCTCTTTAAAGTGTTAAAGAGATAATATGTCACTTTGAAGACTAAGGTGCATCTGACTCAAGCCATGGTATTTTCAATATTATTATATGACAGCTGGACAATGAATAAGGAAGAAGAATTGATGCAGAAGAATTGTGGTACTGGTGAAGAATATTGAATATATATCATGGACTTCCAGAAGAACAAAGAAATCTTTCTGGTAAGAATTACAGCCAGAATGCTCCTTAGAAGCAAGGACGGCAAGACTTATTCTCTTGTACTTTGGTCACGTTATCAGGAGGGACCAGTCCCTGGAGAAGAATATTATGCTTGGTCAGTGAAAAAGAGGACAGTCCTCAATGACATGGATTGACATAGTGGCTGCAACAATGAATTCAAGCATAGCAATGATTGCAAGAATCCACAGGACCAGACAATGTTTGGTTCTGTTGTTCATAAGCTATAGTTACTATGATTCAGAACTGACTTGACTGCACCTTACAACAATAATAAACTAACCAGCTATCTAGGGAATCACATGTCATCATCACAAGCCCCTGCAGAAGAATGCATTCATATAATAATTATCAAAGTATGCTAATGAAATCCTTGGTCACAAGGAAGGAAAGTGAAGTTTCCAAAATTGAGGAGCTTGACTTGTAGCAATCAGAATGATTGACCAAGGTCAAGCCTCAAACCCCTCTTCCACTAACTCACTGCCATCAAGTTGATTCCAGCTCATAGGAACCCTTTTAGGACAGAGTAGAACTGCCCCTAAAGAGTTTCTAATGCTGTAAATCTCTATGGAATCAGATTGCCTCATCTTTCTTCTGTGGAGCGCCTGGTGGGTTCAAACCACTGACATTTTGATTATCAGCTGAATGCTTTAACCAGTATACCACCAGAACTCCTTGACCTCATCTTTAAAAAAAAAAAAAAAAATTCACTGTCATTGAGTCAATTCCAACCTCCATTTCATTTCTGAGGAGGTAAATCTTTACAGAAGTAGATTGCCCAGTCTCCCTTCCACAGAGTGGCTGATGGGTTTGAACCAACAACCCTCTGGTTAGCAGTCAAATACCTTAGGCCACCAGAACTCATTATATACCTCATCTTAACTTTTGCTTATTTCACTTGTTACCATCAAGCCCCTGGATAGACTTAAGTACCTAAAAGATTTCCCCTGCAACTGTTAAATTCAGACAGACTTATGTACATAACAAGGAGCTCTGGTAGTGTAGTGCCTAAGGCATCTGACTGCTAACCAGAAGGCTGGTGGTTCAAACCCACCAGCCACTCCTCGGAAGGAAGGTTAGGCAATCTACTTCCGTAGTGATACTGCCTCGGAAACCCAAAGAGGGGTCACTATGAGTTGGATATGACTTGATGGCAGGTGGTTTTTGTTTGGGTTTAAGTACATAACAAAGAAAACAAGTAGTTTTATCTGTGATTAAACTAAAGATATGTAAAGAATGTGCATAAGGGAGAATCTTGACATTAGACCTTTATCAGAAATGCCCTCAGTAGACTTCAGGAAATGTTCTGAGACAATTATCTTGTGACCACCTTGTAAACCATCCCCCTTTAAATTAACCAATCCAATAGCCTACATTCATATGTCTAACCAATCTTTGTAAAGTCCCTGCTTGAGTTGTCTCATCTTCAACTTCCCTGATCTTGCAAATTCCAATCAGTGTTATACTTTTAGTCCTTGATTTTAACTCATAAATATGCCTCTGTTATTCCATTTTTGAAGGTTTAGTTTCATTTTGTGAGATCAAACATGCTTGAACTGTTTTTGAATATTCAATATATCTCTTTCATTTCATTTTAAGAGTATACATTTTTATTCTTTGCCAGCTTCTAAACCAATTACCAGACTTAAATCCCAGTGAGCCACAAGAAGTGAAATACAAAGTGTGACCTAGTAGGAGGTATGCTACACTCCAAACGAACTGCTTGATTTTTTTAATATAAAAACAGAAACCTGGGACATATGTGTGGGAATGGATATTTGGATATTAAAGGTGGGGAATAATGGCACAAGGAACATATGGTTGGATCAGTCAGAGTTTGTTGATATAGGCCCACTAAGCACAGATTCTTCATTCAGTGTTTTAGCTCAAAAGGTTAAAAGGGGATCTAATAGCTTATTTGGTTTGTTCACTGCATGGATTAAAGGAGCTCTGGTGGAGTATTGCCTAAGACATTTCACTGCTAACCAGAAGGTTGGTGGTTCAAATGCACCAGCCACTCCATGGAAGGAAGATGGGGCAATCTACTTCCATAAAGATTTACCACCAATGGAGGTTGCTATGAGTCGACTCCATGGCAGTCAAGTTTTTTTGGTTTACACTAATTTTTTTTGGTTTAAACTAAGTCAAGTTGAAATGCCAGACATGCCTTGATATACTGTAGAAGAAGGTTTCCAAAGGTTCAGGCAAATTGGCATGTTAAAGTGAATTTTTCAGGTTGGATTCAGGTTGGACCCATATATAGAATGCTCAGAGGACACACCTTTTACCGCAACAGTCAATAATAATTTTGTGAAGGGAGCCCCAGCATCCTTAAAGATTGTTGTGACTGAGATTTTATGTAAGTCAGGTTTGACAGTGGAAACTGTCCTAACTGAATTAAGACACTTAACTATAATGGAGTTGGTTCAATCTTTTCATGGTAGGGGCCAAGGGTGGAGCTTAACTGACATAGAGAAGACTGCAGAGTCAAAGCAGTAAACAGAATAGTCTGACTCATACGGACTTAGGCATTGGCTACTTATCATGGTGTCTTTAGGAATGAAGTAGATCGGTAATCTACTAAATATTTACTTGATCTGTACAAGCAGAAGAATTCTAAGTCACGTGAATGGCATTCTATCTTGAATCACCAGAATAGAGAGTCACATCCCCTCAATCAATGCTCAGAGTTGAGCCAGTTTGGAGACACAGGACACTTTGAATGAAAGGGAGCCTGAATACCCTTGAGGAAGTAACCCACTGCACTGCCAGAAATCTATATGGTTAATCTTTCTCCCAGCCTTCCATAAAAGAATCTACAGCCTTTTACAAGAGGGAGTATTCACTGGGGAAAAGGAAATAACCAAATTTGTTAGGGATTACTGGACACTGGCTCTGAAGTAACATTAATTCCAGGAGACCCAAAACATCACTGTGGCCTACCAGTCAGAGTAGGAACATATGGAGGTCAGGTATTAATGGAGTCTTAGTTCAGATCCATCGCACAGTGGGTTCAGTGAGTCCCCAAATACATTCTATAGTGATTTACCCAGTTCCAGAAAGCATAATTGAAATAAACATACTCAGCAACTGGCAGAAGCTCTACATTGGATCCCTGACATGTGGAATAAGGGCTATTAGGGCAAAAAAAAAGCCATTAGAATTGCTGCTACCAAAGACTATTGTAAACCCAAAGCAATATGGCATTCCTGAAGGGACTGCAAAGATTAATGCTACTGTCAACGACTTGAAAGATGCAGGGGTGGGATTCCTACCACATCATTCAACTCATCTATATGGACTATGCAAAAAATAGATGGATCTTGGAGAATGACAGTGGATTATTGTAAACTTAACTAGATGGTGACTCCAATTGCAGCAGCTGCTCCATATGTGTTTTCTTTTCTTATTTTAACTTTTTAATGTGATTTGGTGACAATTTACAAATTTACAAAGCATATACCATTCAACAGTTCATGCAGTTTGTTTCATGACATTGATCCCCACAATGTAATAGCTCTCTTCCCACTTCCTCTCTGTGGTTACCTTTTCCCTGAGTCCTTCTTTTCTATACCTTCCTGCCTTCTGAGCTTTGTCCCTGCAGAAATGCTGCCCTTCTGATCTCCAATGGTTGATTGTTCTAAGGAGTGCACCCCTCCTGGTGTAATTGTTCACCTCATCTATTATTTGGTCATGGAACAATGTGGAAGCCACAGGAGTGACTTCAATTCCAGGCCTGAAGGGTGACTTAAGGCCATAGTCTTGGAGGTTTCACTAGTCTCTCTCAGAACTGTAAGCCTGATCTTTGTTATGATTTTGAGTTTTGCTCCACAGTTTTCTCCCATTCTATCTTGGATCTCCGATATCGACCCCTTCCCAAATGATTGGCAGTGGTAGCTGAGTACCATTTAGTTCTTTTGCTTCTCAGGGTCATGTAGGCTGAGGTTCCCATGGTCCATTAATTCCTTGGACTAATTGTTTCCATGTGTCTTTGATTTTCTTCACTCTCCTGTGCTCCGCACAAGGAGAGACCAATAGTTGCATCTTCGATGGCTGCACACATCCAGTTTGGATGTAGAACAATGTTATAAGACCAAGGTGGGATGTAGAACAATGTTTTTGTGCACTAGGTTATGCCAATTGAGTTTGATATTCCCTGTGACCATAGTCCCAATCCCACAGGCCCAGAGACTCACTCCCTTGAGTGTTTGGTTGTGGCTAAGAAGTTATCGTAATTTTGCCTGTTTGCTCTGTTATATATGGACATATTTATAGCACATATAAATACATATATAGAAATGTCATCTGCCAAACCTATATATGGTCATGGGTATATTTTCATTTGCCAACCCACACCTGATCACCTTACCTGTCTACCCGTGTATCCACATAGATCAATTTTTTTTTATTACTGATTATACAGTATTGTGTATGTAATAGTATTTGCCTTTGTTGTCTGTATCTCTTGTGCACATCTCTGTCTTTATTTTACTTACTGATACTGAGCTTTTTTATACTTTTGGTATATTGCCTTTCCCTTCATCCAAATCAATACATACCTTTTACCTGGCTAGCAATTTTCCCTCCCCTTCTCTCCCATTCCTGGTAACCAACAAAGAAAGTTTCCTTGCCTGTTGCGGTATTTACTTTGTGTGTCAATTTGGCTGGGCCTGGTTTTGAATGATCGAGCAGCTGAATGTAGTTATTCCCCATGATGAGACTGGTAATCAATTCCATGGCAGAATCTACTGGAAGAGCTGAGTGCTGCCTTAGGGTTGTGATGTGCTCCCAGTATATAAGAAGACAGCTTTAAGAAAGGTCTCTGAGCTTTTTGGCTTGCTTGGATCCTGCATGTAGCCAAGTCTTCATTCAGCAACCTGCCATGTTGTCTGTTGGTCTTGGGATTGTTCCTGGATTTGAACTGGTGTCCTGCCATGTTGTCGCTACTCTTGGGACTGTGCCATTTTACTTGTCAACCTTGGGTTTGTTAACCTCAGCAGCCAGGAGCTGCCTGAGTTAAGAGATGCCTCCAGTTCCAGTGGGCCAAAAGCAAGAAGCAGAGCTGAAGCCCAAGGTTGAGGAGACTTCACTCAGCCCCTAGAGCTGGCACTTTGAATTTGGAATTTTAGCATCCCAAACTGTAAGAGAGTAAACCTTATTTGTGAAAGCCCCCCATTTGTGGTATTTTTCTGTTAGAGCAGCACTAGAGAACCCAAACATATGCATAAACCTTTCCTTGACCTTTTATAATAGTGGACTCATACAATATTTAACCTTTGACTTATTTTACTCAACCTAGTGTCCTCCAAATTCATCCATATTATGAGGTGTTTCCAAGATTCTTCATTATTCTATAATGTTGCACAGTATTTCATTGTTTGTATGTACCATAGTTTGGTTATTCATTCATCTGTTGATGGGCACCTAGATTGTTTCCATCTCTTTGCTATTGTAACTAGTGGTGTGCTATGACGAATACTGGCATACATATATCTATTTGTGTTCTGACTCTTATTTCTTTAGGATACATAAATAACAGTGGGATTTCTGGATCAAAAGGTATTTCTATTTCCAACTTTTTAAGGAAGTGATGTAACATTTTCCACAGTGGTTGTACTATTTTACAATCCCACCAACAGTGTATGAGAGTTCCAATCTCTCCACATCCTCACCAGAGTTTGTTTTTTTCTGATTTATTGAACTTTGCTATTATTGCTGGGGTAAGAAGATTTCTCATTGTTGTTTTGATTTACATCTCCCTAATGGCTAGTGATCACAAACATTTCTTCATGTGTTTATTGCCTGCCTGAATATCTTTTATGAAGTGTCAGTCCTCTGTCCACTACTTAATTAGATTTTTTTTTTTTTTTTTT
>NW_006921893.1:1871019-1889741 GCF_000298275.1 Orycteropus afer afer | reverse complement strand
TAAGTGATGAATCAACACAGATACATTATTACTGGGTGCCAAACCCAGTCATCCACTGATTTTTTTTTTTTTTTTTGTCTTTTTGATGTTGAGGTTTTGAAGTTTTCTATAAATTTTAGGGATAAATTCCTTGCCAAATATTTTTTCCCAATCTGTATGTTTTCTTTCTTTTGAAGTCTTTTGATATTCATAAGAATTTAATTTTTACTATGAGACCAGAAGAACTAGATGGTGCCTGGCTACCACTGTCAACAACTTGGAGGGGAATCTATGGAGAAGATCCTGGATAGAGAGGGAGAACAATGTGGAACAAAACTCAAAATCACTTGGGGAAAAAAAAAAAAGGGGTGAACAGGTCTGATAGAGCCTGGTGGAACCACTGAGACTATGGTCCCTAGCTGCCCTTCAAGTCGAGAATTGAACCCACACCTGTGGCTTCCAGCCAAACAAAAAACTGGTGTAGGAGTTGAACATTTACATGAGGTAGATACAGTCCTTGTAGAAAAAAATCATGGGAAAAAGAAGGGCTGTTTATGCACAGGGAGACAGCTCAGGGGGCAGGAGTGCATGGAGGGATGGACACAGGGAAGAGGTGACTGTCGGGAGGAAGCAGGAAAGGAGCTGTTGCATTGTGGTGAATTGTGGTCAATGTCATGAGACAAAGGGTATGTGAACTGCTGTATAGAAAGTGAATTTGCTCTGTAAATTTTCACCTAAATCACAATTTTTAAAAAAATTGTGGAATAAGGAAAAAAAAAAAAATTTTTAGAAGGTCCCAGACCTTGGAAGGAAGACTGGGCAATCCACTTCCATAGTGATACTGCCTCAGAAACCCAAGGAGGAGCTGCTATGAGTTGGGTCCAATTCTATGGCAAATAACAACAACAACAACAAGACTTCTTATTTATCTTCTGCTGTTTGTGCATTTTGGTTATTTTTGATAGTCTTTTCATACCCTAAATTAGGGCATCTACATTTGCCCTTATTTTTTCTTTGATGAACTTTTTAATTTTAAGTTTTACATTTAAGTGTTTGTTCCATCTTGAGTTAGTTTTTGTGTGTGGTGTGAGGTATGGATCTTGTTTCATTTTTCTGTAAATGGATATCCAGTTGTGCCAGCAACATTTGTTAAAGAGACTATCTCTTTCTCACTTAATGGGTTTTGGTCCTTTGTCAAAGTTGATCTGTCCATAGGTAGATGGATCTATTTCTGGATCCTCAATTTTGTTTCACTGGTCTATGTGTCTGTCTGTCATTGTACCAATACTAGGCTGTTTTGACTACAATGGCTATATAGTAGGTTTTGAGATCAGGGAATGTGAGACCTTCTACTATGTTCTTCTTCAGTAGTGATTTGCTTATCTGAGGTCTCATTCTTTTCCATTTAAAGTTAGTGAATAACTTTGTCCATAAAATGTTGTCCATAAAGAATGGATATGATGTCCATAAAGAATGTTGATGAAATCTGGATCAGGATTGCATTGAGTCTATATATTGATTTAGGTAATATTGACATTTTCACATTGTTTAGTCTTCCAATTCATGAGCAGGGTATGTTCTTCCATTTATGTATGTCTCTTATACTTTCTTGTTTTGCAGTTTTCTTTGTATAGGCCTTTTGTTTGTCCCTGGTAAGATTTATCTACAAATATTTTATCTTTTTGGTAGCTATTGTAAATGGTATTGTTTTTCTGGTTTCCTTGTCAGAGATCTCTTTGTTGATGTAGAAGAATTCAACTGATTTTTATATGTTGATCTTTATCCTGCCAGTTTTCTTAATCTCTGAGCTTCAGTAGTTTTCTTGCCCAGTCCCTTGGTTTATAGGATCATATCATCTGCAAATACAGATAGTTTTACTTCTTCTTTGACAATTTGGATGGCAAATTTTTCTTGCCTTATTGTCCCGGCTAGAACTTCTAATACAATGTTGAAAAGAAGTGATGATAGAGGCATCCTTGTTCAGTTCCCACTTGGAGCGAGAATGTTTTCAGCTTCTCTCCAATGAGAATAATGTTGGTTGTTGGTTTTGCATATATGCCCTTTATTATATTGAGTAATTTCTTTTCTATTCTTATTTTCCTGAGAGTTTTTTAATCGAGAAAGTTTGGATTTTATCGAATGTCTTTTTTGACTCAATTGATGTTATCATGTGTTTTATTCCCCTTTGTTTTATTTATATGATAGATTACATTGATTGTTTTTCAAATGTTGAACCATCTTTGCATACTTGGTATGAATCCCACTTGGCTATGATATATTATTATTATTATTATTATTGATATAGTATTGGAATCTATTGGCTAGGATTTTGTTGAAGATTTTTGCATCTATATTCATGAGGGATATTGGTCTGTAATTTTCCTTTTTAGTAGTGTCGTTGCCTGGTTTTGGTATCAGGGTTTTGCTTGCTTCATAAAATAATATGGGAGTAGTCTATCCTTTTCTATGTTCTGGAATAGTTTGGGTAGTATTGGTGTCATCTCTTCTGTGAATGTTTGGTAGAATTGTTCAATGAAGTCACCAAAAAATTATTTATTGGTATTTTTTTATGATCTGTTCAATTTCTTCTTTTGTTATGAGTCTGTTCAGATTTTCTGCCTCATTCTATGTTAGTTTAGGTAGGTAATGTCTTTCTAGAAATCTGTCCATTTCTTCAAGGTTTTCAAATTTTTTGGAGCACAGTTCTTCATAGTGTCCTGATATGATCCTTTTTATTTCAGTAGGTTTTGTTGTGACATCACCTATTGCATTTTTTATTTGTGCTAGTTCCATATTCTTCTTTTCCTTTGCTAAATTTGCTAGTGATTTGTCAATTTTATTAATCTTTTCAGTGAATTAACTTCAAGTCTTGTTGATTTTTTCTCTTGTTATTCTGTTTCATTTCTTTCTGCTCAAATTTTATTATCTCCTTTCTACTGTTGACTGTAAGCTTTTTTGCTAATCTTTTTCTAATTGTTGGAGTTACTGGTTTAAGGTGTTGATTTGGCTCCTTCTTCTTTGTTGGTGTGTGTGTTTATTGCTATATATTGTCCTCTGAACATTGCTTTTGCTGTGTCCCAAAGATTTTGGTATGTTGTGCTTTCATCGTCATCTGATTCAAGGAATTTTTTTATTTCATTTTTTATTTATTCAATTACCTAATAGTTTTTAAGCAGGATGTTATTCTGTTGCCATGTGTTTGCTTTTTTTCCCCCTTGATCTTAGTATTGTTGATTTCTAATTTTATAGCATTGTGATCTGAGAAGATGTTTTGCAGTATTTCAGTGTTTTTAAATTTATTGAGGTGTATTTTGTTGCTTAAAATGAGGTTTATTCTGGAGAATATTCCAAATGTGCTGGAAAAGAACATATATTGTGCTGTTGTTGGTGACATGTTCTGTATATGTCTATAATGTAAAATTAGTCAATTTAGTCTTTCAGTATTGTTTAGTTCTTCTCTGTCTTTGTGGAGTTTCTTCCTAGTTGCTCTATCCTTCATTAAAAGTGGTATTAAAGTTTCCTGCAATGATTGTGGAGTTGTCTATTTCTCTTTTCAATTCTATTTAAGTTTGATTTATGTATTTTTGGGCTCTTTCATTGGGTTCATAGATATTTATTATGGTTATGTTCTGGAACTCTGGTAGCATAGTGCCTAAGGCACTTGACTGTTAATCAGAAGGCTGGCAGTTCTAACCCACTAACCACTCCTTGGAAGGAAGATGAGGCAATCTACTTCTGTAGTGATACTGCCTTGGAAACCCAAGGAGGGGTCGCTATGAGTTGGGTCCGACTCGACAGCACATAACAACAACAATCATTATATAATGTTCTTCCTTTTCTCTTATGGTAGATTTTCTCCTAAGGTCTATTTTATCAGAAATCAATGTTTCCATTCATCTACTTTTTTTTTAATTGCCATTTACTTGATATATTTTTTCCAAGCTTTGATTTTTAGTCTATTTTTGTCTTTGTGTCCTAGGTGTGTCTCTTGTAGACAGCATATTGATGGGTCATGTTTTCTTATCCATTTGGCAGCCCTCTGTCTCTTGATGGGTGCATTTAATCTATTTACATTTGGTGTAATTATCACCTAGTATTAAGGAGCTCTGGTGGCAGAGTGCCAAAGGTATTTGACTGCTAACCAGAAGGCTGGTAGTTCAAACCCACCAGCCACTCCATAGAAGGAAGACCAGACAATCTACTTCCGCAAAGATTTACTCCTTGGAAACCCAATGAGGGTCACTGTGGATCGGAATCAACTCAATAGTAATGGGTTTGGGTTTTTCTTTTGGTTTATGAATTTATTGTTGCCATTTTTTTATGTGTTTTTTTGTGGTGTTGTTGATTTCTTGGTTCCATATAAGTTTCTGTGATGAGCTAATTTTGTTTATGATTTTTTAAATCATTTCCTTCATTGCTATTGTTTTAATATTTGCTAAATATTTGTGCTTTTCACCTTTTTTATTTTGATGAGAGGTTTAATAAATTTTTGGGGTTACCCAGTGATTTATTATTTTTTCTTAAGTTTAAAACAGTACATTCTATCTCAAAATTGTCTTGACTTCCTCTCTACTTGGAAGTTCTGTAGTTACACTATTTATTCCTTGTTTTTGTTTTGTTGTTGTCCTAATTTGAAAATTGATGTTTCACTTTCCCTGTTTTCTGTCTTGTTCTGTTTCTTCCACTAGTTTATTCACTTCTTTATCCTTCCCTTTGAATAGCAGGGTTCCAGGATTATCTTTTGCATCTGTTTCAATTGGTTTCTCATTTCTTTGTTTAGAGATTCTGGGTAGCTTGTCTATTTATTCCATCACCTTGCCAGAAGCCTCCAGATGAGGTTTTATTCTTTAGCAAATTGATACCTCTTCTGGTACCTGGTAGACAGATATTAAGCTGACCACTGCCTTTTTCTCAATTCTGGTTTAAAAAGAATACCAGAAGTGGTTTGCGATTGGCTGACAAGCCAACAATACACCTTCACTATCCAACTTCATTAACTCTCAAGCCTTATGTCATAAGTTAGTCCACAAGGAACTTGATCACTTTTCCCTTCCACAAGACGTTACACTGGTCCATTATATTGATAACATTATGCTGATTGGCCCTATTAAGAAAGAAGTATTAATGACTCTAGACTTATTGGTGGGAGCTCTGGTAGCATAGTGGCTAAGGCACTTGACTGCTAACCAGAAGACTGGAGGTTCAAACCCACCAGCCACTCCTCGGAAGGAAGGTTGGGCAATCCTACTTCCATAGTGATACTGCCTCGGAAACCCAAGGAGGGGTCGCTATGAGTTGGGGCCGACTCGATGGCACATAACAACAACAACAACAACAGACTTATTGGTAAAACATATGTATGCTAGAGGGTGGGAAATTAACCCAACAAAAATTAATTACTTTTTCCACCTTAGTGAAACTTCTAGAAGTCCAGATATTGGGCATGTTGAGATATTCCTTCTAAAGTGAAGGATAAGTTGTTACATATGGCCCCTCCTACAACTAAAATGAAGCTGTTTGGATTTTTGAGGCAATGTATCAATCATTTGAGAGTGCTCTCTGTTTTATTTATAAAGTGACTCAAAAAGCTGCTAGTTTTGAGTGAGGCCCAGAACAAGAGAAGGTTTTACAATAGGTTCACACTGCCATGCAAGCCATTCTGCCACTAGGGCCATATGATCCAGCTGATCCAATTGTTCTTGAAGTGTCAGTGGCAGATAGAGATTGTTGTCTGGTGTCTTTGGCAGGTCCCTACTGCTAAATCACAGAGCAGACCATTAGGATTTTGGAACAAAGTTCTGCCATCTTCTGCAGATAACTATTCTTCTTTTGAGAAACTGCTTTTGGCTTGTTATTGGGCCTTAGTAGACACTGAACACTCAACCATGGGTCACCAAGCCACTATGCAGCTTGAGCTGACCATGATGAATGGAATGTTTGCTGACCCACAGAATGTTTGTAAAACCTTCTCTTGTTCTGGGCCTCACTCAAAACTAGCAGCTTTTTGAGTCACTTTATAAATAAAACATACTATCAATGTTCACAGCAGCACTCTGTTATTAAATGGAAGTGGTATATATGAGATCAGGCTGAAAAAAGGCCTGAAGCACAAGTAAGTTACAAGAAGAAGTAGCCCAATGCCCATGGTCCCCACTTCTGTCCCATTATCTTCCTTCTTCCCGTCTTTACCTGTGACCTCATGAGAACTTCCTTCGGATCAGTAGGCTGAAGAAGCGAAAATCTGTACCTGGTTTACAGAAGATTCTGCACAATATACAGGCACCACTCAGAATTGGACAGGCATGAAGGGAAATCCTTCCAGTGGGCAGAACTTCAACTAGTGCATCTAATTGCTCATTTTGTTTGTAAGGAGAGATGGCTAGATGTACAATTATATACTGATTCATGGGCTTTGGTCAATTGTTTGGCTGTATTGCCAGGGACTTGGAAAGAACTTCATTGGAAAATTGGTGACCAGAAGGTATGGGGAAGAGGCATGTGGATAGACTTCTCTGAAAGGGCCAAAGAAGTGATGATTTTTGTCTCTTGTGTGAATGCTCATCAAAGGAATACCTTGGCAGAGAAGGATTTTAACAGCAAATGGATAAGATGACATGTTCTGTAGAAACCAGTCATCCTTTTTCCCAATAGGTTAATGAACAAAATGGCCATGGTTGCAGGAATGGAAGTTAATGCATGAGGTCAGCAACACAGACTTTCACTTACCAAGGCCAACTTGGCTGCAGCCACTGTTGAGTGCCCAATCTGCCAGCCACAGAGAACAAGACTGAGTTCTCAATATGACACCATTCCTTGGGACAATCAGCCAGCAGTCTTAGGGCAGGTTGATTGCATTGAACCACCTACATCATAGAAAGGGCAGCATTTTGTTCTTACTGGGATAGATATTTACTCTGGATACGGATATGCCTTCCCTGCACTCAATGCTTCTGCCAAAACTACCATCTGTGGACTTTCAGAATCCTTTATCCATATCATGGTATCCCACACAGCATTGCTTTGGATCAAGGAACTCACTTGCAAATGAAGTGTGGCATAGGACCCAGGCTCATGAAATTCACAGATTTTACCTTGTTCCCCATTTTCCCAAAGCAGTTGTCTTGATAGTAGAATGGAATAGTCTTCTAAAGAAACAATTACAACACCAGCTAGGTGGTAATACCTTGCAGGTTTCGGGCAACATTCTCCAGGAGGTTATATAGTCTCTAAAGAAATGTCCAATATATGATGCTGCTTCTCCCATAGCCAGGATTCATGGGTCTAGGAATCAAGGAGTAGAAAGGGGAGTGGCACTCAGTATTACCTCCATTGAGTCCCTCACAAAATTTCTGCTCTCTGTCCCTGAGACTCCGTTCTGTGGATCTGTTATGTGTCATTGAGTCAGACATGACCCATAGTGACCCCTCCTTGGGTTTCTGAGGCGGTATCACTATGGAAGTAAATTGCCCAACCTTCCTTCTGAGGAGTGGCTGGTGGGTTTGAACTGCCAGCCTTCTGGTTAGCTGTCAAGTGCCTTAGGCACTATGCTACCAGAGCTCCAAAGGGAGGAATGTTTCTACCAGGAGATACAACACTGATTCCATTGAACTGGAATTTAAGATTTTCACCTGGGATCAACAGATAAAGAAGAGAGTTATGACATTGACATGAATGATCCTGATTACCAAAGGGAAATTTGATTGATATTATGTAATGGAGATAATCTGTCCTGGAAGAGGTGCAGCCAAAATGTTCTTTGGAAGCAAGAATGGCCAGACTTCATCTCACCTACTTTGGTCATGTTGTAAGAAGAGACCATTCCCTGGAGAAGGATATCATGCTTGGTAAAGTGGAAAGTCATGAAAGATGGGAAGGCCCTCAACAGGATGGATTGACAGACACAGTGGCTGCAATGATGGGCTTAGGTATAGTGGGGATCGTGGAGCTGGTACAGGACCAGACAGTGTTTCATTCTGCTGTACATAGGATCACTATGAGTCAGAGATGACTGGACAGCACCTAACAACAACAACAACAATGGATATAAAGAAGAGTATGTCTGGAATATAGGAGAATCCTTAGGACATCTCTTAATACTACTATACCCTGTGATTAAGTCAATGAAAAACTAAAAAAAAAAAAAAAACCCACTCAGTGCCATCAAGTCTATTCTTACTCATAGTGACCCCTGTTGGGTTAACAAGGCTGTAAATTTTTATGGAAGCAGACTGTCTCATCTTTCTTCCACAGAGCAGCTGGTGAGTTGAAACCACTGACCTTCTGGTTAACAGCCAAATGACTTAACCACTACACCAACTACAGAAACCTAATTCTGACATGACTACGAATGGCCCAGACCCTTCAGGAATGGAAGTTTGGGTCACTCCACCAGGAAAAGAACCACGACCAGCTGATGTACTTGCTGATGGTAAAGGGGATAAATAGGTGGTGGAAGAAAGTAGTTCTAAATATCAGCTATGACCACATGACTAGTTACAGAAATAGGGAGTGTAATTGTTTTTGGTATTTCTTCTTCTTCTTTTTTTTAAAATCTGTGTATGTGTATACAAAAAAAGCAAGTATCTTTGTTTTCTTCTCTCCTTTTTTTCCAGTAATTATTATAAAATATAATATATAAACAAGGTTAGTGCATTTTCAGTTGCACATAGTTGAATCATGTTAGGTGCAAGTATGACCTTATAATTATCTTTATTTAAAGGTTACGTATGGTTTAAGGAGATGTGTACAGGTGTCAAGTTGAAAGGAGGTGGACTGTGATGGTTACAATTGTGTGTCAACTTGGTTAGGCTATGATTCTCAATGGTTTGGAAGATTTTATGTAATCATTTTGTAATCTGATACGAGCAGCCAATCAGTTGAAAGCATTGTTTCCTTGCGCATGTGGCCTGCATCCAATATATATGGATGTCTGATAAATCTCACTCTTTCTCAATCCTGAATCTGATCCATCATCCTCTGAACTCTAGGTCTTGGGACATGCACCAGCAGCCTACTGTCTGACCTGCAGATTTTGTGATTCACCAGCTCCCACAACTCCATGAGCCAGTAGCCTGCTGTATGACCTGACAATTTTGGGTTCATCAGCCCCTACAATCCTGTGAATTAGAAGTCTCTAATCTGATCCACAGATTTAGGACTTGGCAGCCTCCATTTCCTCAAAATCTCTCTGTGTATGTATGTGTGTGTGTGTATGTATGTATACATGTATATATATGTGCGTGTATGTGTAATTTCACTTTTCTTTTTGCTCTAAAGAACCCAGCCTAAGACAAAGATCTGCTCTTTTTCCTGCACTGACCCATTTTAGGGTCAGGAAATTCTTCCATATAGACACCCTGAGCCTTCTGTGTAAACTAATTTCCTCCTCTTCTGTTGAGAATGGAGATGAAGAACAGCTGGTGGCCACCATCTCTACACATTTTTCATTAACCTGGAGGCTCATATAATCAACTTTCTCCAAGTAAAATAATCCCCATTCCTTTAAAAGTTTCTCAGTGATTATTTATTCTCCAAGTTTTCCTTGCAAATTAGATGACAATTTTGGAAGTTCTCTCTCTTCCTCTTAAGATGCAATGTAGAGTTCTATTACTCTATGGAACAAACACTTTTCTCAGAAATGTCTCAGAGGGCAATTTTTCAGCAAAGCCTATAGGGAAGAAACTGTGATAGGGTGAAAAACTCAAAGAGGGCCTGAGTTCAAATCCTGGCTCCTCCCCTTATCAAATGTGTGACTTCAGGAAAATCAGCTGGTCCTGCCTGAACTTAATTTCTTTATCTCTAAAGCAGGAAGAATGACCCTCCCATAAAGCTCTAGTGAAACAATGTAAGTAAAATTCTTGGCCCCAGGAGGAACACTCTATTGGTAGCTAATTGTGATTTTATATTATGCCCTCCTCTCACTCACACAATGTGTAACTGCTTTTGTTCTTTACAATTCCTCTACATCAAACAAGCAAACCAAATAAATGGATCTCTTTATTGGCTCTGTCTACCTCTGAAGAAGTCCGTAGGTGGTGCAAACAGTAAGCACACTCAGATGTTATCCAAACCTTGGTCTAAGGGTCTACTTTAAAAAAAAAAAAAAAAAAAACCAGCCATTGAAAACCTTGTGAAGCACAGTTCAACTCTGACATACATGGGGTTGCTATGAGTGAGAACAGATTTTACAGCAATTGTTTTTCCTATTTGCCGAAGAAGTAAGCTCATTGTCCTGTATGTGTTTGATCAAGACTGCTCACACTTCCCAGGAACTTCTACTTTGGGTGGGAATAAGTTTGACAGCCTCTTGAAACTTCACCAACTATAAGATTCTGTTTACATCCCAAATCAACCCATGCTCTCATCCTTCATCTATTTTCCACAGAGAAACCCTGTCAGGTTTGTTGTGGTGGGCATGGATGAGAGATGTACTTACTCTTCATACCTCTTAGCACACCTCCTCTATTCTTCATCAAAGAACTGTCTGTCAAGTTCCCTCTCTGTGGCACTGCCTCTGATAGTCTTCCTCCTCCAAACTACCCTCCCAAGTGTTTCTCTTAACAAGCGGTGTAGCTTTGCCCCCAAGATACATCTATTTCACTCAGGTCAATAAGATCCATTCTCTTCAGCAGGCAGCTTGTTGTTATTAACTACCATTGCATCACCCTTGACTCACTGCAACCCCTCACCTGATCTAAAATGGAATACTGCCTGGCCCTGCACCGTCCATGATTAGTTGTGATCCATAGGGTTTTCACTGGTTGATTTTTGGGAGTAGATCACAAGGCCTTTTTTCATAGTCTGTCTTAGTCTGGAAGCACCACTGAAACCTGTTCAGCATTATAACGACATGTAAGCCATCACTGACAGGTGGGTAGTGGCTCCACATGAGGTGCATTGTCTGGGAATCAAAAAAAGTGTCTCATATAGTATGTAAGAATGTTCTTAATGAACCACCACTGCATAGGCAGCTTAGAAACTATCTACTCTTCCTGGAGAATGGTCTCTGGAATCTTACTTACTTACCCTGATAAGCCACCAAAGTGTCTTACTAGGAAATTCTTTTCCTCTACACACAAAATATTTTCTGAAAGGAATTCTTATAGTACAGTTATCTCTATCTTCTTGCATACAATTTAATGATTTCTGTCTATAGATTTCATAGTTTGTATTGCCTCTTTGTAATACCAATTATGTTAACAAATGTTTGTATTTGTATAATATTTTAACACTCCCCTTGCACTTTTAATCTATTGATCTTTTATTTTTTACCATTAAAAAATGTGGTAAATATATATTTAACAAGACACTTGCCATTTCAACATTCTCCATATATACAATTCAGTGACATCAATTGTGCTTATCATTTTGTTCAACCACTATCTATACATTTCCAAATTATTTCCATTAACATTCATAGGCATTCCATGTTCCCTAACAATGAATCTCTCTTTTCCCTTCCCTTCCTTTGCCCCTGATAACCACTACTAAAATTTGGTTTCTATGTAATTGCCTATTCTAGATATTTTATAAATAGTATAAGTGGAATGTGATCATTAAATTTGTGTGTCAAGTTGGCTGGGCCTGGTTGAGTGGCTGGGCAGCTGATGGTAGTTATTCCCATGATGAGACTGCCAATCAACTCCATGGTGGGATCTACCACAAGCAGCTGAGTAGCTGCCTTTGGGATGTGGTAGGCTTCCTGTATAAAAGGAGAAGCCTTGGGGATAGTCTCTAGCTTATGGCATGCATGTATCCTGAATGTAGCTGTGTCATTGTTCAGTAGTCTGCCATGCTCTGCCAACCTTGGGACTTAAAATGGACTTGAATTAATGGCCTGCTGTGTGGTTTGGTAACATTGGGACTGTGTCATTTTGTTGCTGTTGTTGTTGACCTTGGGCTTGCTAGCCTCAGCAGTCAGTAGCTTCCTGAGTGAAGAGATGCCTCTAGCTTCTCCTGGGTCAGGAGCAAGAGGCAGAGCTGAAGCCCAAGGTCAAGGGGCATTCACATAGCTCTTAGAGCCTGGCACTTTGAACTTGGACTTAAAGCCTCCAAACTGTAAGAGAATAAATTGTTTGTTAAGGCCATCCCATTTGTGGCATATTCTTGTCAGAGTGGCACTAGGTAACCAGAACACAGGGTCATACAGTATTTGTCTTTTGGGGACTGATTTTATTTGGACATTCACAGCATTTAATAGAGCTAGGCTGCAGCAACACAATTTGCCCATAGGTGGCACCAGCTCACACATTTTTGTATTTCAGCCCGAAGTTTCTCTGAACATTGAGGTTTCAGGTTATGTGGAATGAATTAGTTGCATACTTCTCTGCTTTGAGAAACTCAAAACTTACTGACTATCCTTCAAGTAAAAGAAGATAGTTGAACTGGACTCTTTCTTTCCAAATCTTTAGTTGACAGAGTGCTTTCACAGTTGATTTACAATGTGGATTTCTCACAGAGAGATCATTTCAAACAACACAATTTAGCCTCTTTCAGTTATTCCTGCCAGGTCATAGTCAGAAGCTATTCACAACACTTCTCAGGTCATATGTAAAGGAAATCTCCAAAGGCAGCAAGATCCATGATGGAATGATTGTACTATTAAGATACAGGTATGTGACAATCTGTGACATGCACTCACACACTCACTGGAGGCATTACACCCCCACGGGCCCCCACCACCTTGTACACCCAGTTACTGGTAGGGTGAGTTCCTGTACCACCCACCCAGTGACCAGTGACCTATGCATCTTTTCCATGAAGACTGAACAACGGATGGTGTGAACACACAGTGCCCAACCCAGAGACTGGCATGAACACTCCCTGTACCTACACCCTGGTAGCTGACTGGACAGACACAACACCTGATCAACAACACAAGTCATGTCCTGAAAGGTATTATCTGTACCACTGCCAAACAACAGAGATCTTAGTACCCTATTCCAAAATCCACCTGGCTGCAATGTCACATACCCTACACCTAAACAATTTCTGCAAGCTATCTCCACTTGCATTGAAATCCTTTAATAACACCACTACCTACTGAGATGTTAATTCATGCATGCAGAGTGGGCCTACCCCATCCATTTGGGTAGCATTCTATCACAGTGGATATGGAGACATCCTGTCTTGACCTCCACAGAGTGCATTAACTGCTTGCACCAAACCAGAAGGACCTTGTGGTTGCACAAGGGCCATGGAGGGACTCTAACCACCCAACATTTGACAGTCAGTATTAGGGAAATAACTTGTTCTCCTACTTCCATTCAATCTCATATAGCAAGACATGTGAACCTAACCACAGCAGACTCATACATGGGTAAGGCACACCATGTCCACTAGTGACAGAAAATCACGCCAACAACAAACATCACCAAAGTCACATCAGAGCAACAAAACAAGAATGATGATTTAAATGATACAAGGGATGGAAAACATCCTAAAGAGAAAAAACAAAGCTCTAGATACATCAAAATAGATTTTTAAAAATTAGAACATAAAAAACCATACAAACAATTAGTAAAAAATGTGTAAATAAATTAAGCAATACCTTAATGTCTTAGAGACAGAAAACAATAACAAATGATATGAAGAAATAGGATATGATTGTTCAAAAAAGTGCCAGAAATAAAGGCTCAGAAATCCTTCCTGAGGAAGAAATGGTAATAGAACTACCTGATAAGGAATTCGAAAGACTTGTATATAGGATCCTCAAAGAGATAAGGGAGAACACAAAATCCTAAAAGGATGCAAGAAAACAGTACAAGAATAAAATGACAAAATAAATAAGTAGAAACTGTATGTTTTGGTTCTCTAGTGCTGCTCTAACAGAAAGTAGCACAGTACTCTAGGAGGCTAGAAGTCCAAGTTTAAAGTGCTAGCTCTAAGGCCTGGGTGAAGGTCCCTCAACCTTGGACTTCAGCTCTGCCTCTTTCTCCCAGCCCAATGGAACTGAAGGTGTCTCTTAACTCTCAGGAAGCTGCTGGCTGCTGAGGTTGACATACTCAAGGTTGACAAATAAACTGGCACAGTCCAAAGATTATCAATCAACATGGCAGGTCACTAGTTAAAGTCCAGAAATAGTCCCAGGATGGGCAGACAATATGACAGGGTACTCACTGATGACTTGGCCAAATGCAGGATTCAAATGTGTTAAGGAAGCTCAAAACCTTTCTCAAAGTGTCTTCTTATATACTGGAAGCAGACACATCCCTAAGGCAGCTACTCAGCTGCTCACAGTAGATTCTACCATGGAGCTGATTACCAGTCTCATCATGGGGAGCAACTACATCCAGTTGCCCAGCCACTCAAAACACGACCCAGCCAAGTTGACACATAACCTTAACTACCACACCATAAAAAACAACAACTAGTAGTCCAGATGATTAACAATAAAACATCAGAATAGAAAACTCAGTGGAAGGACATGAAAGTAGAATTGAATCAATGGAAGAAAGAATAAGTGAAATAGAGGACAAATTACTACTAATTTGTCTGTGGAAAATCAGGAAAAAAATGCTGAAGAAAAATTAAGAAAGTCTGAGTGTTGTGTAAGAATTTCTAGGAATTCCATAAGAGGAGTGTGAGGGGAAAAGCACAGAAAGAATTTTTGAAGATTTATTCACAGAAAAATTCCCTAATGTCATGAAATACAAGAAGATTTCCATCCAAGAAGTCCAATGAACTCCATACAGGATAGACCCCAAAAGAAAGTCACCAAAACATATCATAATTAAGTTTCCAAAACTGGAAAGAATTCTGAGATCAGCTTCAAGAATCATAAGAATCATAACCTAAAAAGAGGGACCAATAAGTAGGCACTGATTTCTTAGAAGAAACCTTGCAGGCAAGAAGGCAATGGGACATATATAAAACCCTGAAAGAAAAAAATGACCAACAAAGGGTCCTATGTCCAGTAAAACTGCCTTTCGAATATGATGGAAAAATTAGGATATTCCCAGATAAACAGAATTAAAGGACTTTTTAAAACCAGATCAACCTTAGAAGAAATATTAAGGCAGTTCTTTGGATAAAGAACAAATGACATCAGACTACAACCTGAGATCAAGACACATGAGAATATCATACAGATACCAACTCATATAAAGAATTCTTAAAAGTAGAATAAAGCTGCAAAACTGAAAATCAGGAACCAGAGATGTCGATCTGTAAACTATAACAACTTCAGAACAGAGGGAATAAATAGTGTACTGTATTTTTATGCAAATAACAAATGCTTTCTATACTTTAACCCTAAAACTTGAATAAATAAAAAAGGAGTCCACTGTCACCAGTAGACAAGAAATAATAAAAGAATCTATAAGACAAGATGTTGCTTCTTTGAGAAAATCAATAAGATTGACAAACAATTAGCCAAATTAACAAAGTGTGGGGGGGTGGTGGTGATGAGAAGATGAAAATAACCAAAATAAGGAATGAGATGGATAACATTATAGCAGAGCTAACCAAGATTTAAAAAAGAAAGAAAAGGATAACAACAGAATGTTTTGAAATAAACATTGGCAAATATGAAAACCTAGAAGAAATGGATGAATTTCTAGAAACACACTACCTACATAACCTAACAGAAATAGAGGAAGAAAATGTGAATAGACTCATAACAAGAGCCTTGAGTTGCACAATTGACATTTCCTATGGGCAAAATATTGAACAACACAGGAAGCATCAAAATAAGATGGAAGGAATACAGAGTCACTGTACCAAAAAGGAGCTCTGGTGGCATAGTGCCTAAGGCATTTGACTGCTAACCAAAGGTTGGCAGTTCAAACCCATCGGCCACTCCATGGAAGGAAGACTGGAAAATCTACTTCTGTAAATATTTACCACCTCAGAAAGCCAAAAGTTGTTGCTATGAGTCAGAATTGACTCAGTGGCAGTGAGTTTGGGTTTTTTGTGTTTTTTTTAACCAGAAAGAATTGATTGATATTCAACCATTTCAAGAGGTAGCATATGACCAAGAACCAATGGTATTGAAGGAAGAAGTCCAAGATACACTGAAAGAATTGGTGAAAAGCAAGGCTCCAGGCACAGACAGAATACCCATTGAGATGTTTCAACAAATGGATGCAGCATTGGAGGTGCTTATTTATTTATGCCAAGATATTTGGAAGACAGCTACCTGACTGCAAAAATGGCAAGGAGGCCACATGTTCTGACCTCCTCTAATCCCACAAGAGGAAGAAAAGATTACCAGCAGTAACCCAAGACCCATTCCTACAAGGCCAGACATGCTGCCTCCCTCCAGTCCTTTCTCCAACCATTCCTCCCAAAGCACCACCACCTTTCTCCTGGGTTCGATAATTCGCTGCAGTGGCCACACAGAACTCACAGATTATGGAGTTTATTAGGGAAGCACCAGGCTACAATTCAAGTTCAGGAAAAATGCTCAGTCTCTCTCCCAGCCCACCATCCCTCAGCCAACAGTCTCTCACAGTCTCTTTCCCAGCAGTGCTGGTCCCTCGGTGTCTCACTTAGCGATGTGTGTCTCTTGGGTCTCTTTCCCAGCAGCACGTGTCTCTTTCCGGGGTGCGTGTCTCTTTCGGCAGCACATCTTCCTCAACCAGCAGTCCGAGAGAGTTCTGCCTCCAGGAGGCCTCCTTTTGAGCCCGGAAGGGTGGTCAAACTAGCCAATCACAGCATCAGAACTCTAAGCACGTGAGAGAGAGTGGGAACCTCCCAGAACATTATATTGGGCCATGCCCAACAGAAATAACCCAGGTGGATAGCTTCAGCAATCAGGAGCTCCTCAGTTGCTCATAGAAAATCCCACCTTGGAATTTACAAAGACTCATGGGTAGAAAAGCCACACTAAGTAATTTACTACACCACACTGACCAACCAATTGGAAGATATCTGTATTTGTGCCCAGTCCAAAGAAAGATGATTCAACAAAATGTGTAAATTATCGAACAGTATCATTAATATCATATGCAACTAGAATTTTGTTGGAGATAATTTAAAAATGGTTGTAGCTGTACATCAACAGGGAACATCCAGAAATTCAAGCCAGATTCAAAGAGGACATGGAACAAGGGATATCATTGCTCATGTCAGATGCATCCTGGCTGAAAGCAGAGAATGTCAGAAAGATGCTTACCTATGTTTTATTGACTATGCAAATGGATTTGACTTAACAAATTATGGACAACATTGTGCAGAATGGGAATTCCAGAATACTTATTTGTGCTCATCTAGAACCAGGAGTGAGCCCACGTGGAGAGAGAAACCTCCCTGAGAGCCAACGACTTCTAGCCTCCAGAAGATATCTGAGTAGTCCCAAGGACACTCCGGACCTGGAAGACTGAAAAGGTGCGACATTCCCCTTGTTACTCTTATACCCCACACCCACTTGGTGAACGGAGGTTCAGCCATCCCCCACTCCCACCCACCTTCTGGGCCCGCAGGAACACCATCGCACTCTGTGTGCTTGGACGGAGACTGGGTGCCCTGCCCTGCCCTCCCCCAATTTTTTTTTTCCTCTTTCTTTTTTCTGGTTTTTAGTTTGTTTGCTTTTGTCTGTTTTAAAACTACTAATATCATTAATACTTTTGACCTTTTTCAGCTTTTTTCTTTTCCCTGTTCCTGATTGCAAAATTTTTTTCTTCTTTTTTTCTCATGGGTAAGCCGGTTCCTTGTTTTCTTTTTGCATTTTTCCCATTTTTTCTTCATTATTCTCCTCCTCTGCCTTTTTCTCTTATTGCCCTATCCCCAGATATTGCAGGTTTTCTTTCTTTCTTTTTTTTTTTTTCCATTGACCTACTTGTTTGTCTGCAGGGTGCAGCCATTTTGATTGTTTACATGTGGCAGCCATTTTGGATATTTAAAGTGACAGAGGGTGCAGCCATTTTGAATGTTTACTTACAAGCAGTGACCATTTTGGATATGTAAAGTGACCAAGGGCACAGCCCTTTTGAATGTTCACAATTGGCAACCATTTTGGATTTTAAAGTGATAGCATTCTCATTCAGATTCCAGGGACCTAAGAACAGGCAGTGAAGTGGGTAGCAGGGAGAGGACAGAAAAGGCAAAGGGGATAGGAATAGATCAAGGAGTCAACCGCAGGGAGCCAGGTAAGGAGAGGGAACCCAGGCCACCCCCACAAGCAGCAAGGTGGGAGGCAGGTAGAGGACAGAAAAGGCAAAGAGGACTAGAACAGATCAAGGAGTTAGCCACAGGGATCCAGGTAAGGGTGGTAGGAGGGGTTTCCAATAGCTAAGGGAGACAAACTTGTCTGTTGGTTGGTCCTACTGTGGTGACATGTTGCTTGAGTCTTGAGCCTGTGCCACTGGTGTTTCAAACCCAGTGGGGTACACCTGTTGCACAGGTATCAACCTGGCTTGCAGACTGAGACAGAGTAGGAAGAAGGAGGAGGCCATCCACTTTTCAAATAATTGACCAGGGAAAACCTTATGAATAGCAGAGAAACACTGTCTGATACATTACTGTGCAATTTTATGAATAGTCCAAAGACATTGTTCAATACAGAGGAGGAAGATGAGTCACTTAGCTTAGAAATCTCTCAAAGTAGGACTGGGCAAGAGCTGCATTATCAGAGTAAAATCAGCCTTACTCATATGGTTAAGGTAAAACTTTCAAGACCTCCATTTGCTGACATGGCACCACTCGAATTGAGGAGAAACAGTGGCAAACATCCATTAATAATCAGAACATGGAATATATGAAGTATGAATCTAGGAAAATTGGAAGTTGTCAAAAATGAAATG
>NW_006921893.1:1870200-1870819 GCF_000298275.1 Orycteropus afer afer | reverse complement strand
CAAAGCCAAAGATGAGGAAATTGAAGATTTTTATCAACTTCTGCAGTCTGAAATTGACCAAACTTGCAATCAAGATGTGTTAATTATCAGTGGTGAATGGAATGCAAAAGTTGGAAACAAAGAAGAATCACCGGTAGTTGGAAAATTTGGCCTTGGTGAGAGAAATAATGCTGGAACTCGCATGGTAGAATTTTGCAAGACCAACGACTTGTTCTTCGCAAACACCTTTTTTCAACAACAGAAACGGCAGCTGTACACATGGACTTCACCAGATAGAACAAACAGGAATCAGATTGACTACATCTATGGCAAGTAGCAATGGACAAGCTCAATATCTTCAGCCAAAACCAGGCCAGGAGCTGATTGTGGAACAGACCATCAACTGCTCATATGCAAGTTCAACATGAAGTAAAAGACAATTAAAATAAGTCCAGAAGAGCAAAAATAGGATCTAGAATATATCCCTCCTGAATTTAGAGACCACCTAAAAAATAGATTTGATGCATTAAACACCAATGACCAGAAACTAGATGAATTGTGGGATAACATCAAGAGCATCATCCATGAAGAAAGCAAGAGGTCACTAAAAAGACAACAAAAGAAGAGAAGACCAAAATGG
>NW_006921893.1:1864566-1869500 GCF_000298275.1 Orycteropus afer afer | reverse complement strand
TGGATCATAACAAATTATGGATAATATTAAGAATGGGAATTCCTGAACACTCGATTATACTCATGAGGAACCTGTACCTTGACCAGGAGGCTGTCATTTGAACGGAACAAGGGAACACTGCATGGTTTAAAATCAAGAAGGGAGTGCATCAGGGTTGTATCCTTTCCCCATACTTATTCAATCTATATGCTGAGCAAATAATCTAAGAAGCTGGACTATATGAAGAAAAACGTGGTATCAGGAGTAGAGGAAGACTCATTAACAACCTGAGATATGCTGATGATACAACTTTGTTTGCTGAAAGTGATGACTTGAGGCACTTACTGATGAAAATTGAGGAACACAGTCTGTAGTATGGATTACATCACAATATAAAGAAGACAAAAATCCTCACTTCTGGACCAATAAACAGCATCACGATAAATGGAGAAAAGATTGAGGTTGTCAAAGAACTTGTGTTGCTTGGTTCTACAATTGAGGCCAATGAAAGCAACAGTCAGGACATTAGATGACGTGTACTGGGAAGGTCAGCTACAAAGCAACTCTTTCAAGTCCTGAGGAGCAAGGATGTCTCCTTGAGGACTAAGGTATGCCTGACACAAGCCATGATATTTCCAATTGCCTCCTATGCATGTGAGAGCTGCAGCATGAATAAGGAAGACCGAAGAAGAATTGATGCTTTTGAGTTGTGGTGCTGGCAAAGCATGGTGAAGGTACCATGGACTGCCAAAAGAACTAACAGATCTGTCCTGGAGGAAGTCAGCCGAGAAGCTCCTTGGAAGCGAGAATGGCCAGACTTGGTCTCATCTACTTTGGTCATGTTGTCAGAGGGGACAATTCCCTGGAGAAGGATATCATGCTTGGTAAGGTGGAGGGTCGATGAAGGAGGGGAAGACCTTCAACGAGATGGATTGACACGGTAGGTGCAACAATGGGCTCAACTATAGCAAGGATCGTGGAGCTGGTGCGCGATCAGGCTGTGTTTTGTTCTGCTGTGCATGGGGTCGCTATGAGTCAGAAATGACTCGACGGCACCTAACAAGAACAACAACAGAACTTCTACAAGGAAAAAGAGGCAGTCATTTTAATAGAACAGGGGGATATTGAGTGGTTTAAAATCAGGAAGGGTATGTGTTAGTGTTGTGTCTTTTCACCATACTTATCTGTGAGTTGAGCAAATAATCTCAGAAAATAGATTATATTAAGAATGCGGCATCTGGACTGGAGGAAGACTCATAAACAACCTGAAATGTGCAGATGATACACTTTACTTACTGAAAAGTAAGAGACTTTGAAGGACTTCCTGATGAAGATTAAATACAACAGCCTTCAGTATGGATTTTGCTTCAACATAAGGAAAACAAAAATTGGCAGCCAAGCGATAGACAGACCTGTTAGGTTGAACAGTAATACTAGGAGGGTATGTACTCATTAGAACAATCAAACATATGAGATCAAGAGGACAGAATTTGCCCAGGGATAGAGCTAGGAAGGCTGGAAGGGATGGGAAGAAAGGATGAAGGGAAGGGGTTGGGGCAGGGAAAAAATGGGAAGAATGCTGTTACAGCAAATATCACCAAACAGAATATGTATGGATTATTGAATGGAAAACCAATTTGCTCTGTAAACTTTCACCCAAATCTCCAAAAAAGAAAAAACAAAAATCCTTGCAACAGGACCAATAAGCAATATCACAATAAACAGAGAAAAGATTGAAGTTGTCAAAGATTTCATTTTATTTGGATCCACAATCGATGCTCGTGGAAGCAGCAGTCAAGAAATCAAATAATACAGTGAACTGAGAAAATCTGCTGCAAATGACCTCTTTAAAGTATTAAAAAAAAAAAAAAAAGATATTACTTTGAGGACTTAAGTGCCCTTGACACAAGCCATGTTATTTTCAATCACCTCATGTTCATGCAAAAGCTAGACAATGAATAAGGAAAACTGAAGAAGAATTGATGTTTTTGAATTATGGCATTGGTGAAAAATATAAAATAAATCATGAACTGTCAGAAGAATGAACAAATCTATCTTGGAAGAAGTACAGCCAGAATGCTCCTTAGAGGCAAGGATGGTAAGACTTCATCTCATGTACTCTGGATGTGTTATCAGGAAGGACATTGTTCTTGGCAAAGTAGAGGATCAGCAAAAAAGAGGAAGACCTTTAACAAGGTTGATGCCTCAGTGGCTGCAACAGTGGGCTCAAACATAGCAATGACTATCAGGATGGCACAGGACTGAGCAGTATTTTGCTATTTTGTTCTGTTGGATGTGGGGTTGCTATGAGTCAGATCTGTCTAGACAGGACCTAACAACAAAAGCAATAACAAAATAAGAAATTGAAGATATTAAAAAAAAAAAAAAAAAAAAAAAAAAAAAAAAAAAAAAAAAAACCCCCAAAAAAAAAAAAAAAATTCCCAGCCCAGACAGCTTCACTGGAGAATCGTACCAAATATTCTGAGAAGACTTGACATCAATTCTACTTAAACCATTCCAGAACATAAAAAAGGAAGGAATACCCCCTAATTCTTTTAGTGAAGCCAGCATACCTCTGCAAAAATGACAATGATAAAAAAACAGTAAACAACAAATTCTGGCAAGGTTGTGGGGGAAGGGATTGGAACTCTTATACATTGCTGCTAGGATTGTAAAATAGTACAACCACTATGGAAAACAGTACACAGCTTCCTCCAAAAGCTAAAAATAGAAATACTTTATGTCATGAATAGACCTATGCACAACTGTGTTCACTGCAGAATTATTCATGGTAGCAAAAAGATAGAAACAACCTAAGTGGCCATCAACAGATGAATGAATAAACAAATTTGGGTATACACATATAAAGGAATATTAGCAACTATAAAGATTAAATTTGTCAAAGATTTCATATAACTTGGTTCCACAATCAACATCCATGGAAGCAGCAGTCAAGACATCAGATGACATGTTGCACTTGGCAAATCTGCTGCAAAAGACCTCTTTAAACTGATGTAGAGCAAAGATATCTTTTTGAAGACTAAGGTGCACCTAACCCAAGCCATGGTATTTTCAATTGTCTCATATGTATGTGAGATCTGGACAATGAATAAGGAAAACTGAAGAAGAGTTGATGCTTTTGAGTTGTGGTGTTGATGAAGAATACTAAAAGTATAATGAAATGCATAGTGCCTAAGGCACTTGACTGCTAACCAGAAGGCTGACGGTTCAAACTCACCAGCCACTCCTTGGAAGGAAGATGGGGCAATCTATTTCCATAGTGATACTGCCTCGGAAACCCAAGGAGGGGTTGCTATGAGTCGGGTCTGACTCGACGGCACATAACAACAACAACAGTGAACTGCCAGAAGAATGAACAAATCTGTCCTGGAGGAAGTGCAGCCAGAATGCTCCTTGGAAGCGAGAATCTCACCTGCTCTGGTCATGTTGTCAGAAGGGACCATTCCCTGGGGAAGAATATCATGGTTGGTAAAGTGGAGGATCAACGAAAAAGGGGAAGGCCCTCAACGAGATAGATTGACAAAGTGGCTGTGACAATGGGCTCAGGTATAACAAGGACTGTGAGACTGGCACAGGGCAGGCAATGTTTTGTTCTGTTGTACATAGGGTCACTATGAGTTGGAGCTGACTCGATGGCACCTAACAACAACAACAACAGTATTAACTGGTCTTCCTTGTAGGCATATGGATATTATCCTATCACTGACAGCACTGTACTTCAGGATAGATCTTGAAACATTCTTTGTGATGATGAATGCCACTCCACTCCTCTTCCCTTTGCCATTCCCAGTATAGTAGATCATATGGTTGTGTGATTCAAATGGCTCAGACCAGTCCATTTCAGCTCACTAATGCCTGTTGTTGTGGTTGTTATGTGCCGTCAAGTCAGACCCAACTCATAGAGACCCCTCCTTGGGTTTCTGAGGCAGTATCACTATGGAAGTAGATTGCCCCATCTTCCTTCCGAGGAGTGGCTGGTGGGTTTGAACCGCCAGCCTTCTGGTTAGCAGTCAAGTGCCTTAGGCATTACACTGCCAGAGCTCCCAACTAATGCCTGGGATATTGATTTTTATACTTGCCATTTAATTTTTGACAACTTCCAATTTTTCTAGATTCATACTTCTTGCATTCCATGTTCTGATTAATAATGGATGTTTCCAGCTGTTTCTTCCCATTTTGAGTCATGCCACATCAGCAAATGGAGGTCCCAAAAGCTTGGCTCCATCCACATCATTAAGGTCTGCTCTACTCTGAGGAGGCAGCTCTTCCCCAGTCGTATTTTGAGTGCCCTCTCACCTGAGAGTCTCATCTTCCGGGACTATATAGGACAACGTTTCAGGGCTAGTCATAAAATTTTCCAGTAATATATCAGACAGGTTTCACTGCTATTCATAAGGTTTTCATTGTTCAATTCTTTGAAAGGTGGATGGCCCTTTTCTTCTTCCAAGTCTGTCTTAGTCTGGAAGCTCTGCTAACTATGGATGACCCTGCTGTTATTTGAAATACCAGTGACATAGCCTCCAACCTCACAGCAACATATGAGCCACCACAGTACGACAAACTGACAGGTGAGTGTTGGTTTGTGATATGAAGAAGAGGGAGGAGAAATCACTTTCTGGATAATAGATACTTGTTACTTTTGGTGATGGGAAAGGCAATCCCAAATATAGATGAACCAGAATAACTTGACTCTAAGATAAATAAATACACTAAGAAGTACACAAGGAAAAGGGTCTATTTCAATAAGTGTTATAACATATACAATTTTGTGACAATGAAAACAACCAAAAATATGTGTGTGGTTACATGGGTAGATATGGATGCTTGTATGTGTACAGGAAGGCATATGTAAGTAAATGCACATGCATATATAGGTGTATCTGTAGGCATATGTATACATGATTGGGTGTGTTGTGTATATATCCATATATATA
>NW_006921893.1:1862860-1863961 GCF_000298275.1 Orycteropus afer afer | reverse complement strand
ATATATAAAACAAACCACACAGGGTCCACATTTACTGAGCCTTCCTAGACATATTCAAAGAACTCACAGGATTGATTTACTGGTCAAGGCTTGGGACCATAGTCTTGGAAGACAACTTAGTCAATTTGTACAATATAGTTCACAAAGATAATGTTCTACATCCTAGTTTGGTGAGCCATGTCTGGGGTCTTAACAGCTTGCGAGTGGCCATCTAAGAGACAACTCTTGGTGTCTACTTGTATAGAGCAAAAGAGAATAAAGGAAATCAAAGGCTCAAAGAAGAAACTAGTCCACAGGAGTAATAGCTCACATGAACCACAACCTCTTCTAACCTGAGAATAGAAGTAGGTGATCACGAGCTACTACTACTAACCATTCTTACCAGGGACACAGTAGAAGAGCCTGGATAGAATGGGAGAAAACTGTAGAACAAAACTCACATTCCTAAAAAAAAAAAAAAAAAAAGCCAGACCTACTAGACCAATAAAGACTACAGGAACCCCTGAGACTATCAACCTAAGATATGCTTTGAATTTGGAACTTAAGCATTTCTAGAGGTCACCTTTCAGCCAAATAATAGATTAGCTCATAAAATAAACAATAACACCCATGGGTAATATAATCCCTTAAAGTATTAACTATATGAAACCAAACAATCAACAATTATCCCAAAGCAAAGATGAGAAGACAAGGAGGGGAAGAGAAGCTACATCAATGGAAACTGAACAAACAGAATGCTGACACACTGTGAAAATTTTAACCAAAGGCACAATTTGTATAAAAATGGTTAAAGGGAAACCTAATTTGCTGTGTAAATTTTCACCTAAAACATAATGAAGTATTATTTTTTAAAATTATACTGCTGGTGGGACTGTAAAATGATAAACCGCTGTGGAAAATGGTATGGCAATTCCTTGTTGTTAAGTGCCGTCGAGTCGTTTCCGACTCATAGCGACCCCACGCACAGCAGAACGAAACACTGCCCGATCCCGCACCAGCCCCACACTCCCTGCTATACTCGAGCCCATCATCGCAGCCACTGTATCAATCCATCTCGTTGAAGGCCTCCCCCTCTTTCGTCGACCCTCCACCCTACCAAGC
>NW_006921893.1:1847737-1857464 GCF_000298275.1 Orycteropus afer afer | reverse complement strand
CATAGTGATACTGCCTCGGAAACCCAAGGAGGGGTCGCTATGAGTCGGGGCTGACTCGACGGCACATAACAACAACAACAACAATTCAGACAAGTGCCTTAAACTAATCACATACATTAAACCAAGGAAGAGTTTTGAAAACTGCAGTGCCCAGTGCAAAAGGAATAAATTAAGTGAGAAAGATACTTAAGGGGAAAAAAAAAAAGGGCAGGTGTGGCCCTCTGTTGAAAGGAGTTAAGGAGTCAGCCTCCTGTATCTGGAATGCAAAGCAGTTCCTTCCTAGGCAGGAGACAGCTGCCTTAACTGGACATTGCCCATCATTGTCCAGGTAGGCAAACTTCTGGCTTCTAATAAATCCTTTCTCACAGTTATAATGTTTAACAATAATTGCAAAGCAGCTTTGGGGTGAATCAGAAGAAACTGGCATTTGACAGCACTTTAAAAAACCACCAAGCATAACTCAGAATGCACAGGAGGTTGGAAAGAAGCTAGATGACTGGGACCTTTTAAAAATTAAATTCTTATGCATATCGAAAGACTTCTCCAAAAGGGTAAAAAGAGAACCAACAGGTTGAGAGAAAATATATGCCTATGACATATCTGACAAAGGACTTATCTTCAAACTTTATAGAAAACTTCAGTACCTCAATGCCAAAAAGACAAACAATACAATTGAAAAATGGGCCAAGCACGTGAACAGACACTTCACTAAAGATGATATGCCAGTGGCCAACAAACACATGAGGAATTGCTCACAGTCATTAGCCATTAGAGAGATGCAAATCAAAACAACAATGAGATATCATCTCACCCCAACAATAATACAAAAGTTCAACAGGATAGAAAATAATAAATGCTGGCGAGGTTTTGGACAGATTGGAACTCTCACACACTGCTGGAGGGACTGTAAAATGGTACAATCATTGTGGAAAATTGTATGGTGTTTCCTTAAAAAACTGAAAATAGAAGTACCATATGAACCAGCAATTCCGTTATTAGGAATAAATACTAAAGAGGTGAGAGACAGAACACGAACAGACATGTGCACACCCATGTTCATCGCAGCACAATTCACTATTGCAAAGAGATAGAAACAACCTAAATGCTCATCAACAGATGAATGGATAACCAACTATGGTACATTCACACAATGGAATACTATTTTACATTAAAGAACAATGAAGAATATGCGAATCATCTCAAAATGTGGATGAATCTGGAGGACATTATGCTGAGTGAAATAAGTCAATTGCAGAAGGACAAATATTGTATGAGCCCATTACTTTAAAAAGTCAAGGAAAGGTTTGCTTAGGGGAGGGAACTCATTTTGTAGGTTACAGGGATGGGAAGGAAGGGGAGCGAAAAATTTCTAGTTGGGGCCCACACACTGAGTTGGGTAAGGGGAAAGACGGTGTGGAAAGTCTATGACCAGCTTGATAACACTGGGGAAAGGGAGGGCACTGAATTGTGGACATACAATATAGACAACAGAGGCTAATATCAGTATATGCACAATACTACATTACCACTAACACTGAACCCCAGGCTACAGATAAATGCATAGATAACCAAGATCAGACAGGAGTTGGTGAACAGGAATATACCCTACCTAGATCAATGATTGATTTAGCTGAGAATAATCTTGCATAGATACTAGTGATACAAAATAACCACAATCATTACAGAAGTAACAGAAAACAGACTTGGAGTAATCCCTCAGAGACAGCCAAATACTGTGGGAGAGAGACCTCAGGTCTGCTGACTCAGGACTATAGTATTGGAGGACACCAGATTCAATTGGCACAACATTATACATAAAAATCTTGTTCCACAGCATACTTTGGTGAGTAGCGAATGGAGTCTTAAAAGCTTTTGAGCGGACATCTAAGATGCAGCTAATGGTCTCCTGTCGTCTGAAATGAAGAAGAGTGAAGAAAAACAATGGTATTTGGAAACAATCAGCCCTAGGATATGATGGACCTTGAGACCAGAAGAACTAGATGGTGTCCAGCTACCAATGTCAACCACTGAGGTTGGTGGGAGGAAAAACGTGGAACAAAATTCAAAAACACAGTAATGACCAAAATTACTGGTCTGATGGAGTCTGGTGGGACCCCCGAAAACTATGGCCCTGGGATACACTTTGGGCCTGGGATAGGACTCACTCCCAAGGATTGGCTCTCAGCCCAACAGTAGAAAGACTTACATGCAGAACACCCAATCACTCTACAGAGATACACCCCTTGGAGCAATCGGCCATGGGACACCAAAGGGGCAGCATTCACATGGAGGGAAAGCTGGATAACTAAGAAGGACACAGGGATGGGGGTGGGGGGATCACAGGGAAGGGAGAGGAGGATAGTGGGTTAGGCTTGGGGATGGTAAGAAGAAAGAAAAAAAGAAAAGCCATCAAGGCCAACAAATTGCTTTCATCTGGGACTGGGACTTAAATGGAAGGGGATTTCACCAGGAGCATCTTCTTCGCTATCCCTGTGCCTATGTTGGGAAGTGGGGCTGTGGTGAATCAGGGGGGAGAGTTAGCTGATAGCCTTTTTAAGAGCAATTTTTACTGTAGCAAGAATTGTATGTATATAAACATTTGCTATTTTAACATTTTTTACACGTACAATTCGGTAATATTAATTATGTTCATCATGTTGTGCGACTCTTACCACTGTTTATTTCCAAATTTTTCCTTCGCCTTCAATAAGAATTCAGTGCCCCTTAAACAATAACTACCTCTTTCCCCTCCTCCTACTCCTAACAACCACTGCTAAACTTTGGATTTTATATGTTTGCCTATTCTCAACATTTCGTGTAAGTGGGTTCATACAATATTTACCCTTTCATGACTGACTTACTTCACTCAACATAGTGATTTCAAGGTTCATCCAAATTGTAGCATGTATTAGGACTTTATTCTCTTTATGGCAGAGTGATACTCCATTGTACCACATTTTGTTTATCCATTCATCTGTTGATGGACATTTAGGTTGGTTCATCTTTCCACTCTTGGGTATATAGCCAAAAGAATTTAAAGTAGTAATATGAACAGATATATGTACATCAAAGTCCATTGCTGATAGCCTTTTTAGTGCACTTTGATTAGGGACCTGACTTTTAAAGATCCTGCCAAGTTTTTTCTTTGTTGTGGTAGAAAATGACATGCTCAGATGTGTCTTAATAAATTATAAGATCCCTCACCTACATAGGAAGCTCTGGTAGCATAGTGCCTAAGGCACTTGACTGCTAACTAGAAGGCCGGTGGTTCAAACCTACCAGCCACTCCTCGGAAGGAAGGTTGGGCAATCTACTTCCATAGTGATACCACCTCAGAAACCCAAGGAGGGGTCACTATGAGTCGGGTCCGACTCGACGGCACATAACAACAACAATTCACCTACATATTTCCTTTCAACACCATCTTCCCTTTGCCACATGGGTTAGCAGGCAACCTCCCAGCCTCCTGCCTTGCTTGGGCAAGTATTACAGTTTTTTTAGCTCCATGAGTCAGTCAGTCTCACTGCAACCATCTCCCACTGGTCTACTTGTTCTTGCCCTCTGGTGCTGCTGTCACTCTTGCTCCTATAGTGCCTCTGCTCACTGTCTTTAATGTTGTATCTCCTTCTTTATCTCTGTGTCTCCCTCCTAAAACCTTTGTCTGGTAAGATGGTTATATAGCAAGCTCTTTATCAATTTCAGGGTGTTTCCCATACCCAGCAAGACTACGAACTAAGCAGCCCCCTAAGTAGGACACAGGCACCTTATTTGCATAGTGCCAGCCAATCCTGGCAAGAGTTTTACATACTTCATTTGCACAGTCCCATCCAATCATTTTGCGGGAGTTACAAGACTGTGGCCAGAAAGGCCATATAAATAGAGAAACCCATTGCCCTGAAGTGAAGGATCACTCAGTCACTGTGTCTCTGTTGCTCCATAACAAATGACTCCAAATGACTTGGCAGCTTAAAATAGTCTCCTTTTTTTGGATGCTCCTGTATTCCTTGGGTTGGGGATATGGACAAAGGACAGTCGGGTTGGCTTGTCTCTGCTTCTTAACATCAGGGACCTTGACTGGGAAGGTTCAAAGCTTGGGGAGACTTGAAATCTGGGGTGTGAAATCATCTGAAGGACTGGATTAGGATGATATGAAGACTAAGACCAGAACACCTACATGTGACCTCTCCATGTGGTTTGGCTTCCTCACAGCCAAGATGGTAGCCTCAGACTAGTCATATTTTGTACATGCTACTGCAGGGCCCCAAGCAGGCATATCCCAGCACTTTTGGGGTTGTTGTTGTTGTTGTTAAGTGCCGTCGAGTCGTTTCCGACTCATAGCGACCCCATGCACAGCAGAACGAAACACTGCCCGATCCCGCACCAGCCCCACAATCCCTGCTATACTCGAGCTCATCATCGCAGCCACTGTATCAATCCATCTCGTTGAAGGCCTCCCCCTCTTTCGTCGACCCTCCACCCTACCAAGCATGACATCCTTCTCCAGGGAATGGTCCCTTCTGACAACATGACCAAAATAGGTGAGACGAAGTCTGGCCATTCTTGCTTCCAAGGAGCATTCTGGCTGCACTTCCTCCAGGACAGATCTGTTAGTTCTTGGAAGTTACATAGGTCTGTCCTCACACTCTATTAGGCAAAACCATCATAGATCCATAGCACTTAGAAGGAGAAGACATAGACGCAAACTTGATAGGAGTGTCAAGGTCACATATCAATTCTCAAGGAGTGTCAAGGTCACAAGAGCATATGCAATGAAATATTCTGTTATGGCTATCACTGGGAAAATATGATTTGCCGCCCACTGTTGATGGTGAGCACGGAACTGCCTCTGGGTGTCACCGTCCATATGCATTAGTCATTATCCACCCATTCACTCACTTACTCAAGAAATACAGCCTCATCAGTTCTTGAGATCATGGTAGAATTATCTCTTGCCTACAAGTTTATGGCCCTGGGAAGCTGAAGTCTCCAAAGATTTCTGCAATTTCCCCTTCCCTCTTACTGAATCTGAGCTGGGCTGTGCAAATACCATATGTGAAATTCAACATCTCTACACTTTGTTAGAGGGTTCAGTCACCCCAGAGGCGTCTCTAAAAAAGGCCTGGCAAACATGATCCACTTCAAAACAATCAACCACTGAAAACCCTATGGAGCACAGTTCTACTTTGACACACATGGGGTCCCCATGAGTCAGAATCAACTCAGTGGTAAATTGTTATTAATGTTGTTGTTATTACACATTTTTTCTTGAGAGACCTCTTTCACCTTTGCAAGAAAATTTGTCATATGTATTTTCTATTCCCCACCTCCAGTCATTTATAAACCAATAACATGTGTGTTATTGACTTTATATGTCTCTGAAATGACTCACTTTCTTTACTTCCATATTTTTAAATTTTACATCATAGTCATAAATAGAAAACTATAATCACTTGCTACAGATAGAAGGCAACCATAAAATTAAACTCAATTTTAAACTATGTTACGAAATTTTAGCTAAATACAGAAACTTGGGCTTGTACAATGTTAAAAAGGGATCTTGAGAAGTGTTAGACAGGTGTTAAAGACAACCTAACACCACACTGAGACTTACTCCTTAGGTAATCCAGATAGTTAAAAAGAAAACAGTGTTCCTTGAATGACATAGTATAACTTAATGCCATTTCTATGCACCATCTATGGTCATCCAGGTATCACTCATGATTTCCATAAAAATGGTCAACTTGGCACGTGCTGCTGCAGTGGCCAATGTTGTTGTTGTGGGCTGTCAATTGGACCCGACTCACAGCGACCCCTCCTTGGGTTTCCAAGGCAGTATCGCTACGGAAGTAGATTGCCCAACCTTCCTTCAGAGGAGTGGCTGGTGGATTTGAACTGCTAGCCTTCTGGTTAGCAGTCAAGTGCCTTAGGCACTACACTACCAGAGCTGCTGCAGTGACAAATAGCCCTCAAATTTCAGCAGATTAAAACTTGCAGAAAGGTTTATTTCTTACCCATGCTATATATTCACTGTGGCTGGCAAAGTCCCAGCTCCTTCTTGTTGCTCAGGGTCCCAGGCTGACTAAGTTGCCACCATCTTGAATTTGAGGGTCACTATGCCTGAGGGGGCAAGCAGAGTATAATGAAGCATGCACCAGCCAAAGCTTCTACCCAGCTGTGAATATCAACACATCTCTCCACTAATCAAGAGCTAAAGCAAGTCATGTGGCCACCCTGACCTCACATGAGCACAAAGAAGTGGTGGCTTCTTCTTACATGGACCTCCCTGAGGAGAATCAGTCCTTTAATGCCATTTATTGAATCTGCTGTTGTTAGTTGCCATTGAGTTAGCTCTAACTCACAGCAACCTTATGTATAACAGAATGAAACATTGCCAAGTTCTGTACCACCTTCACAATCACTGGTGTGTTTGAGTCCATTGTTGTATTTTGAGTGCCTTCCAATGTAGGAGGCTCATCTTCCAGTGTTATATAAGACAATATTCTGTGGTGATCCATAGGGCTTTCACTGACTAATTTACAGAAGTAGATCACCTGGCCTTCTTACTCTGGAAGCTCTACTGAAACCACTATGGGTGACCTTGCTGTTATTTGATATACCAGTGGCATAGCAACATGCAAACCACCACAGTAGGTCAAACTGACAGATGGGTAGTGATTTTTATTTATTGAATATTACAAATTTTAAATCCACCAATACCTCATTCTAGCAATTCCACATCTGTGAATTTATTGTCCAGATGTGGGTACAAGGATGTCTATTATTTGAAGTAGTGAAGTTGTGGACAAAACATTAATGTCCATCAATAAGACACCCACATTCACTACAATCATCATACAATGGGATTTCAGTCAGTCTTCACAAGGAATGGGTAGGACTCACCACTCAACTTGAGTAGGTTACCCTGTTAGTCTCAATCATTACAACTCGTTCATGGCTTTCATAGCCCTTTCCATAGTTTGTGTTTACAAACACATTTCCCTCTTTACTTGGTTATTGTTATTTTTAGTTTCTAGATTATACATTTATCAGAGACATCTATGCTTTATGCATAGATCTGCATATACTAATATTGAAGATGTTCATGTTATAGGGCTAAGGGTCAGATGTAAATTTCACAATAGTAATGTGTTACAGGGTTCCAACAGAAAACAGAAGACATGCTCAAAAGTGTGGAGAGGTGTGAAAATGGAGTCATGAAGGGACAAGGTACGGTGTGGGGTAGGATTTAGAGAACCAATAAAAACCCAGTGCCACTGAGTTGACTCCAACTCATGGAGAGCCCATGTGTGTCAGAACAGAACTGTGCTGCATAGGATTTATAATGGCTAATTTTTTGGAAGTAGATTGCCAGGACCTTTTTCTGAAAGGATGTTTCTGGGTGGACTTGAACCTCCAAACTTTTGGTTAACAGCCAAGCACATTAACTGGTTGCACTACCAGTGACTCCAAAAGAACCAACAGGGGTGTGTAATATAAATCCCTTCTCCACTTCACTCCAATAAAATGCATTGTTGCTGTTGCATGCTGTTGAGTCAATCTTGACTCATAGCAACTCTATAGGACAGAGTAGAACCACTCTATAGGGTTTTTGAGGCTGTAATCTTTATGGGAGTAGATCCCCAGACCTCTCTTTCACTGACTGACTGGTAGTTTTGAACCATCAACCTTCAGTTAGCAGATGAGCGCTTAACCATTGTGCCACCAGAGGTGTTAAATTTCCCATATACATTTACACAGTCCAGCCCAGACTAAGCATGATAGGAGAAATTGCAGAAATCTTTGGGCAGCCTTGGGTCACCAAGGCCATGGGATTTGAAGCCCCCATGAAAGGATGGCTGGTACAGGGCAGAAAAAGTAGATTAGAATATAACTCTGAATGGTCCCATTGGCAGGAGGAAGGAGATTCCTTCCTGCTTAGAGGATCCCGTGTTTCTGGAGTAAGAGAGAACAAGGGCTTAATTCCCAGCTCTGTTACTTGGCTATGAGGCCTTGGGCAATTTACATCACTTCTCTGGGTTTCAGCTTTCTCATCTGTAAAACAGACTAATGACCCCTGCCTTGCAGGGTTGCTGTAAGGATTAGATGAAATGCTTGCACAGCACCTGCTAACTAAGAGACCCTCAATAAATCACTAGTAGTATTGTTGTTGATGATGATGTTGGTGTTGCTGATACTGTAGACCAAGCTCATGGGCTGACCAATGGTCCATCTGCTCAACTGGTGGATCCCAGGGCAAATGAGGTAAAGGCCCCAGAGTCCCTCAGGCCGGAGACAGTTGACATTGTTCATTCTATGGTCACACAGTGTCCCCCTCACTCCAGCCAGCTGTCTGAGAGCCTGTAAACAAATGATGGGTGGGGTGACCAGTGAGATAGTGCAGATGGCACTGAGCAAATCCAGCCGCACTTTTGGGAAAACAAATCAGAGGCGGGCTGTGCTTTGGGGGGCCCCATGGACATCTTCATCTGTGATAGACAGCACACCCAGGGAGGCCTCCAAGGGTAATTATGAGATGTACCAGACCATGGCATGCCTGGCCAAGAACGATCTCCACCCTCAATCTCTGTGGACTATTGCCATGGAGACATTGCAGACAAATGGAGGTCATGCTGGCAGGTCTCGCAGCATAGACTGTAGGCCCTCCAAAGTCTAGTATCTCAAAGAGCGTTGTCTTCTCAACTCCCTGCCCAGAGTCCTTGCTCAACTTCCGGGCTCTTCTCCTTCTTTATTCAACTGTGTTCATCTGCTTTCCAAGATCTTTGCAGCAGACAACCAGCTAAGAACATGTGATATTTCAGCAGGTTGCTGACCACATAATATGGCTACAAGGGTGGATACTGAGCCAACTATGGCAGAGTGCCTGGCAGGACCTTAAGATAAGAAGCCAGATCCTGGCTCAAGCTAAGTTCAGGAAAGGGTTTCCCCTTTCCAGCTACTTCTGCTGCCACTTTCTTCAAGCTTCCTGCCTTCTGCTTCCTCTGAATTTGTCCTTTGAACAAGCCAAGCTCTGCCAAGTGTCCAAGTCTATGTGCTTCTCTCTCTTTTTTACCTGGCTGATTCCTCACCATCTGTTAAGAGCTAATTCACCTCCTCTGAAAGTATTCTTTACTCATTAACAGAGTTAATACTCCTCTCCTTTGTGTCCACAATTACTTGATATACACCTGCTCTGTAGCACTTACAAGATTCTTCTGTCATTTTTTAAACTATCTACAATTCCACAACACACACACACACACACATAGTAACTTTCTTCACCCTTCCTTCTAAGGTTGACTTCAAAGGTTTAATTAAGAGAATGAGCACTCTTCACCACGAATTGGCAAGACCATTCAAAGAACGTAGATTTATTCTAATACTAATGTCAATATCAACCACTCATCTGTCAGTTTGTCATAATTTGGTGGCTTGCACATTTCTCTGATGCTGTAAACTATGCCACTGGAATTCAAATACCAGTATGGTTACTCCTGATGGACAGGTTTCAGTGGAACTTCCATACTAACACAGACTAGGGAGAAGGACCTAGGGATATACTTCTAAAAAACTTAGTCAGGAGAGGTTCCGTCAAGATAGCGGACTAGGCAGAAAGATTGCACAGACCCTCTTCAACAAAGAAAAGGGAAACCAATTAACACAGACACAGAAGATAATCTTGTACCACTGAGCCTTGAAGGAAAGGATGCAGAATTGGACTAAACCCCAA
>NW_006921893.1:1823774-1839547 GCF_000298275.1 Orycteropus afer afer | reverse complement strand
CATGAGACAAAGTATATGTGAACTGCTGTATGAAAAGTGAATTTACTCTGTAAATCTTCACCCAAATCCTAATAAAAACAAACAAACAAATAAATAAATAAATAAAATCAAGACCCTTAAAAAAAAAAAGAAAGAAAGAAACTTAGTCAGTGAAGACCTTAAAAATAGCAGTGGAACATTGTCTGATGTAGTGCCAGAACATGAGCCCTTTAGGTTGGAAGATATTCAAAATATGACTGGGGATGAGCTCCCTCCTCAAAGTAGAGTCAACCTAATTGAAGTAAATGGAGTAAAGCTTTTGGAATCTTCATTTGCTGATGTTGCATGATTCAAACTGAGAAGAAACAGCTGCAAACATCCATTAAAAATTAGAATGTGGAATGTACAAATTATGAATCTAGGAAAATTGGAAGCCATCAAAAATAAAATGGAATGCATAAAGACTGATATCCTAGGCATTCGTGAGCTGAAATGGACTGTTATTGGCCATTTTGAATCAATCATATGGTCTCATATGGTCTACTATGCCAGGGATGACAAATTAAAGAGGAATACTGTGGAATTCATCATCAAAAAGAGCATTCTAAGATCTATGCTGTAGTACAATGATGATACTATAATATCCATATGCCTACAAGGAAGGCCAGCCACTCCTCAGAAGGAAGGTTGGGCAATCTACTTCCATAGTGATACTGCCTCGGAAACCCAAGGAGGGGTCGCTATGAGTTGGGTCCAGCTTGATGGCACATAACAACAACAACAAGGAAGGCCAGGTATTGCAACTATTATTCAAATTTACACAGCAACCACTAATGCCAAAAATGAAGAAACTGAAGATTTTTATCAACTTCTATAGTCTGAAATTGATCAAACATGCAATCAAGATGCATTGATAAGTACTGATGATTGGAATGTGAAAGTTGGAGAAACAAAGAAATAAAATCACTAGATGGAAAATATGGTCTTGGTGATAAAAACAATCGGAGATTGCATGATAGGATTTTGCAAGACCAACAACTTGTTCATTGGAAATACCTTTTTTCAATAATATGAATGGTGACTATACGTGTGGAACTCATCAGATGGAATACACACTAATCAGATTGACTTCATCTGTGGAAAAGAAGACATAGAAGCGCAATGTATTCAGTCAGAATAAGGCCAGGGGCCAACTGTGGAACAGACCATCAATTGCTCTATTGTAAGTTCAAATTGGAGCTGAAAAAATTGAAAGTCCACGAGAGCCAAAGTATAAGCTTGAGTATAAGGTATTGATATAATGAAGACCAGACAAGCTGTGGGATGACATCAAGGATATACATGAAGAAAGCAAAGGTCATTTAAAAGGCAGGAAAGAATGAAAAGGCCAAAATGGATGTCAAGATGTTACCCACAAAATGCTGGGTCCATTGCCTGGCATGACTAAAGCCCATAAAGACACATCAAGGTGAAAAATAAAAAGCACAGCTTTGAGATCGTGAATGAGCTGAGACAGAGAGGGGAATTCCTTCAAATCCTGTCTGTCTACATGCTTGTCAAGCTCCTTTTTATTAGGGAGAGATTACATCAGAATCATGTTGTGCATATAATTTCATATGATTAGAGGTTAAGCTTGCACAGTAAAAGGTATAAAGATGGCAGTTGTTAGAATGTCTCATTATAATGTTAAATCTCCACTAAATCACTAAATCTAAAGTGATTTTTAGTATGATAATGTTGTCTTTCACCCAGATTCATGCTATTCTTTAGCTTTTTATGAGTCGGTGACCTGCAGTTGATATTTAAGGACTCTTTCTGATGTCAGCTATCTCCTAACCAGATGACATTTTTAGAAAAATTACATTTTTGTACTTGTTTTATCTCTCTCTTTGAAGAACGTTGTGCATCATTTCTCCCACTTTAAGGCTATTGATGCTTCATTAATTAAATGGTATCAGTTGCTACATTCATCTGTTTCAGACTACAGAATTTCTTAGCCATTTCACAAGGTGATGGTAAGGGAGTAGAGCTAACCCGAGGAGCTGCTTCCATCTTCAGGGGCTGAAGGTCTGATAAACTAGCAAGTAGGCACTGAATGCAACAAGATACACATACACCTAAAATGATCATGGGAATGAGCATAACCAATAGAGAGTTCAACCACCCAAGATCAGGAAGTCAAGAAGTGTTGTTGTTGTTGCTATTAGGCGCTGTTGAGTTAGTTTTGACTGGTAGCAACCTTATATACAACAGAATGAAACCCTGCCCAGACCTATGCCACCATCAGGATTATTGCCATGCTTGAGCCCATCATCAGAGCCACTTTGTCAATACATCTTGTTGAAAACCTTCCCCTTTTTCACTGACCCTCTACTTTAGTTAGTATGATATCCATTTCCAGGGACTGGTCCCTTCTGACAAATAAGAAGCGAGCCAGCTGAAATTAACTTCCAGGCTTCGGGCGTCAGTTGTGTCCAAGCAATGGCTCCATCTTGTTGGAGCTTCTTAACAGTTTGGCTGAGAACTTGTTGATCTTGCTCAATTTGGCCTGAAGCATTCAGCAAGTAGCATTTATATATACACAAACTCCTCTATAGGCTGCTAACATTAAGTCTTGGTTGACCCTATTTTGGAGGACCATGGTCTGTATGGAACTGATTTCTGTTTGGAGGGCAGAAATTAGATCTGAGGTCGAATTAGCTTCTATTTCTAATGGAATGGACACATTTTAAATAAAATGGGAGAGGACATGGAGGTCATCATAATTCTTCCCTACTCTCATCATGGGTAGGAGCTCTGGTAGCATAGTGCCTAAGGCACTTGACTGCTAACCAGAAGGCTGGCGGTTCAAACCCACCAGCCACTCCTCGGAAGGAAGACTGGGCAATCTACTTCTGTAGTGATACTGCCTTGGCAACCCAAGGAGGGGTCGCTATGAGTCAGGGATGACTCGATGGCACATAACAACAACAACTCATCATGGGTAACAAAATTCACTGAACTTTTTTACCCAGGTGCTCTAGGTCCTGTCTGGTGAGCTATGATGGAAACTAATTGACCAGGGTGGAATAGAGAACTTCTTCAAGAGTGAAAAGATTAATTCTTCCTGCCTATATCCATCCCAGGGTGCAAGTTCCTGCATGGTTGGTTGGCCAGGTCTTGAATGCTGATCATGCACAAAGCCAATACAGACTTGGGTTTCTTAGGGAGTGTGCAGTCAGCAGCAACAGAAAGGTGACTTTTGCAATGCTTTGATTAGTCAGGGGAAATCCCAGGTGTTCAAAAATGGTTGTAACATGATCACCATACTCAAAATCTCACTATTGAGACCTGTCCAAGTCCCATTGTGGATGTCAGTTGTTTAAGTTTCATTACAATAAGGCCATTGTCCCACAAAGGCAGTGGGACTTGATGGGATTCAGTGGAAGCCTAAGGTGTCCAACTTTTGAGACCTAAGAACACTGTATTGAATCTGATCTGTGGTTTCATTGGAGCTGATAACATAAGCACCTTCTTTTATCCAATATTCCAGGTGAAGAGGTATTAGGATGATGGGCAATCCCTGGGCACCAGAGCAAGGGGAATGAGAACACATCCAACAATTATTGGCCCATTTGGTCTTGTTCATCAGACTTGTTGGAGTTGAATAAGAATATTAAATTCCCTTAGGCTCTCACTGAAAGACATAAACAATAGGTTAGTAAAAACAATCAGAAGTGCCCTAGGTAGAATTCTGTCATTTGAAAAGAAACTTAAGGTCCTCTAATGGCTACACTTTTATTTGTTCTTCAATTGGTGGGCATCTCTCTCTCTCTTTTTTCCCCCCAAATTTTATTGTGATTTGGGGAGCTCTAGTGGTGTAGTGCCTAAGGCATGTGACTGTTAACCAGAAGGCTGGCAGTTCAAACCCACCAGCCACTCCTTGGAAGGAAGGCTGGGCAATCTACTTCTGTAGTGATACTGCCTCAGAAATCCAAGGAGGGGTCTCTATGAGTCAGATCTGACTCCACGTCAGTGAGGTGTTTTGTTTTTTTTTTTTTTTTTAAACTGTGATTTGGGTGAAATTTTACAAAACAGATTCATTTAACATTCAACAGTTCATACACATTTTGTTTTGTGTCACTGATAACAATCTCCACAGTGTAATAGCTCTCTTCCAACTTCCTCTCTGTGGTTACCCTTTCCCTGTGTATGCCTTGCCTATGCATTCCTGCCTCCCTACCTTTCTATGCTACCTTTCTGTTCTCCCTTGGTTGATTGTTGTAAGGAGTGTAGTTTAGTTCACCAGGCAATTTTTATTTTATTTTTTAAATTTCTATTGTAATTTGGGTGAAGGTTTACAGAGTAAATTCATTTTCCATACACATTTTGTTTCATTACATTGACTGCAATTCCCCACAATGTAACAGCTCTCTTCTCACTTACTCCCTATAATTTTACCTCTTCCCTGTGTCCTTCTTTCTTATGCATTCCTGCCAAACCACACCCCCAACACCCCCCTCTCCGCCCCCTCCCCCGTTATCTCCCTGTGCAAACACTGCCATTCTGTTCTCCATTTGATCACTCTAAGGAGTGTACCTACCTGATGTAAATGTTCACCCTCTATGCCTGTCTAGTGTTTGGCTGGAAGCCACAGGAGTGAGCTCAGTTCCAGACCTGAAGGGCAACTAGGTGCCATAGTCTTAGGGGTCTCACCAGGCTCTATCAGACCAGTAAACCTGGTCTTTTTTTTTTTTCCCTATGATTTTGAATTTTGTTCTGCATTGTTCTCCCACTTTATCCAGGATCTCCTGCACCAATTCTCCTCCAAGTGATTGACAGTGGTAGCCGTGCACCGTCTAGTTCTTCTGGTTTCATGGTCATAAAGGCTGAGGATTGCATGCTCTATTAGTCCCTTGGACTAATTGTTTCCATGCATCTTTGCTTTTCTTCATTCTTCTATGTTCTCAACAAGGAAAGACCCATTGTTGCATCTAGGAGGCTGCTTGCAAGCTTTTATGACCTCAGTCACTACTCACCAAAGTAGATTGTAGAACAGTGTTTTTGTGTAGCATGTTATGCCAGTTAAGCTTGGTGTCCCATGAGACCATGGTCCCAAGCCCACAGGTCCAACTACTCGCTCCTTCAGGATGGTTGGCTGTGGCCAAGAGGTTATCATAACTTTGCCCTTCATTAGTTCTATTATATATTTGGATGCTCTTACAGTATATACAAATATGTATTTAGAAATATTATCTGCCAACTTTATATACTGTCATGGGTATATTCCCTTTGGCCTAGACATACGTGGTCATTCAGCCTATCTACCCACCTATTTACCCATAGATTAATGTTTGTTATCACTGACAACACAGTACTGTATATGTAAAAGGGTTTATCTTTGTTGTCTGTACCTCTTGTGTGCCTCTCTGTGTCTTCCTCTTACTCAGTGCCACCATGTTGATCACTCACTTTTGGTACATTGCCCTTCTCTTCACCCAAATCAATACTTGTCTCTACCTATTCAGCAGTGTTCCCTCTCCTCCCACTCCATCCCTGGTAACCAACAAAGAAATTTTCCTTCCTTATAGAAACCTTTCCTTGACTTTTTACAATAGTGAACTAATACAATATTTGTCCTTTTGAGATTGACTTATTTCACTCAGTATAATGTCCCCCCAGTTCATCCACGTCTCACAGATTCTACATTATTCTTTAGTGTTGCATAATATTCTATTGTGTATATGTACCATAATTTGGTTATCCATTCTTCTATTGATGGGCACTTGGGTTGTTACCATCTCTTTGCTGTTGTGAATAGTGCTGTGAACATGAATGTGCCTATATCTGTTCATGTCCTGGCTCTCACTTCTTTAGGATATATACCTAGCCATGGGATTGCTGGATCAAATGGTATTTCTATTTCCAACTTCTTAAGGAATTGCCATACTGACTTCCACAGTGGTTTTATCATTTTATAGTCCCACCAGCAGTATATGAGAGCTGGTGGGGATCTCTTAATGTACATGTGGTGTATCTAGGGTTTTACTCCTTTAAGCTTTTCTGCAGTATGTGTTGTGAATAGAATGGTGTAAGGTCCTTCCCAATTAGGTTAAAGAGGTTCATCTTTCCAAGTCCATAAGAGTACCTACAAATGGTGAGCTGGAACATCCAGGGGATGTTTGTGATGCAATTAGGAAAGCCTGTGAATAGAGGAAAGTATAGCAGACAAACTTTTCAAGTAAGAGCAAAAGAACAAAAACGAAAAGCCAGCCTTCTGGATAGCAGTCAAATGCCTTAGTAACTACACCACCAGGGCTCCCCAGGTAAGAGCAGACCCCTTAATTTCTTAATACAAAAAGCGGGTTCCCATTCTTCAGCCCAGGATTTCTGGAAAAGGGTTGGCCAAATAAGAGCTCAATGGTGCGCAATCATAATTTATCTCTGGGTGCTATATGTACTCATAACATGGCAATTGGAAGCACCTCTCTTCATGTCAATTTGGCCTCTTGGCAAACTTTGCTATTTGCTTTTTTAAAGTTTGATTCATTTGTTCTACTTTACCACTTGACTGATGCCTCCAAACTGAATGTAGTTTCCAAGTAATAGTTAGAGTGTGAGTAGCTCCTGGGGTAACTTGTGCAATGAAATGTGGGTCATTATCACTTCTGATGCTAACAGGTAATACGGAACATGGCATAATTTCTTGAATCAGGAACCTTATCACTTCTCTCACTTTCTCAGTTCTCCAAGGTAATATTTCAACCGACCCAGTACCAGTGTCTGAAAACACTAACAAATACTTAAAATCCCCAGAAGTACATGGCATCTCAGCAAAGCATGATTGCCATAGGTCCCCAGGGTATATCTCTTGAGCTAGAAATCAAAGTGTAGGTTTTTTTTTTTTTTTTTTTTAATGTTTGGGTTGTTCTTTGCATAGGACAGATAGACCCATTCATACATGGCCAAAATGAGAAGATTCATGGATTCTTTTCAACAAAGTTTGCATCATATATTTTGGAATCATCACTTTACCAACAGAAGTATTTTTCCACTTTCCATATGAACAGGATGTTCCCCACTCCTGGCAGCTTTTAATCCTTTTTCTGAGTATTTTGGTTCTTCTAATTCCTTTAATATGACTCCCAGATTATCCAACAGACTGATTTGGTATTGTGTCAGGCATCCTAAAGTCAGCCAATAGGTCCCGTTCTGTTCCATAATGGTAAATACTGCAGGTGGGACAAAAACACTTATTGGTTGTCCTAAACTAAGCTTCTCAGCTTCTTTCAAAATGAGGATGGCTGCCACAGGTGCTTGTAGATAGATAGGCCAGTTGGTTTTTTTTTTTTTTTGCAACAGAGTCAAGTGTTTTTGAAAAATATGCCACTGATCTCCTCCATGTTCCCCAAAATTGAGTCAAAACCCCAGAGGCTATTCTTTGGTTCTTGTGGAGGTAAAATTCAAAATTTTGGTCAAATCAGGGACTCCCAGAGATGGGACCTCCATGAGTTTATGTTTAAAAATATCAAAGGTCTGTTGTTGGGTCTCTGTACAACAAAAGTGATCAGAATCCTTACCTTCTCTGGCTTCATATAGTGGCTTAGCCAGCAATCCCAGATTGGAGATCCAAATTCAAAAAAATCCTGCCTTCCCCAAGAAATCTTGTAGCTAGTGACAGGAGTGAGGAGGAGCCATCCTGCATATTGTTTCATTACATTCTGGCATGAACTCCCGTTGTTCTTGAGAAATTAAGAATACTAGGTACTTATTTGGGCCTTTTGCTTAGACTCCCAATATCTAGCTGAAGAGTTATAATTGAGTTTATCATAGAATTTTCTATTATTTCACTGGTAATTAACAACTCATCAGCATACTGAAGAAGTATTCCTTTTTGGAGTTGTTGTCTTAAGTCTCTGACCAATGCCATACCATATGTTGTTGTTGTTGTATATGTCATAGAGTCAGCCCCAACTCATAGCAACCCCTCCTTGGGTTTCCGAGGTGGTATCACTACGGAAGTAGATTGTCCAACCTTCCTTCCGAGGAGTGGCTGGTGGGTTTGAACCAATGGCATTCTGGTTAGCAGTCAAGTGCCTTAGGCACTATGCTACCAGAGCTCCTGCCATCCCATATAGGGTGAGGCTATTTTTTACTTCTTGTGGGAGGACAGTCCAGCATAGTTGTTCCTTGTTACCTCTTTCTGAGTTTTTCCATTCAAAGGCAAAGACCTCTTGGCTTAATTCTTTTACTGGAATGCAGAAAAAAGAAAAAAGTATCTTTCGAATCTATGGTTGAGAACCACACAAACTGACCCATAAATCTGATAGCAAAGAATAAGGGTTAGGGACTACTGGTTGGATAATCACAGTCACTTGGTTAATGGCTTGAAGATCTTGAACAAACTGCTACTCATCCAAGTTTGGTTTCCTGGTGAGCAATGTCAGGGTGTTGACAGGAGATTGGCACTGTCTCGGTAATCCATATTTAAGAAATTGATCCAGGATTGGCTTTAATCCAATCCGAGCCTCCATACAAAGTGGGCACTGATGTACATGTGGAGGCAAGATTCCTAGAAATGATTCAATACTCACTAGGATAGAATTCTTTGGTCTTCCTGGCTTCTCACTGGCCCAGACCCAAGGAGTAAATGCAAGATGGGATGCCCACCAGTTCAATTTAAAGAGCCAGGAGAGAGGGTTGCATTTTCTAGCCATATTTATGAGGCACAATGAGAGTTAACCATCTCACTGTACTAATGTGGGCTTGCAGTTTACTAATCTGGGCTTGCAGTTTACAAAGCAAATCCATTCCTAGTAAAGGGACTGGACATTCAGTTATGTAATAGAAATCATGAGTTAGAATCTTGTTAGAGCAGTTCATGAGCTGTTTGAAATATCTAGTAACTTGCTTCCCAGTTACTCCAATTATTGATACTTCCTTTTTTGAGAGAAGTCCCTTTAAAATTGTTCAAGATTGAATGAGTGAGTCCGATATCTAATAGAAAATCTATTATCTCTTCCCCAACCTTAATTTTAACCAGGGGCCTGTTGGGGCTGGTTGGGAGTTCTGCCCTCACTCCTTGTCTCTCTGAGCTGTCTGGATTTAAGGTGGAATTAAAGAGAGCAGTACAGGGAGGTCATTTCTTCTTTCTATGTTCTGTCATACTACATCTTTCCTTAACCACCCCTTTTGGACATTCTTGCTTCCAGAGTTCATCCTGCTTGCACCAAGCACATTATGTTTTTCTTAGTCAGAAGCAATCTCTTGTGGATGGTCCTCCTTTCTTACCTTCGCTGAGGGCCGTGGCCATCAATGATGCATGTGCCTTTATTTTCTGTTTCCTTTTTCTCCTGTGCCTGTTCTCAGTGAGTATAAACCTTGAAAGCAATGCCCATTAATTGTGAAATTGTGAATTGTAGAAGTCCCATTCCCACTCTACCTTCTGTCTTCTGAAGTTTCTTTATAATATCAGGAGCTCTTTGTCCTATAAAAATCATTTTAACCATTTGTGCACTATCATAGCTCTTGGGATCCAAATCAGTATATTGCCTGAAGGTGGTATATACCCTTTCTAGAAAAGCTGGAGCTGGAGCTCTGGTGGCATAGTGCCTAAGGCACTTGACTGCTAACCAGAAAGCCGCTGGTTCAAACCCACAAGCCAGTCCTCAGAAGGAAGGTTGGGCAATCTACTTCTGTAGTGATACTGCCTCGGAAACCTGAGGAGGGGTAACTATGAGTCGGATCGACTCCACGGCAGTGAGTTTGGTTTTTTTGAGTTTTGAGAAAAGCTGGAGGAATCCTCCTCTGATTTGTGTTTCACATCATATATATTTAAGTTCTTATGTTTGTGGTGTTATTTCCCATTGATAGAAACTTCCTTGGTCTGCTTACTTCTGTTGCCCACTTCCACCATTCTCAGTTTATTGCAACATTGTCATTGGAAACCTTTTGATATCCAGGTTTCCTGTTGTCATCCAGACCTTCAAGGCAAATAAACCCAATGATGTCCTAATGCCTTTTTGGGGCCTTCTCAGCAGCCAATCAGACCCACGTTGGCCCCTACTTCCCTCCCCTACTGTACCCAGTGGAGTGAGTGCTGAAGGCAAATGAGCCAGTATGGTCTTTGTCAAGTTGAGGTCTGAGGTCACCAAGAACAACACAACTAATACAGAGAATGATTGGAATAATGCTTTACATACATAGAGAAGAGATAGATAACAATAAGTTCTATATGTGAGTGTCAGTCCCCCATGACCAGTGGATCTTAGTCTGCAGCCATTGCAGGGCTGGTGATATGTATACACCCCTCTATGCTCTGGTAGCATAGTGGCTAAGACACTTGACTGCTAACCAGAAGGCTGGCGGTTCAAACCCACCAGCCAGCCACTCCTCGGAAGGAAGGTTGGGCAATCCTACTTCCGTAGTGATACTGCCTCGGAAACCCAAGGAGGGGTCGCTATGAGTCAGGGCTGACTCAACGGCACATAACAACAACAACAACATGCTCTAGGTAAAGGGCATCATTCCCTCCTTTCTAGGAACAAAGACAGCAGTAGAGTTGGCCAGGTGCCATATGACACACGTGTTTAAGCAGCACAAAGAAGAATTACTGTGTACTCAGAATGGGGAAGGAGTTTACCTAATAAGGAAGAAGAAACAAGGACAAAGGGAAGCTTAATCTCCCCCAGTCTTCATTATCAGGGAATAGTCCAGGTTCAAAGTTCTGATTAGGTGGTATGAGTGAGAGTAGGAAGATTGTATTATAGACCTCTCTTCCAATAGTCTGGGACTGAGAGCAGTGACTCTGAATCAAGCTGCCTATGACAAAGCCCAGCTCAGCCACTTGCTACCCTTGGCACATTGGGCAAGTATGTTCTCTCTCTGAGCTTCAGTTTCCTCCATGCGATTTAGAGATAATAATATGACCTACTTTCTAGGTTTGTTGTAATGAAAATGAAGATAGTCCATGCAAAGAACTTAACAAGGCCCTATCACAAAGTAAATGCTACATTTTATTATTAAAAAGTGTTCATGCAGACTGTTTTCACAGTAGGTTGGAGGAGAAAAGCCTGCCTCACAAGATCATTTTGATGTGATATGTCAGTGCTGGGATAGAGAGCACTGCAGAATGGCAAACAACCCACTATGGGGTGCAGATGAGGCTTTCCAGAGGAGACATCATCAAGCTGACTCTTAAAGGACAGCAGACACCATTTCACATTTGTTCTGTGCTATTTTGTTATTCTGAAATTGCTTCTCATTAGGATTTCTTTTTTCTCAATATCTTGAAGTCTTCTTAAGGGCATTCACCATAGCTCATACCTTTGCTTCCTTCCTGCATCCCACCCTCAGGCCTAAAATTGCATTATTCATACCTAGGCCTTATTGATCTCTAAAAATCTAATTTTTCTTTTATTAGAGAGAAAGAAAGAGACAGACAGCAATTTTTCATGGAACACCTTCTACACAGCAGATATCTCATGTGCATTATCAGTTTTAATCCACACAAGAGTTCTTTGAGGTACCATGCTATCACCCCATTTTACAGATGAGAAAATTAAGGTCTATAGAGGAAATTTTCTCAGAGTGACATAGCTAGAGATGACACAGCTAGATCTGTTCCCAGGTCCACTTTATCCCTAAGCCTTCTCCAAATGCCAAAATCACATTTCATATTGTTATAATATTATAAAAGACAAACATAATGATATAGAAGGAAATTAGGTTGGATCATGGTGGTCTCTATAGTCCATTTCATCTAACTCAGTCCCCTGTTCTCATCTTTGATAATCTCTAGTGTCAATAACCAATCTCTAATATCAATAGTCAATCAATGTCATACATTAATGGAGCCCTTTCCATGTGCCCAACAGTTATTATATTTGCTTTTCTGAGTCCAGTTCATGAAGCTGAATCCATTTGCCTCCCTGGATTCCTACTCTCTTCATAAGTTCTAGCACCTAAGTGCTGAAAATCAGCCCACACTTCTTGGCAGTATTTCCTCCTTGGGCTTCCCAAGTGCCTTCTCATCCACCACCTGCCAAACCAGGGACATGCGTCTTGAGGGGAAGAATCAATAGATCAGCCCCACCAAACCCAACTCAATATAACTCCCAACCCAAGACTTAATTTAGAAGCCCCTTCCACCACCATGTACCTTGATGCTTATGTCTGTGGCTATCTTCCCGGCATGGGGCTCATTGCCAAGGTTATTTTCATGCTGACTGACACCTCTGTCTATTCTAGGAGAATATCTCTGAAGAGAAACAGCTTGCTCCCAGGTCCCAAGACTTCTGGAATGTCCTATTGGATCATCTACAGGACTTTGGTTTTCTGGGTGGGAACCTCTCTATTGTGTACTCTACAGACACTTGGAAAGATGTTTCCACCTTTCACATCTCAAACATCCTTCAACATCCCAGTCTCTACTGGCCCATGTTTTAAATCAAGCAAAACATACCAGAAAAAGCAGTGAAGGTTTGATATGTGCTACAACCAGGGATGAACCTCAAAAACATTATGCTATAGGCAAGAAGGACACAGGGAAAGGGTAGCCACAGGGGGACAGTGGGAAGAGGGCTTTATAATGTGGGGATTGTAATCAATGTAACAAAACAGAATGTGCATGAACTGTTGAATGTAAAATGAATCTGCTTTGTAAAATTTTACCCAAATCACAATAAAAAGTTTTTTTAAAATTTTGCTAAGTGAAAGAACCCAGAAACAAAAGGTCACAAGTATGATTTCATTTATATGAAATGTCCAGAATAGGTAAACCTATAAAGACAGAAAGCAGATTGGTGATTGCCAAGGGCTTAAGGGCAGGGGGAATAGAGAGTGACTGCTTAATGAGTATGGGTTTTCTTTTGGAGTGATGAAAATGTTTTGGAACTAGATGAAGGTGATGTTTGCACAATATTCAAATACCAAATGCTACTGAACTGTACACTTTGCCTAAGACATTTGACTGCTAACCAGAAGGTTGGTGGTTCAAACCCACCAGCTGCTTTGCAGAAGGAAGACTGGGAAATCTACTTCCGTAAAGATTTACTGCCTCAGAAACCCAAAAGGGGTCACTATGAGTCAGAATCGACTTGATGGCAGTAAGTTTTAGAGTGAGAGTTTTGTTATTTGAATGAAAAAGATAAAGACTCCAATCCTTGTAGAAAGGATTTGAGGTATCCGACAGTTGCATACATCAAAAACAAAACAAACCCACTGCCGTCGAGTTAGATCATGAAAAATAAACTTGCTTATGTTGTAAGAAAAGCAAAGGAATCCTGAGTGTGGTTAACACAAGCTGCAAGCCGTTAGCTCTCATATGGTTGCAAGACAGGGCTACAAATGTGGCTTGATCCTCCCAGCAGCCAAAACAAAATGGAAGATATGCATTTTTCCAAGTTTTGCAATGTAAAATATGGACTGTGTTGGTGATCATAAAATGCTCTTTTGAAGGTTGGGAGAATATTCTCCCAGGAGTCCATAAAGGATCCCCTGTGGATGTTGGGATGTGGGATCCCACTGAGGATGGGGTCTCCTGGAGTTCTTCTCTGACTGGCTATTCACATACCAAGGTTCAAACACCAGCTCTCTCTCACAAGAAGCAAGATTGTCTCATCTCTCCCAGGCCTATGAAAGGAATAATTCCATTGAGAAAAGTGTGGGACCAATGAATTCTCAAAACTAAGCTACAAACTTTGTTTAAATGGTGCACCATTCAACAGTCACTGCAACTAATATTTGATGGCACAATTGCTGTGCCTGACCCTGTTCAGGCCCTTAGGATACAATGGTAAGCAAGGCAAACTTCATGAAGCTTTTACTCTAGAAAGGCAGATAGACTTTTTTTGTGTGTGTGAGTAGCTAACAAGAGTGTTTGGAGGAAGGCTTCTCCTAAAGCAGTAAGTTTAGTTGTTGTTGTTAGTTTAGTTTAGTTTTTATTTTATTTTTTGCAGGATTCCCTCCTCTCTCCTCCCATCCCTGGTAACTTGGTAACCAACAAAGAAATTTTCCTTCCATATATAAACTTTTCCTTGATTGTTTACAATAATGAACTAATACTATTATTTGTCCTTCTGTGATTGACTTATTTCACTCAGCATAATGTCCTCCAAGTTCATCCACGTTATGTGGTGTTTTGTAGATTCTCCATTATTTTTTAGGGTTGCATAATATTCTATTGTGTGTAAGTACCATAGTTTGCTTGTCTGTTCTTCTGATGATGGTCACCTAGGTTGTTTCCATCTTTTGGCTATTGTAAATAGTGCTGCAATGCACATGGGTGTGCATATATCTGTCCTTGTCCTGGCTTTCACTTCTCTAGGATATATACCTAGTAATGGGATTACAGGGTCAAATAGTATTTCTAATTCCAGCTTTTTATGGAATCACCATATGGCTTTCCACAGTGGTTATACCATTTTACAGTCCCACCAGCAGTGTATAAGAGTTCCAATCTCTCCATAGTCTCACCAGCATTTGTTATTTTTTGTCTTGTTAAACTTTGCTATTAGTGCTGGGACAAGATGGTATCTCATTGTTGTTTTTATTTGCATCTCTCTAATGGCTAATGAGTGCAGCTGGAATGCTCCTTAGAAGGGAGAATGGCCAGACTTCATCTCACCTACTTTGGTCATATTGTCAGAAAGAACCATTCCCTGGAGAAGGATATCATGCTTGGTAATGCAGAGGGTCAACGAAGGAGGGGAAGGCCCTCAACGAAATGGATTGACACTGTGGCTACAATAATGGGCCCAGGTTTAGCAGGGATCATGTGGCTGGCACAGGACCAGGCAGTAGTTTCTTTCTGCTGTGCATGGGATCACTATGAGTCAGAGATGACCTGATGGCACATAACAACAACAATGGCTAATGATCACAAACATTTCTTCATGTGTATGTTGTTGTTGTTGTTTATCCATTCTCACTTATGTTGTTGAATCAGACACCATATGATCTACTATGCCGGGAATGACAAATTAAAGAGGAATGGCATGGCATTCATCATCACAAAGACTGTTTCAAGATCTGTCTTGAAGTACAATGCTGTCAGTGATAAGATAATATCTATATGCCCACAAAGAAGACCAGTTAATACTATTATCCCAATTTACACACCAAACACCAAAGCCAAAGATGAGGAAATTGAAGATTTCTTCCCATTTCAGCAGTCTGAAAATTGACTGAACAGGCAATCAAGATGTGTTGATTATCACTAGTGACTGGAATGCAGAAGTTGGAAACAAAGAAGAGTTACCAGTAGTTGGAAAATATGACCTTGGTGATAGAAATAATGCTAGAGATCACATGATAGAATTTTGCAAGACCAACAACTTATACTTGCAAACACCTTTTTTCAACAACATAAGCGATAACTATACACTTGGACTTCACCAGATGGAATACACAGGAATCAGATTGTCTACATCTGTGGCAACCAGTGATGGAGAAGTTCATTATCTTTGGCCAAAACAAGGCCAGGAGCTGATTGTGGAACAGACCATCAACTGCTCATATGCACATCCAAGTTGAAGTTGAAGACAATTAAAACAAGTCCATGAGAGCCAAAATATGACCTTGATAATATCCCTCCCAAATTTAAAGACCATTTAAAGAATAGATTTGATGTATTGAACACCAGCGACTGAAAACCAGAGGAGTTGTGGGATGACACCAAGAACATCGTCCATGAAGAAAGAAAGAGGTCATTAAAAAGACAAGGAAGGAACAAAAGACCAAAATGGATGTCAGAAGAGACTCTGAAACTTGCCCTTGAACAGAGAGTGGCTAAAGCAAATGGAAGAAATGATAAG
>NW_006921893.1:1810135-1819074 GCF_000298275.1 Orycteropus afer afer | reverse complement strand
TTTTCCATAAATTTTAGAGATAAGCCCCTTGTCAGATACGTCATTGCTGAATATTTTTTCCCAAAAAAAGGTTCTCTTTTTACTCTTTTGGAGAAGTCTTTTGAAGTACATAAAAATTTAATTTGTAGAAGGTCCTATTCATCTAGTTTATCTTCTGATGTTTGGTGCATTTTGGGTTATGCTTGATAGTCTATTTATGCCATAAATTAGGGCCCCTAAATTTGCTCCTAGTTTTTCCTTGAGGAACTTTATAGTTTTATGTTTCACATTTAAGTCTTTGATCCATCTGGAGTTAGTTTTTGTGTATAGTGTGAGGTACGGACCTTGTTTCATTTTTCTGCAAAAAGATATATCAATTTTGCCAGCACCATTTATTGAAGAAACGATCTCTTCCTCATTTAATGGATTTTAGCCTTTTGTCACAGATCAGCTGACCATAGGACAATGGATCTATTTCTGGGTTCTCATAATTCTATTCCACTATGTATCTCTCATTGTACCAATCCTAGGCTGTTTGACTACTGTGGTTTGTACAGTAGGTTTTGAGATCCAGGAGTGTGAGACCTCCTACTTTGTTCTTCAATAGTGCTTTGCTTATCTGAGGTCTCTTTCCATAAAATTAGCCATTGTTTTTTCCATATCCTTAAAGAATGTTGGTAGGATCTGGATTGGGATTGCTTTGAATCTATAGATTGCTTTGGATAGAATTGACGTTTTTACAATGTTCAATCTTTCTATCCACTAACATATGTTCTTCCATTTATGCAGATCTTTTATGGTTTCTTGAAGTAGTGTTTTGTAGTTTTCTTTGTACATGCATTTTGTGACCCTGATAAGATTTATTCCCAAGTATTTTATTTTATTTTTTTGGTAGCTATTGTAAATGGTATTGATTTCCCTGTTTCCTTTTCAGCAATCTATTTGCTGGTATAGAGGAATCCAACTGATTTTTGTATGTTGATCTTGCATCCTGCCACTATGCTAAATCTCTCAATTAGTTCCAATTAGTTTTTTTTTTTCCACTAAGTCTCTTGGGTTTTCTATGTGTAGGGTCATATAATCAGCAAATAGGGATAGTTTGGCTTCTTCCTTACCAATTTTGATGTCTTTGATTTCTCTTTCTTGCCTTATTGCCCTGGCTAGGACTTCCAATACAATGTTAAATAGAAGTGGTGATAGAGGATATTCTTGTCTGGTTCCTATTCACAAGGGAAATAGTTTCAGGCTCTCTCCATCGAGAATAATGTTGGCTGTTGGTTTTGCATAAATGCCCTTTATTATGTTGAGGAATGTCCCTTCTATTTCTATTTTGCTGAGAGTTTTGGTCAGGAATGGGTGTTGGATTTTATCAAATGCCTTTTCTGCATCAGTTGATAGGATCATGTGGTTCTTTTCCTTTATTTATGTGATGGATAACATTGATCGTTTTTCCAATGTTGAAACATTCTTGCATACCTAGTATGAACCCCATCTGGTCATGATGTATTATTTTTGGGATATGTTGTTGGCGTCTATTGGCTAGGATTTTGTTGAAGATGTTTGCCTCTACAAACATCTTCAACAAAATATTTGAGGGATATTGGTCTGTAGTTTTCCTTTTTAGTGATGTGTTTGCCTGGTTTTTGTATCAAGGTTATGCTTGCTTCATAAAATGAATTTGGGAGGATTCTATCCTTTCTATGTTCTGCAATAGTTCAAGTAGGATTGGTGTCAGTTCTTCCCTGAAAATTTGGTAGAATTCTCCAGTGAAACTGTATGGATCAGGGCATTTTTTAATTGGCAATTTTTCTTATGACCTGTTCAATTTCTTCTTTTGTTATGGATCTGTTCAAATGTCCCACCTCAGTCTATGTTAGTTTAGGTAAGTAGTATGTTTCTAGAAATCTGTCCATTTCTTCTAGAGTTTCAATTTTGTTGGAGTACAGTTCTTCATAGTATTCTTTTTGTTTCAACTAGTTATGTTGTGATATCGCCCAATTCATTTCTTACTTGTGTTATTTGTATTCTCTTCCTCTTTTCCTTTGTTAAATTTGTCAGTGGTTTGTCACTTTTATTAATCTTTTCAAAAAACCAACATCTGATCTTGTTGATTTTTTTCTGTTGTCTTTTTATTTTCTGTTTCATTGATTTCTGCTCAAATCTTTATTATTTTCCTTCTTCTGGTGACTGTAGGCTTTTTTGCTGCTCTTTTTCTAATTACTGGAGATTTTGGGTTAAGGTGTTGATTTTGGCTCTTTCTTCTTTTTTGATGCATGCGTTTATTGCCATAAATTGGCCTCTGATCACTGCTTTGCTGTGTTTCACGGATTTTGGTATGCTGTATTTTGATTCAAGGAATGTTTTAAATTTTGTCTGCTATTTCTTCTATTACCCAGTCATTTATAAAGAGGGTGTTATTCAGTTTCGATGTATTTGCTCTTTTTCTGTTAATCTTCCTATTGTTGATTTCTAATTTTATAGCTTTGTGATCTGACAAGACACTTTGCAGTATTTCAATGCTTTTAAATTTATTAAGGCCTAACCTTTGTGGCCTAAACTATGGACTATCTTGGAGAATGTTCCATGTGCACTGGAAAAGAACGTATATCATGTTGTTGGGTGAAGTGTTCTATAGATGACTATTAGGTCAAGTTGGTGGATTGTATTATTTAGTTCTTCTGCATCATTGTTAAGTTTTCCAGTTGTTCTATCTTTCATTGAAAGTAGTATATTAAAGTCTCCTACTATGACTGTGGAGTCATCTGTTTTTCTTATCAATTCTGTTAAAGTCTGATTTATGTATTTTGGGGCTCTTTCATTGGGGACATAGATATTTGTTATGGTTATGCCCTCTTCTTTGATCAATCCTTTAATCATTATATAATGTTTTTTCTTCTCTCTTATGGTGGTTTTTGTCTTACAGTCAGTTTTATCAGAAATTAATATTGCCACTCCTTCTCTTTTTTGATTGTCATTCCCTTCTTGTTGTTAGGAGCCATTGAGTCATCTCCAACTCATAGTGACCCTTTGTGCAGCAGAACAAAACACTGCCCAGTCCTGTGTCAGCTCCATGATCCTTGCTATACCTCAACCCATCATTGCAGCCACTGTGTCAATCCATCTCATTGAGGGCCTTTCCCTCTTTCATCAACCCTTCACTTTACTAAGCATATCCTTCTCCAGGAAATGGTCTCTTCTTACAACATTACCAAAGTAAGTCAGACAGAGTCTGGCTATTCTTGCTTCCAAGGACCATTCCAGCTGCCCTTCCTCTGGGACACATTTGTTAGTTCTTTTAGCAGCCCATGGTACTTTCAGCATTCTTCGCCAGCACCAGCATCAACTCTTCTTCAGTCTTCCTCATTCATTGTCCAGCTCTCACATGCATATATGAGGCAATTGAAAATACCACAGTTTGTATTTTCAAAATATCTCCTTGGAGACACAGTTTGTGTCATGTGCACCTTAGTCTCCAAGGAGATATATTTGCTCTTCAGCACTTTAAAGAGGTCTTTTGCAGCTGATTGCCCAGTGCTATACATCATCTGATATCTTGACTGCTGCTTCCATTGGTGTTGATTGTGGAACCAAGTAATACGAAATCTTTGAAAAATTAAATCTTTTCTTCGTCTATTGTGATGATGCTTATTGGTCCAGTTGTGAGGATTTTGTTTTCTTTATATTGAGATGTAATTCATACTGCAGACTGTAATCTTCAGTCTTCATCAGTAGGTGCTTCAAGTCATCCTCACTTTCAGCAAACAAAGTTGTGTCGTCAGCATATCGCAGGTTGCTAATGAGTCTTCCTCCAATCCTGATGCCACATTCGCTTTCATATAGTCCAGCTTCTTGGATTATTTGCTCAGCATACAGATTGAATAAGTATTGTGAAAGGATACAACCCTGATGCGCTCCCTTCCTGATTTTAAACCATGTAGTGTCCCCTTGTTCTGTTTGAACAACAGCCTCCTGGTCTATGTACAGGTTCCTCATGAGTACAATTAAGTGTTCTGGAATTCCCATTCTTCTCAATGTTATCTATAATGTGTTGTGATCCACATAATCCAATGCTTTTGCATAGTCAATAAAACACAAGTAAACATCTTTCTGGTATTCTTTGCTCTCAACCAAGATCCATCTGACATTGGCAATGATATCCCTCATTCCACATCCTCTTCTGAATCCAGCTTGCACCTCTGGAAGGTCTCTGTCAATATACTGCTGCAACCATTTTTAAATTATCTTCAGTAAGATTTTATTTCCAAGCGATATTAATGATATTGTTTGATAATTTCCACATTCTGTGGGATCACCTTTCTTTGGAATGGGTACAAATATGGATCTTTTCCAGTCAGTCGGCCAAGTAGCTGTCTTCCAAATCTGTTGGTATAGCCAAGTGAGTGCCTCCAGCACAGCATCTGTTTGTTGAAACATCTCAATAGGTATTCCATCAATTCCTGGAGCCTTGTTTTTCACCACTTCATTCAGTGCAGCTTCAACTTCTTCCTTCAATACCATTGGTTCTTGAACATATGCCACCTCCTGAATTGAATGAATGTTGACCAATTCTTTTTGGTACAGTGCCTCTGTGTATTCCTTCCATCTTCTTTTGATGTTTCTGGCATCATTCAATATTTTGTCCACAGAAAAAGTGGAGAGACCATAATCAGAGAGTGAAACCCAGCCCTGAATTTACTCCCCAGTTTGTCTTACCTTGGTTTCCAAAGACTACTTGGTGCTTTGCTTATCAGGAACACTTTAGGTTGCAAGTAACAGAAAATCAACTAAAGTGACTTAAACAAATAGGTATTTGTTTTTCTAACATCATGATCCATCTGTAAATAGGATGTTGGCTATAGTTTAGCAGCTCAGTGATGGCAGGAATGACATATCTGCGATTCTCTGCATCTTTTCATCTTGTTTGCAAGATGGTGGCTATAGTTCCACCCACCATGTTTATGCTCAAGTTAGAAATAAAGGTGTAAAATAAGGGTGTGGAAATATACACTCATGGTTCCTGATAATTTGTCAGGAAAACCAACAGCTCCCAAAGCTATCCCATTGGCTAGAATGTGTTACATGTCTCTCTTTGGTTGCAAGGGAGTCTATGAAGTGAGTATATCACTAAGAACTGAGCTCCTTGCTGCTCTGAACAGAATCAAAGTCCTTTTAGCAAGGACAGGGGAAACAGATACTGTATCAGTCATAACAGAGTCTGATAACCATGGACAATACAATTCTTCTGCCCTCTTGGATGGAATTTCTGGTGATGTGGGCCAAAGAGAGAGTTAGCATTACCAGTTGCCATTAAGTAGATCCTGATTCATGCTGACTCCGTGTGTGTCAGAGTAGAGCTGTGACCAACAGTGTTCTCTATGGTTGATTTTTCAGAAGGAGATCACCAGGCCTTCCTTTTGAGGCATCTCTGGGTAGACTTGAACCTTCAACCTTTTGCTTAGTAGCTGAGTGTGTTTTTTGGACTTTTCTCTAAACCACTCAGTTCCCTTAAGGATATACAAAAAGAATTTTACTGTTTATATGATTTAAATGGACTCTGTGGAAACATAAGGAGATATATATATATATATATATATATATATATATATATATATGTTTTAAGGCCTCAGGAAAAAAGCACAACTAATTATGTGCCCTAAACATAACACAGAGCAAACTCTGACAAGAGTACTTAGAGTACAGGATGGCCTGTGCTCTTGGTGATGTAAAGACTCCAACTTTCTCAGCAGAAGCTGGAAATCAGCAGCATCTTTAGAATCTCTCAAATTCCCTTGGCATAGGGTGGGGAGTGGATTTTTGCTTCATTTGAGAAAAGGTTAGAGATATTTAAAAGGAAATTTCAAAATACAGACACAGAAAATGAGAGGCAAAAAGACTGGGGAGGGCCAGCTGAGTGTAAAATTATAGCTGTGTCTTTCTTTGATTTTGCCTTTCTGTTTTCCAAAGTATTTTCAAAACGAAGGTTTGGTTCCCACTCTTACTCCAACTCGAGTCTTCTTGTGACTGTTAGCTGCTAAAGAGAAAAAGGCCCCCAACTCATGGTGCCGCCATGCACAGAGGGATCAGACCATTGTGTCCTACAGAGATTTCATTGGCTGATTTTTCAGAAATAGATTGCTAGGTCTATCTATCTGGAGTCTTAAATGCAGGAAAAGAATGGCTACTCTTTGCTGATTTACTTATATGCCGGGTATGTTGCTAAGTTATTTTTATGCTTCATTGTACTGAGTTCCACAGGTGCCATGAATAATAGGAACTATCATAATTTCATTCTACAGATGAGGAAACTGAAGCTCAGAGAGGTAAGTTAACTTACCCAAGGTATTAGAACAATTGAGATTGAAGTCAAGGCTATCTTACACCAGATGTCAAACCCCTAACCACTACACCTAATAGCACCTGGCAACTTCTATTCAAACCTCAAGACTAAATCTGCTCACAGTAATGTTGAAGGCCCAAAAGATGACCTATATCTTGGGGATAGCCAGCTCCTGGGTTGGCACAGGTGCTTGCAGAAAGCTGGGCCTTAGTCTTCTGGCCAGCTCTGTCTCACAGTGCCCCAGGGCTATGTACTTCGTATCTATCTTTTTCACCCAGGAGATGGGCACAAGGCAAGGGAACTAGAGTGAATGGAGCTGCAGCTCCCGCCAGGCCCCATTGCAACCTATTGCTGTTGAGTTGATTCTGACTCACAGCAACCTACAGGAGAGAATAGAACTGCCCCTCAGGATTTTCCATGCTATAAATCTTTACAGAAGTAGACTGCCACATCCTTCTCTAGCACAGTGGCTGGTGGGTTCGAATTGCTGACATTTCAGTTAACAGCTGAGTGCTTAACCATTGTGCCACCAAGGCTCCAGGCCCTGTTCTAGGCCCCTTTAAATACTAACATTTGATCCTCATAACAGTTTAACAAACAATCTGGGGGACTGCAGAGTATATTGGTTAGCCTGGCAATCCAGCAAATTTGAATCCTGCTAACATTGTGACATTAGGCAAATTTCCTAACTTCTCTGAATTTCATTTCCTTTATTGCAACACGATGCCCATGTAAAATGGGATTCTTGTGAATGCGAAATTAAATAATTCCCTATTGTGACTGGAATTCTTTAAGCTCTTGATCGATAACAGCAATTACATTATTGCTACTCTATAGGGTGGTGCAAACGGTTAACTCACTCAGCTGCTGACTGAAAAGTTGGCAGTTTGGCTCCCCGTACAGGCACCTCAGATGAAAGGCCTGGCAATCTCCTTCAGAAAAATCAGCCATTGACAACCCTATGGAGCACCTCATACCATACACAAAAATTAACTCCAGATGGATCAAAGACTTAAATGTGAGACCTAAAGCTATAAAGCTCATCAAAGGACAAATAGGGGCAAACTTAGGAGCCCTAATTTATGTCATAAATAGACTATTGTTCTGGTTACCCAGTACCACTGTGACAAGAGTATACCACAAATGGCATGACTGAACAAACAGGAGTTTATTCCCTTATAGTCTGGAGGCTTTAAATCCAAGTTCAATGTGCCAGGCTCTAGGGGCTGGGTGAAAGCCCCTCAACCTTGGATTTCAGCTCTGCCTCCTGCTTCTGGCCCACTGAAGCTGAAGGCTTTTCTTCACTCAGACACTGCTGGCTGCTGAGGCTGACAAGCCCAAGATTGACAAGTGCAAAGGACAGTCCCAGTGTTAACAAACCACATGGCAGGTCACTAATTCAAGTCCAGAAGAAGTCCCAAGATTGTCAGGACATGGCAGGCTGCTGAATAACAACATGGCTACATTCAGGGTTCAAGTGTGCCATAAACTAGGGATCATTCCCCAAGGCTTCTCCTTATATACAGGAAGCAGACCACATCTCTAAGGCAGTTACTCAGCTACTCACAGTAGACTCCACCATGGAGTTGATTACCAGTCTCATCATGGAGAGCATTACATCCAGCTGCCCAGCCACTCAACCAGGCCCAGCCAAGTTGACACACAAACTGAACTACCACAACTATCAAGCATAACCCAAGACGCACAAACAACAGAAAATAAACTAGATGATTAGGACCGTCTAAAAATTAAATTCTTATGTGCATTAAGAGACTTCTGCAAATGAGTAAAAAGGGAACCTACAGAAGGGGAAAAATATTCGGCAATGGTGTATCGGACAAAGGACTTATCTCTAAAATTTGTAGAAAATTCTGGCACCTCAACATCAAAAAGACAAACAATCCAACTAAAAAATAGACAGAAAATATGAATAGACACTTCACCAAAGAAGATATTCAGGCAGACAACAAGTACATAAAGAAATTTTTGCAACCATTAGCCATTAGAGAAATGCAGATCAAAACAACAATGAGATACCATCTTGCCCCAGCACTAGTAGCAAAGTTCAACAATACAGAAAATAACAAATGCTGGCAAGGATGTGGAGTGACTAGGACTCTCATACACTGCTGGTGGGACTGTAAAATGACACAATCACTGTGGAAATCAGTACAATGATTCCTTAAAAAATTGAAAATAGAAATACCATTTGACCCAGCAATCCCATTTACTAAGTATATATCTTAAAGAAGAGAGAGTCAGACACGAACAGATATAGGTCCACTCATGTTCATCACAGCACTATTTACAATAACAAAGAGAATGAAACAACCTAAATGTCCATCAACCAAGGAATGGATAAACAAACTGTGGTACATAGGCACAATGGAATACTATGCCACCCCAAAGAATAATGTAGAATCTGCAAAACACCAAATAATGTGACTGATCTTGGAGAACATTATGCTGAGTGAAATATGTCAATTACAGAAGGACAAACATTTTGTTAGTCCACTACTATAAAAACTCAAGAAAATGTTTATATATAGAAGGAAATTTCATTCTTGGTTACCAGGGATGGGAGGGGAGGGAAATCTAAATTTTCAGACAGGCTGAAAGGAAA
>NW_006921893.1:1798523-1809896 GCF_000298275.1 Orycteropus afer afer | reverse complement strand
AGTTCTGCTCTTGCACATACAGGGTTAAGATGAGTCAGGGTATTTTATAGGACAGGTTCTATTAGCACCATTTTAAGGGCAAAGAAATCAAGGTGGCTGGCTCAGGTCACATAGCTAGAAAGTGACAGAGCAGGGATTTGAACCTAGGCTTGAAGTGGCTCTCTACATGAGCCATGATGCCTCCCTCAATCAGAAGTGACCACAGATCATCTCTATCAGAGCATCAGAGAGAAACAGCGTGTGCTGCCAAGGAAGGATTTGCTCTTCCCTTTGAAGGAGAAAACTTCGAGGAATGGAGTCTGGGTACAGCCAGGCCCTGGGCAAAAGTACCTCTGAACAGATGCATGGTTTACTCTCTTCAGGCAAACACTGAAGAACTGCTGCAAAGGGGATAGTCAGAAGACAGTATTCTCTGGAGAAAGTGCCAGGCCTCAGTAATATCACCTAGAGGTGTCAGCACATCATAAAACATCCCGCCTGACCCAGAGCTGCGGCTCCTAATTTAGTCCAAGGTTTAGAAACAACCAGACACGTGGGCCTGCCACTGGCTATTCCTGGGCAACTTGGTGGAATTCGGCCTCCACCCAAAAACATTCAGAGCCATTCCCCAGACCAGTGCAAACACGCTTCCAGGACACTTCTCCGAAGTGCTCTCAGGGCTTTCAAATAGATCAAGACTTTTTTTTTTTTTTTTTTTTAATCTTTGGGCACCAGAAAAGTACAACATGTATTGCAACGAAACACGAACAGCAGATACCAGGTGGCCAGAATGGTTTGGTCATGGATTTTTCATTGGAGCACTGAAATAGATGACCAGGACATTATCTTCTGGGGCAGCTGCCAGCATCCGCCCTGCAGGAGACAGGGAGCTGGATGCAGTCAGTGCAGTTTTCTGGTCCTCTGCACAGGGACACTCCAGCAGAGACAATATTTGTGTAACTAGGCTTTGTGGTGAGTTGTATAAATCCCCATTTCTGTACCTAAAGAACAGAGTTCTCTGTCACCGGGCCTGCTGGCTTGGATACCCTCAGTGTGTGATACCCCCTTCCTGAAGGTCAGATGCCAGAAGTGCCAGCCTAGGGCTCAAGTGGACAGCCCTGCTCCCATCTATGATGTGGAGAAAGAGCAACAGGCAGTGGCAGGAAGAGCACCAGGTTGGAACAAAAAGGTCTGGGTCCACGTCCTGCTTGTCTCACTCTCTCGCTTTATGTGGCTACCACGTAGCTATCAGTTTGTCATAATGTACTGGTTTACATGTTGCTGTGATGCTGGAAGATACAACACTGGTATTTCAAATACCTGGATCCCTAGGTGGCACAAACAGTTAAGCATTTGACTACTAGTCAAAAGGTCATCAGTTTGAATCCACCCAGACAAACCTCAGAAGACAGGCCTAGTGATCTGTTTCTGAAAGGTCACAGCCTTGAAAAGCCTGTGAAGCAGTGCTACTCTGCACACATGGGGTCACTAAGAGTCAGAATCAACTTGACAGTAACTGAAAGAACAACAATAATATTTCAAATACTAACAGGGTCACCCAGTCTCAGATTGCCCAATAAGGAAGGTAAGCATGGGCTTACTTGTGCTTGCTTATTAAGCTGCAGCAAACAGTTTCTGTTCACTATAGATAAGTAAGCACATGTAAGTCCATGCTTATCTTGCTTATTGGGTGATCCACCCCTGGGGTCACCATGATGGACAAGTTTCAGTGAAGCTTTCAGACTAAATCAGACTAGGAAGAAAGGCCTGACAATCTACTCACAAAAATTAGCCAATGACAACCTTATGGATCACAACAGAATGTTGTTTGATTTTCTTGCTTTGGACACATCATCAGAAGGGAGAAATCACTAGAGGAGGACATTGTATTTGGTGAAGCAGAAGGCCAATAAGGTTGAGGGAGACACTCGGTGAGATACACTGGCACAACAAGAGATACTACAATAGATTTGAACTTGATGGTGAACATGAGGATAATGCTGGACCAGGCAACTTTTTGTTCTGTTGTACATAAGGTCATCATGCATAGATGACTTGATGGTAGCTATCTATCTAGCTTTGTGTGGCTTCAGCCAAGTCCCCTGTTTTCCTTAAGCCTGATGTTTGTTTGGAAAATTACATTCATAATGCCTTTTCTATTGTCTCACAGGGTGGTCCAATGAGCAAATATGTGTGCAGGCTCCTGGTTATCTGTAAAGAGCCGTTTCCCCAGTGCTGAGCACGCAGGAGGTGCCTACTTAGTACTTTTGAATGAATGAATGAATGAATGAATTGATACACTTAGAAAGGAAATTGAGGATTGCAGAGGGGTGTTTAGGATGTTTATAGTTAAAAACTGGGCTCATTTAAAGCAATGGGTAGACATCTCCTGTGAATTCCTGAGCAAGCTGAGGAAGCCAGGATACATCTTCTTAAAGCCAACATCAGGCCATGGTACCTTCAACAAAGCCCTATGGCCTGAGAATAAATGCCCAATTCTTAACCATAGTTTTAAAATACAGCTGCAAATTATTTGATACTCCTCCCACTGAAAGATAGGGCCTATGTCTCCTTGCCTTGAATCTAGGTAGGCTTGTTATTGCTTTGACCAGTTGAGTATGGTGGAAGTCACACTCTCTGACTTTTGAGGCTGAGTCATAAAGGCCAGGCTGGAATACTTGCTTTTGTTTTTCTTTTTTAAAAGATTTTATTTATTTATTTATTGTTGTTAAAAATACACACGGTAGAACTTACCTCAATTCAACAATTTCTACATGTACAATTCAGTGACATTGATGATATTCTTTGAGTTGTGCAAACAGTCTCACCCTCCTTTTCTGAATTGACCCTCCCACATTAACATAAACTCACTGCCTTCTAAGTTTTCTATCTAATCTTTCGAGTTGCTCTTGTCATTATTGATCCCATATAGATTGTGGTGGTTAAGTTTGTGTGTCAACTTGGCTAGGCCTGGTTGAGTGGCTGGGCCGCTGGATGTAGTATTCGCCCTGATGAGAGTGGTGGAATCTATTCCACTCTATGGTGGAATCTACTGTGAATAGCTGAGTAGCTGCCTTAGGGATGTGCTCTGCTTCCTGTATATAAAGGGAAGCCTTGGGGAATGGTCTCTAGCTTATGGCACACTTGAACCCTACATGTAGCCATGTCATTGTTCAGCAGCCTGCCGTGCTCTGCCTATCTTGGGACTTTCAAGGGACTTGAATTAATGGCCTGCCGTGTGGTTTGGTAACATTGGGACTGTGCCTTTTACTGGTTGACCTTGGGTTTGTCAGCCTCAGTAGCTAGCAGCTGCCTGAGTGGAGAGATGCCTCTAGCTTCAGTGGGCCAGGAACAAGAGGCAGAGCTGAAGCTCAAGGTCGAGGGGCTTTCACACAGCCCCTAGAGCCTGGCACTTGGAACTCAGATTTCTAGCCTCCTGAACAGTAAGAGAATAAACCGTTTGTTAAGGCCATCCCATTTCTGGCATATTCATGTCAGCACGGTACTAAGTAACTAGAACACAGATAGTTCTTTAAAAGAGCACAATGCTCAAGCCAGACATTTTTTACTAATTAAGCTAAACTATTGTTTGGTTTAAGGAAGATTTTAGGGGATATTTTTGGTTTAAAGTTTAAAAATTATCTCAGGGTAACAGTTTTGGGGGTTTATACAGCCTCAATGAGTCCAAAGAGTCTGGATTCCATGAGAATTTGAAATTCCATTCTACATTTTGTCCCCTTTTCATCATGATTCTTCTATAGAATTTTTGATCAAAACATTCACCAATGATAGCTGGGCACCATCCAGTTCTTCTGGTCTCACAATTAACCATGCAGTCCATTTCTTCCTCTTGTTCCAGACTCTTCCTCTTTCTCTCTTGCTTCAGAGGAATACAGACCAATGGTTGTACCTTTAATGGTCACTTGCAAGCTTTTACATGGAACACTTGTTTTTTGAGTCTCAACTTGCCAGGTCAGAAGAATGTCGACTCTAAGGCCAGCATACAAGAGAGGCCATATGGAGGTGCTCTTCATGACAGTCTTCCCTGAGCCTGGATTCAACCAGCCCAGCCACCCAGACACCAAACATGGGGATGAAAAAATTACATGGGAAATGGAGCCTTCAGCCCTAAGTCATCAAAGTCATCCCCACTGAGGACCAGATAGACTGACACAAGAAGAGATGCATCCTTTCTAAATCTGGAGAAGGGAAGTAACATGACTGAGTTTAATAAAATAGTTGTGTTTTATATCACTAAGTTTTGAGGGTATTTGTAACATAGTAATAGCTGGACCAGTATGGTCCAGCCTTTGCCTGATACCCCATTTCATTGTGTGCCACTTTTCCTTGCTCCCCAATCTCCAGCCACTCTGAATTTCCTGATATTTGAACACATCCCGCTCATTCCCACCTCAGTGTCTTTACACTCTTTGTTTCCTCTTTCCAGAACATTCTTCCTTCTGCTTTGTATATTGTTCTGGCCCCATTACTCACGCCTTTCTAAGCTCAAATGTTCCTGCTCACAGAGGTCTTCCATGACCTTCTGTTCATAGACCTTATAGAATATGCACTTGTTTTATTTAACTATATACTTGTTTTCTGTCCAGTCACTAGTATGTGAGCTGCATGACAGCACAAACAAGACTGCTCTGCTCAGTACAGCACTTGGCATGTAGTAGATGCCAAATAAATATATCTCTTTCCCTTCCTCCTCCCCTCAACAATTGCTCTAACTCTTGCTATGGGCTAATATTAAATCTAAATACAGTGCCTGCCAACATTTAGGAGCCCCAAACTGGTAGGAGGTGATGAGAAAGTTGGGGCAGGTTACTCTAATGCCTAAGTATTCTCTAAGTGAATTGTTCTCAAAGTGTGGTCCCAGGACTAACAGCATCCATTTTACTTGGTATATAATAAATAACTGCTATTGAGTCAACTCTAAATAATGGCAACATTATGGATAACAGAACAAAACATCACCTGGTCCTATGTTATCCCCTTGATCCCTGGCATGTTTTAGTCCATCATTATGCCTATGGTGCCAATCCATCTTATCAAAGGTCTCCCTCATCATCATTTGCCCTCTACTTCATGAAACTCTACTTCATTGAATGTCCTCCTCCAGTGATTGGCCCCTCCCCTCCTTTGTATGAGGTGTCTAAAGCAAATGAGTAGATCAATGTTCTGTTGCTATCCATAGATTTTCATTGGCTAATATTAGGAAGTCCATCACCAGGACTTTCTTCCCAGTCTATCTTAGTCTGGAGGCTTCACTGAAATCTGTGATCCTACTGGTATTTGAAATACTGGTGGCATGACTTCCAATATCACAGCAACACACAAGCCATCATAGTATGACAAACTCACAAACAGATAGTGGCATCACCTGGGAACTTGTTAGAAATGCAAATTCCTTGGTCCTGCCATTGACCTATGGAATTAGACCTTCTAGAGATCAAGCCAAATAATCCGTTTCTGATAAGCCCTCCAGGAGACTCTGAAGTATGGTTAAAAATTGCTGCACTGGAAGCTGCCATCTAGATGCGATGATGGGTCTCTCCTTGTCCACAGCAAAGAAGAATGAAGAAAACCAAAAATTCATGGAAACAATTAGTCCTAGTGACTGGTACACCATCCAATCTACAGCATATATGACTATGAGACCAGAATAATTAGATGGTGTCTGACTACCACTGTCAACCACTTGGAATGGGATCTATGTAGAAGATCCTGGATAGAAAGGGAGAACAATATGGAACAAAACTCAAAATCATTTGGAGAAAAAAAAAAGGGGAGGGACCAGGTTTGCTGGTCTGATAAAGTCTGGTGGAACTACTGAAACTATGGCCCCTAGCTGCCCTTCCTTCAGGTCTGGAATTGAACCCACACCTGTGGCTTCCAGCCAAACAAAAGACAGGCATAGCAGTTGAACATTTATGTGAAGTAGATACAATCCTTGGAGAGAACAATTATAGGAAAAAGAAGGGCTGCTCATGCACAAGGAGACAGCTCAGGGGGCAGGAGTGCATGGAGGGATGGACACTTGGAAGAGGTAACTATCGAGAGGAAGTGGGAGGGGAGCTGTGCATTATGGTAAACTGTGGTCAATGTCATGAGACAAAGTGTATGTGAACTGCTGTATGGAAAGTGAATTTGCTCTGTAAATTTTCACCCAAATCACAATATATATATATATATATATATGTGTGTGTGTGTGTGTGTGTGTGTGTGTGTGTATGTATATATATATATGTGTGTGTGTGTATATGTATGTATATATATGTGTGTATATATATATATATATATATAATTGCTGCACTGGGTCACAATGACATCCCCTATGACCAATATAACAAATATCTATGTGGACTTTTAAAGTCTTTCAGAAGCCCTCACCATGACTTCATTAACTACAGGCTCCAGCTAAGTAAATCTTAAGTCAGACATTCTGAGAAGATGGGACTATACTGGCAGATAATTAAGAACTTCCACCAACTCTGGATAAGGGAAGTGACATGACTAAGGTCTCTTTGCAGAAAGGAATTTTGCTACAATGTATAGGATAGATTTTAAAGGCCTGGAGGAAACTGGATAGTTGTACAAATCAAGATAACCTGTGTAGCAGTGGAATGCTGTTAGCTGCAAGTAATGGAGTACCAAATGAAGAGTGAGTGAAATAATACAGGCCCTCATTACATCACTTTGCAAGAAGCCCAGAGGAAGACATGGTTGGGATAGTGGTAAATCTATGTCACCAAGGTTGCAGGCCTTTCTATCTGGTGCAGCCTCAAATGCCATATGCTCATTTGTCAATGTCCTAAGCACAAATGGAACAAATAGCACAAAGCAATCTCCACTTTACAAGGCTTTTACTTTTTTTTTTTTTTTTTTTTTATTAGGGAGGGAAATTTTGTCCAGAAGTTCCTCAGTAGACTTTCCTTTATATTTCACTGGCCAGAATTGTGGAACATGCCTGTCCCTACACTAATTGTTGATAAAGGAGGATGGGATTGCCATAATCAGCTTAGGTTTATCATGAACAAACTTGGGGCTCTTGATGGAGGTAAAAGGAGGTGGAAGTGAACAAGGGCACTTGTTAGTTAGTGAATCAACTAACAGCTGTGAGCTGTGAGGACATATTTTTGGAAAGGAATGAGTTCTGAGACTGAAGTGCCCAGCTACAGGGACCAACAAGAGATGGCCTTGTAGATAATAGGAGAATTTGAACTAGAGAGATGTGGAACTGCACATTAGAAGGGAAGGTATTAGGTTGGGAGTTAGGAAATAAACTCAGTGGGGAAGCAAAAGCAGAGGGAGAAGAGCAGAAGGACCAGGTTGGGCATGAAAGGACTTCTGTAGTTATAGGAGCTATTAACAGAAACACCACTTGCCTGTCGGTTGTTATGGACATTAGGAAAGACCAGTCACTGTAAGAGGACATCCCATTTAGTGAAGTAGAGAGCCAGCAAAGACAAGGAGGAACCTTGGTGAGATGGATTGGAATAACAGCCACAACGATGGACTCAAAGATGCCAGGCAAAATCACCATGAGTTGACTAAAAGGCTGCTGTGATGTAAATTACATGGTATGGCTTTTCTAGCCATAGTCTTTGTAATTCCCACTTCGTGATGAGCAACTGAGTAACTGATGGTTAAAGTTATCCATTTGATGTACTTCTGTTGGAGCAGCATGAAGCAATCTTCTGAGAAGTTCGCTCTCTCCCAGGTGCATAGAATTCTGATGTTGGGATTGATTAGTTTTGCCACTCTGCCAGGCTCAAAATGAACCCTCCTAGAAGCAGAAGGAATGTCCCTCTGACTGCCAGCTGAGAGAGACGTGCTGCTGACATAGACAAGCTTGCTGAGAGAAATATGTGAGAGAGACTCACTGCTGAGAGAAAGACGTGCTACTGAGAGAGGCTGAGAGAGACATCCTGCTGAGACTGAGCGCATTCTGGAACTTGAATTGTAGCCTGTTGCTTCCCTAATAAACCCCATAATCTGTGAGTTCTGTGTGGCCACTGAAGTGAACCATTGAACTCAGCAGAGAGGCAGTGGGTGCTGCAAGAGGGATAGTTGGTGTCAAGGTCAGTAAGAGAGCTGGAGGGTGACAGCATGTCTGGCCTCACAGGAACAGGCCTTGGGCTCTGATGGTGATTCTGTCTTCCTCTTGTGGAGTTAGAGGAGGTCAGAAGATGTCACCTCCCTGTGCCTTTAGCAGCTGCTAACAATAACAGCTAACAATTAACAGGACAGAAAAAGAGAAAGCATGTTGGCATGGCTCTCAAGGCCATGAGTGGGTAGGTTGTCCCTTTCCTATCTGAAATTTTCAGAGAGTTGCGAAAGGGTAGGGACTAGAGGTCAGCTTTGCTTCTCAGGCTCTCACATGCCCATCTGGGCATGTGCTTATAACCCTACATTGAGGTCCTCTCGTTCTGATCTAACACTTCATCTTTAGGAGCCAAGAGAAAACCCAGCAGGTAGGGTGTTCGTGTATAGTGCATGAGGCACAAACCAGAGTTTCGGTCTCTGTGTTCAAAGCCACTCATGGCTGCCTTTCTGGAGTGTGATCTTGGCTCCATAAATGGTGAGTGGATTTCCATCCCCTCCCTGGGCTTGCACCCACCAAGGCTAGCGGGATCTAAGAGGCAAGTGGTAAGCACTCAGATCTCAGGCAAGAGGCAGGCCTGACCAGCTGGTAGATCCACTCACTTCAATCCCAGTTCTGCCCAAGAGGAAATGGATCCTGAGGGTGCTGGGACGAGAGCAATGGGCTTCCAGGGGCTATGAGGAGAAGCAGAAAGATAAAGAGTTTCCACAGGGAAAGGTAGCTGCGAGGTGGCAGTCTCGGGAGAGGCCAAGTCACAACCTGGGAGCACCTGGGTCAAGATAAGCAGGGTGGAGGTGGCCTTCTGTAGGCCTGCTCTTGGCAGGCCAGGCCTGGAGGTCTTATGGTGAGCAGCTCACAGATAACTTTCTTCCTGGGGGCTGGGCTGCTGCTGAATCCTGGAGTTTCTGCAAGCTGGAAAGCAGTTCTGTGCAGCCTTCAGTGAACCAGAGTTCAGTTTCACTGGAAGCCTTTCTCCACAAGCCCAGCTCATGGAGGATTTACTGTTCTAGGGATCTGTGTCAGCAGAGCCACCTGCTGTGCTCCCCAGGCCCTGGAATGGGCCCCAGTCAACAGCTGCCACATGGCCTTACCCCTCCTTCTCCACTCCTCAGTGCCTCCTCCCTGCGGCCACTCATCCAGCCTCTTAGCACTCTGACTGCGGCTCTCTTTTCCTGCACCTGCTGCCCTTCCACTGCCCTGGCTTCCCCAGAGGGTGTCTCCACTCTCCCTCTCTGTCTTAGTGCTCACAGGGAAGGCCTAGGGTCCTGACCCTAGGAAGCACAGGCTCCCCTGAGAGAAATCAATGTCATCTGTAAAATGAGACCTGCTTCCTCCCACTTTTCACCTACCCCATTAATCATGCAGAAGAGAAGGAGGTCATTCTCTTTGTCTTTATGTTGTTTTGATGATTCATGCCTCCACTTCTGTTTTGCCTATATGCTAGGAAAATTTTCTTTTGTGCCTTTCATAAATTTCTCTTCAAACTACAAAAGCAACATGTGTCCATCTTACCCAGTGAATCAGTAGGAATAGATAGAAAGGAAGGAGACCTGGTGGTGCAATGGTTAAGCAGTTAACTGCTAACTGAAGGTCAGGGGTATGAATCTACCAGCTGCTCTGAGGGAGAAAAGACCTGGCAATCTATTCCCATAAATATTACAACCTAGGAAACCCTATAGGAGCAGTTCTACTGTGTCATATGAGGGTCACGAGAGTTGGAATCAACTCAACAGTACTCAACATCAACAACAAGGTGCAGAAAGAAAAAAAAAAAAAAACTCAGAACCACTGAAGATCCTCTTTTCATCTGCCCCTCTTATGCTAAGAATGGTTGATGTGTAACTTTCCTCATTTTCTGTCCATATAAATACAAGTAAGTGCATACACAGGCCACCATCCATCTGTCAGTTTGTCATACTATCATGGCTTCTATGTTGTTATGATGCTGGAAGCTGTACCACTGGTATTTCAAATACCAGCCAGGTCACCCATGGTGGACAGAGACCTTAGCAGAGCTTTCAGACTAAGAAAGACTAGGAAGAAATATCTGGTGATCTGCTTCTGAAAATTAGCCAATGAAAATCTTATGGATCATAACAGAACATTGTTCAAGTTGCTTGCTTTGAACACATCATCAGGAGCACTCAATTGCTAGAGAAGGACATCATGTTTGGTGAAGCAGAGGGCCAGCAAGGGCAAGGGAGATTCTTGGTGAAATGGATTGGCACAGTAGCCACAAAGATGGCCTCGAATATGCCTGTGATCACAAAGATGACACGTGACTGGGCAGCATTTCATTTTGCTATACATGACATTGCCATGAGATGGAGTCAACTCAATGGAATCTATCTATCCATCCATCTGTCTACCTACCTACCTACCTATCTATACAGGTAACCTTTTTGCTTGGGGTTGGTAATTTTTGCAAAACTGGAATTTTTAAAAATAATATTTATTTGGTTTTGGTGAAAGTTTATACAGTTAGATTCCCATTTGATAATTTCAACACAAATTGTTCAGTGACCCTGGTTGCATTTTACTACATGTCAACATTTGCTTTAATTGTGTTCTGGTTGCTCCATTTCCAGCATTCTATTGCAGTAATCAATGAGTCAGCCACAGAGATCCAGGTAAGGAGAAGGAACCCAGGCTACAACCCACAAGTGGGAAGGCGGGAAGGCAGGAGAAAGGAAAGATTTCCAATAGATAAGGGAGAGAAACTTGTCTGTAGATTTGTCCTACTGTGGTGACGTGTTGCTATGAGTCTTGAGGCCATGCCAATGGTGTTTCAAACCCAATGGTGTGCACATGGTACACAGGTATCAGCTTGGCTTACAGACTGAGACAGACAACGAAGAGGGAAGAGGCCATCCACTTCTTAAAGAATTGGCCAGGGAAAACCTTGTGAATAGCAGAGAAACACTGTCTGATATATTACTGTGCAACTTTATGAATAGTCTAGAAACACTGTCTAATACAGTGGAGGAGGACGAGTCACTTAGGTTAGAAGGCTCTCAAAATAGGACTGAGAAAGAGCTGCATCATCAGAGTAAAACCAGCCTTACTCATATGGATAAGGTAAAGCTTTCGAGACCTCCATTTGTTGACATGGCACCACTCAAATTGAGGAGAAACAGCTGCAGACATCCATTAATCATCGGAACATGAAATGCACGAAGTATGAATCTAGGAAAATTGGCAGTTGTCAAAAATGAAATGGAACACATAAAGATTGATATCCTAGACATGGTTGTTATTGTTGTTGTTATGTGCCGTCGAGTCGG
>NW_006921893.1:1794999-1797656 GCF_000298275.1 Orycteropus afer afer | reverse complement strand
AGATTTGATGCATTGAACACCAATGACTGAAAACCAGAAGAATTGTGGGAAGACATCAAGAGCATCATCCATGAAGAAAGCAAGAGGTCACTAAAAAGACGAGAAAAGAAGACCAAAATGGATGTCAGAAGAGACTCTGAAACTTGCCCTTGAGCAGAGAGTAGCTAAAGCAAATGGAAGAAATAACAAGATAAAAGAATTGAACAGATTTCAAAGAGCAGCTCGAGAAGACAAAGCCAATTACTATAATGAAATGTGCAAAAACCTGGAGTCTGAAAACCAAAAGGGAAAAACATGCTTGGCATTTCTCAAGTTGAAAGAATTGAGGAAAAAAATTTAAGCATCAAGTTGCAATATTGAAAGATTCTAAGGGCAAAATACTGAATAATGCAGGAAACATCAAAAGAAGATGAAAGGAATACACAGAGACACTGTACCAAAAAGAACTGATAGATCTTTATCCATTTCAGGATATGATCTAAAACCAATGGTATTGAAGGAGGAAGTTGAAGCTGCACTGAAGGAATTGGCGAAGAACAAGGCTCCAGGAATTGATGGAATACCCATTGAGATATTTCAACAAAAGGATGCCCTACTGGAGGCACTCACTCAGTTATGCCAAGAGATTTGGAAGACAGCTACCTGGCCAACTGACTGGAAGAGATCCATATTTGTGCCCATTCCAAAGAAAGGTGATCCCACAGAATATGAAAATTATTGAACAATATCATTAATGTAGCACACAAGTAAGATCTTACTGAAGATAATTCAACAATGGTTGCAGCAGTATATTGACAGAGAACTTCGAGGTGCAAGCTGGATTCAGAAGAGGACATGGAACAAGGGATAGCATATGTACTGTCAGATGGATCTTGGCTCAAGGCAAAGAATACCAGAAAGATGTTTACTTGTGTTTTATTGACAATGCAAAGACATTTGATTGTGTGGATCATGACAAATTATAGATAACATTGAGAAGAATGGGAATTCCCAAGCACTTGATTGTACTCATGAGGAACCTGTACATTGACCAAGAGGCTGTCGTTCAAACGGAACAAGGGGACACTACATGGTTTAAAATCAAGAAGGGAGTGTGTCAAGGTTGTATGCTTTCCCCATACTTATTCAATCTATATGCTGAGCAAATAATTCGAGAAGCTGGACTATGTGAAGAAAAACATGGTATCAGGATTGGAGGAAGAATCATTAACAACCTGAGATATACTGATGATACAACTTTGCTTGCTGAAAGTGAGGATGACTTGAGGCATTTACTGATGAAGACTGAAGAACACAGTCTGCAGTATGGATTACATCTCAATATAAAGAAAACAAAAATCCTCACAACTGGACCAATAAGCTACATCACAATAAATGGAGAAAAGATTGAGGTTGTCAAAGAATTCACATTGCTTGGTTCTTCAATCAAGGCCAATGGAAGCAGCAGTCAGGACATTAGACGACGTGTAGCCCTGGGCAGGTCAGCCATGAAGGAACTCTTCCTAGAGCTGAGAAGCAAAGATGTCTCCTTGAAGACTAAGGTGCGCCTGACACATCATGATATTTCCAATTGCCTCATATGCATGTGAGAGCTGGACAGTGAATAAGGAAGACCAAAGAACAATTGATGCTTTTGAGTTGTGGTGCTGGCTAGGAATGCTGAAGGTACCATGGACTGCTAAAAGAACTAACAGATCTGTCCTGGAGGAAGTGCAGCCGAGATGCTCCTTTGAAGTGAGAATGGTCAGATTTCATCTCACCTACTTTGGTCATGTTGTCAGAAGGGACCATTCCCTGGAGAAAGATGTCATGCTTGGTAAGGTGGAGTGTTGACAAAAGAGGGGAAGGTCTTCAACGAGATGGATTGACACGGTGGCTGCGACTATGGGCTCAAGTATAGCAAGGATCATGGAACTGGCGTGGGATCGGGTGGTGTTTTGTTCTGCTGCACATGAGGTCACTATGAGTCAGAAACGACTCAGTGGCACCTAACAAAACAACACTGCAGTAATCCAGTTTCCCTGCTCCCTTATCCTCTCATCTTTGCTTTAGAATAAATTTTGACCTCTTCCTCTCATAAGATGTTTTTTTAGTAGAGCACTGTATATAGAGATAATACCCTTTATTATGTGTGTCACTCTACAAATTCACTAAAAGGTGATCCCAAGGAATAGTTTCAGTTCAAGGTTTAAAGAATGTCTCAGGCCAATAGTCTCAGGGAATCTTCTGGTCCCAACAGATCCAGTTAATCTGGCTTTTTTAAATAATGTGAGTTTTCTCTCCCCCCACCCCCCATTCAATCTGGGACCATTTATTGTGAACTTAGAACAGTTAGCACTGGTAGCCAGACACCATTTAGTTATTCAGTCTCAGGGTAGATGACACTGGTTGATGTAGGTGATCGGCCTTGTAGACTTGTTTCATCTCTGAGATTTTGGTGATCTTTTATTCTTTCCCCTAATGAGTAGAGACCAATAGTTGAATCCTAGATGGCTTCTTGCAAGCCTTTCTGACTCCACTTCGCTTGTTGTTGTTGTTAAGTGCTGTCAAGTCGTTTCCGACTCATAGCGACCCCATGCACAGCAGAATGAAACACTACCCGATCCCGCACCAGCCCCACAATCCCTGCTATACTTGAGCCCATCATCGCAGCCACC
>NW_006921893.1:1783805-1792424 GCF_000298275.1 Orycteropus afer afer | reverse complement strand
TTCGTACATTCCATGTTCCGATGATTAATGGATGTCTGCAGCTGTTTCTCTTCAATTTGAGTGGTGCCACATCAGCAAATGAAGGTCTTGAAAGATTTGTCTTTGCTACAATTTGAATACATCTTCACTTTCCACTTTGCTAGGATGCAGAATATGAACTTTATGAAAGGTTCTGACACTTGGCTGAATTGTCCCACGAAACCATAGTCCTAAGCCTTCAAATCCAAAAATCTCAGAAGGTACTTGGTTATGTCTGAGTATCTGTAGTTATTCTTCAATGAATATATGTGCCTGCACACACACATATGTATTAACATGCATCTCTAGATACATCTATCTGTACTTACATAAGTACACACCCTTACCTACCCAAATACTTATACATCTATACCAAAACCAAACTCATTCCCATCAAGTCAGATCCGACTCACAGTGACCCCTCCTCTGGTTTCCCAGGCTGTATCTCTATGGAAGTAGCTTGCCCAGTCTTTCTTCCAAGGAGTGGCTGGTGGGTTTAAACCGCAAGTCTTCTGGTTAACAGTCAAATGCCTTAGGCACTACACTACCAGAGCTCCCTATACATTAATATCCATCCATATATCACTGTAGTTGTTGTTAAGTGCTGTCAAGTAAGTTTTGATTCATAGCAACCTCATGTATGACAAAATGAAACACTGCCCAGTCCTGCACCATCCTCACAATTGTTGCTATGCTTGAGCCCATCATTGCAGCGACTGTGTAAATCCAACTTGTAGAGGGTCTTCCTCTTTTCCACTGACCCTCTACTTTACCAAGTATGATGTCCTTCTCCAATGACTGATCCCTTAATAACATGTCCAAAGTACGAGAGGTGAAGTTTTGTCATTCTCGCTTCCAAGGAGCATTCCAGCTGTGCTTTTTTTCAAGACAGATTTGTTTGTTCTTCTAGTAGACCACAGTACATTCAACGGTCTTCACCAACACCACAATTTGAATACATCAATTCTCCCTTAGGGAAGGCTGAGAGAAAGATCTACAGTGTAAATTTGTGGTAGTGTAGTGGGATCTTTCCTCAAGAGGACCTGGCCTCCCCTTCATTCAAGGGATTGTGGGTCTGTAAACACAAGTCTGGGAATTGATTGAGGGACTGTGACTGTATTCTGGTGGCTCAATATAGAATGCTATTTGCTTGGCCTAGAATTCTTCCACCTGTATAGGTCAAATAAATATTTAGTAGATTTCCCATCTATTTCACTCCTGAGGACACAATGCCTAAGTAGCCAATGCCATAAGTCAAATACCAATGGGATCATCCAAGGTTGACATGTTTCAGTGAATATTCCAGACTAAGTCAGACTAGGAAAAAAGACCTGACAATCTATTCTAAAAAAAAATTGGCCATTATTTCTTCAATTATTTTTTTCTGTTCCTCTGTTTTTGGAGGCTCCAATTACATACATACTTCTCCTATTGAAGTTGTCCCACAGTGAACTGATGCTTAGTTTTTGTTGTTGTTGTTGTTTTTCTGTGGGTTTCATTTTAGATGGTTTCTGTTGCCATATTTTCAAGTTCACTAATCTTTTTCTCTGTAATGTCTGAATTGCCAATAATATCCAGTGTATTTTCCATTTCACACATTATAGTGGTCATCTTTAAGAATTAAATTTAAATATTTTTCTTATACCTTTCATGACAAGTTCAATCTTTCCTCAAGCTTCTTAAACATATAGACTATAATCATGACAACTATTTTAACATCCTTGCTTACTAATTGTCTCCTCTGTGTAATTTCTGTGTCAGTTTTGATTGATTTTTCTTTTTATGGTGGAGCATATTTTTCTGCTTCTTTGTAAGACAAGCAATTTTAGATTGAATGTCAGACTTTGTGAATTTTACCTTGTTGAGTGCTAGATATGTTTGGATGTATAAATATTCTCAAGTTTTGTCTTGAGTTGAGGTTAAGATGAAAGTAGTTTGTTCTTTTTTCAGTTTTGTCTTAGGTTTTGTTAGGGAAGACCAGAGCTATGTTTAATCTAGGGTTAATTTTCTCCACTAGTGAGCCAAGACCTTCTAGAACTCTAACTGATGCTCCCTTAATTACGAGGCTTTCTGTTTTGAGTGTTGAGAATGAGCACTATTCCCAGCCCAGTGTAAGCACTGGGCACTGTTTCCTCCAATCCTTTCAGGTGGTTTTTCTCCCAGTTTCTGGTAGTTTCTTCACATCTATCTGCTGATCACTACTCAACTATATACCCAAGGAGAGTCCTCTGCAGAATTCAGGATTCTTTCTCTTGGTAGTTCTCTCTTCTCTGGTATGTTACTCTGCAAACTCTAGTCAGTTTGCATCACTAGACTCCCTGGTCAGTCTTCTCAACTTAAGAAGACCACTATGCTCCTCCTAGGTTACCCTTCCCTGTACCATTTTTTCTCAGAGAGGAAACTGGGGCATTCATAAAGCTCATCTCATTTATTTCCTATCTCTCAGGGATTTATTTCCTTCATTATCTGACATTCAATGCCTCAAATACTATTGTTTCACTTGTTTTGTTCATCTGTTTGGTTGTTGCAGGTGGGGCTAAGGGGATAAGTACAATTCCTGTTATTCCATCTTCACTGAATGAAGAAGTCCAAGAGCAACTTTTTACTTTATAAGGAAAGTAAAAACCCTGAGTTTTATGTGACATTTCCTCTGTCCCTTTAACAAACAAACAGAAAGCAGTACTATAAGGGTCCATCAAGATTTGAAAAAAAAAAAAAGAAGAAAATAATGAATGTTGGCAAGGATGTGGAGAAATCATAACTCTCATGCATAGCTGCTGGGGATGCAAAATGGTACAACCAGTGTGGAAACAGTTTTGTGGTTCCTAAAAAAATTAAGTATAGAACGAACCAATGATCTAGCAATTTTACTTCTAAGTATATACCCAAGAGACTTGGAAGCAGTGATACAAACAGACAAATGTATATGACAATGGAAATGTCTATCAACAGATGAATCAGTGAACAAAATGTATTATATACATATAATGGAATATTATTCAGCCATAAAGAAAAATGAAGTACTGATACATACTAGAACATGGATGAACCTTGAAAGCATCATGCTGACTGAAGTCAATCATAAAAGGTCAAATATTGTATGACCTTTCTAATATAAAAAACCTAGAATAGGCAAATATATAAAGATCAGAATTTAATCATGGTTACCAGAGATGAGAAGGGGGAGGGGGTCATTGTTTAGGAAGCATTGAGTTTCTGTTTGTGGTGATGGAAAATTTGACAACAGATAATGGTGATGGTTGCACATGATTGAAGTAATTGATGTCACTGAATTGTACACATGAAAAATGTTGACTTGACAATTGTGTTGTCAACAAAAACAAACACATTTGTGGGCCAGGTACAGTCTTCAGGCCACTCACCAAGTGGTAATCACTGGTCTATGAGCCCTGCCCATCATGAAGGCATCTGAGAGCTCTCCTGCTCATCAGTTCTGACTTGGATATATCAGACACCCTGAAGGAGATTTTTTGGACTCAGCTAACATGACCTCATTCAAATGCTTTGCCCTCACTGTCATTTCAAAACACCTTTGTCTTGCAGAGATGGTCTTGTGAGACTCCAGGATCTCTATGAAGGAACAGTGATGCCAAGGGTGCTTATCTCTACTCTTCATCACCTCCACTCTAAACAGCCTGTCCTCCAGGCCTTTGCTAGGTCAGGCAAGCCTAGCTGCCTCTTGCCATCTTTTCTAAGTGGCTGCTTTTATGCCCCAACCTACAGCCTCACTGTACTAAGGAATAAAGTTAAGTATTCTAAGCATCTGAAGTGCATATGGTACTCTAAAAGTCTCTGAAAAAGAGAAAATGTCATAGCGAAACTCCTTGCCTCAGAAAGTGAAAATGGAAGGCAGACCTCCTCTGACCATAAGGAACCAAAGGATGACATCAGCCCTGATGACAACAGAAGGGAAATTTGAAAAGAACTGTGTCCTTGACAATGCCATTGGACCACTAGATGGACTAACCCTGAAGTCTGTCTAGGATCTGAGGACATGAAGATTGTGCAAGGCAGGATCCTGGTGACCCAGGATTTTCCTAGGAATCATTATGTGCTAAGCTGGAACCTCTCATAAATATAAAACTAAAACAAGTTGCTATGGAATCGATTCTGAACCATGGCAACATCAGGTGTGTCAGAGTAGAGTTGTGCTCCATAGCACTTTCAGTGGCTGATTATTCAGAAGGAACTCACTGGGCCTCTTTTGAGGTGCCTCTGGGTGAACTTGAATCTCTGACCTTTTAGTTAGCAACCAAACTAACATCCAGAAGGGAACCAGGCAATAAACAAGTAAATAAGTAATAAAACTCTAGATGGGAATACATGCTCTAAATAAAAATAAAGTGAGATAGGAGTTTCAACAATGTCAGGTAAAGGGTATTCTATACTGAATGGGTTGGGGTTTCTGAGCAGAGACCTGTGTGGATTGAAGAAATAAGTCATCAACAACCTATTGATTTGACCATCTTTCATCACAACACCTTCAACCCCAGCAGGAAAACGCCACAAAACATCATAAGTCAAGTAGATTTTCTTTCTTTACATTCTCCAACTTCGTTTGCTGGATATTTCAACCATAATATAGTATTTTGGATGTTTCAATACCCCTCCAACTCAGAATTGTGACATCAATTTATAACAAGAGTTGCAAAGCAAATTGACAATGTCAGAACATTAAACAGGCTAAACAGCAAGTAGTTTGGTTGTCATTCACTGAATTTGATAGATAAATATTTAAATTCTGATGATATTAATATCAAATCTTTTACTTCCATGGCCAGAAAATACAGGTAGGGAGAACTCCTATTCCTCTCAATATGCTCAAGAGCCAGAAAGATGGCCTCATTTGAAAGAAAACTTCAGGACAATCTATCCTCTAAAAGTCTTCCTTATTGCTTTGACAAGTTTAATGTGCTTCTAGTTGTTCGTGATCACATCCTGGATAAATCAGAACACTCTATGAGAGCAATGAGACCTTGATGCATGGAGACCCCCATGGCCTTTGGTAATGGAATCAGTGTGTGGCAGTGAGGTGGAACCACTGAGTTTCTGATAGAATGATTGGGTCTGCAGACTACCATGGTGAGAAAGACTCCAGGACTTCTGGCACATTTTTCACTTCCAAAGAACTTTTCAGACTTTTGCTAGTTAGTTTTTAGACTATTGGCAAGGAAGATGAGGTAAACTGAGGCAAGGACTGCCACTCTATCTACAAGATCCTCACCCACCACCCCACTTTGTGAAGTAGTGCCTAGGATGAGAATGGACATCCTGAGGTCCCTCTTTCCTTCAATGAAGGCTCCAGTGTCTGAGCACTCACTCTTTAGGAGGATAGAAGTTTAATACAATGGTGGGTGCAGCAGGGCAGTGAAGGGGACAGGGAATGATTCCCCCCTCACACATCAAGTTGACTGAATACCCAATGGCCTTAGAAATAAACTGTACCTTTAAATTCTCACTTCTACAATTCTACACTATATGAAAATGTTTTCAAGTATGTTGTCATAGTGCCCTTTAGGCAGTGAGATTTAAGGGTGGGAGTTCCTGAGAAAGAGCTTTCACTTTTAATTTTATATACTCTAGTGGCATAGTGCCTAAGGCATTTGACTGCTAACCATAAGGCTGGTTCAAACCCACCAGCCACTCCTCGGAAGGAAGATAGGGCAATCTATTTCTGTAGGGATATGGCCTCAGAAACCCAAGGAGGGGTTGCTATGAGTTGCAGTCGACTTGACAGTAGTGAGTTTGAGTTTTCTAGTTGAACTGTTTTTACAATTATTCTGAGTTCTTTTGGTCATTTAAATACTTTATAAACTAGTTTAGCTTTTATTATTAAGACAGATTCTAAGATCCGAAATCTATCTTTTTCTCATGATTCTCCATTAAAATATCCATTATCCTGGAACTGGATCTCCCTTAAGGCCCCATATAATCATAATACTTTGGATATTATTTTAATATGGTAAAATGATTATAACCAGTAGCTGAAGCAGAAGACCTAATACGTCCTTTCTGGTTACTTTTAAAGTATTTGTGAGCATTATAAACTCAAATTCCAACCATCAGGGCTTTGCAATTTGACATGACCCCAGAGTGGAACAGTAATCCAGACAACCAGAAGAATAAAAAATACATAATGGAGACTTCTGCTTCTGACTTTGATGAAGTAATAGGGGCTTGCTTTATCCTCCTGCATGAAACAACTAAAAAAAAAAAACTGGACAGAATATACAATACAATGTTTTTTAAGACATTGAACATCATGCTACAAAAGACAATGACCCTTGCAAGATTGGAAACAAATTAGAGGAGTCTGGTGACTGCCCCAACTTACTGCCTTGAGAGTATTTCTAAGCTCTGGCATCAGGAGGGAAAATCAGACAGATCTCAGAGGACTCTCTGAGCTGACAAGCTAAAGCTAAGAGTCCAGGAGACCAAGGCAGTTAGAGTGTGCAGGGAAGAACACCAGAGAGCAGAGAGCTCCATCAGAAAGAACCTCAGGGATCTGCTGACAGTCCCCTTGAGTACCTACTAGAGAACTAAGCAGTGCTTGAGTATGAAGAAATTATTCAAGGCTCGAGAAAAAAATTCAAACCACTCCAAAGAATTAGAAGGAACTGTGCCTATTACAACAAATCAGATTGGAAAAATCTCAAAATTCATGGCATACTAAGCAGAGCACTAAAAAAGGCCTTACCTAAGCAAAGGAAGATAATTAGCCCTAGACAATATGCACCTCTGGCCTTATCTAAATAAAAAATTTAAAAGCAAGACCGAAAAGAATCAAATTATATCCGAGTAACTACTATCTAATCCCAAAATAAAGCCTAAAAACATTTATAGGAAAATTTTTAAAAATCCAACAACAAAAAAAGTAAAATTCACAATGTCTGGCATCTAGCCAGAAATTGACAGGTAGGCAAAGGAACAGGAAAATAAGACCCAGAGCAAGGAGAGAGATCTATTGAAACTGACTCAGAAATAACACAGATGATAAAACTAGTAGATAAAGACCCACTGCCATAGAGTCGATTCTGACTCACAGAGAACCCATAGACAAAGTAGAACTGCCCCATAGGGTTTCCAAGGCTATAAATCTTTACAGAAGCAGACTGCTTCATTTTTCTACCATGGAGCAGCTGGTGGGTTTGAACTGCTGACTTTTTGGTTCATGGTTGAATACTTTAACCACTGCACCTGCACAGTCCTTTAGAATTAGTAGATAAGAACATGTCAAAAGTCAATTATAATTAGTCCATATGTTCAAAAGGCAAAGGAAACACTGACTATGCTAAGTAGAAACATGGAAGATACAAAAAAGACAAAAATTAAATCTAGGATGAAAACTACATCTGAGATGAAAAATACACTGGATGGGGTTAATGGTAAATTAGACATTGCAGAAAAGAAGATTAATGAAGTTGAAGAATAATAGAAATAATAATAGTAATAGAAACTATATGAAACTGAAACTAACTCATAGACAGAAATAAATAAAACTGAACAGAGCATTTTTGAGTTGTAGAACAACTTCAAGTAGACAATATGTGTAATTGGAATTCCAAAGGAGGGAGTTGAGGATGGAAAAAATATTTGAGAAATATCTTTTAAATTTAATATTTAAGAAAATAATAACTAAAGTGTTTCTAAATTTGATGGAAACTATAATCCCACTCTCATGGATTGAATTATATCCTCCAAAAATACGTGTCTACTTGGCTAGGCCATGATTCCCAGTATTATGTAGTGGTTCTCTTCCATTTTGTGATCTAAAGTAATTAGCCTCCATTTCATTAGTTATAAATCCTAATCTCTATATGCTAATGAGGCAGGATTAATGTGGCATGTATCTTGAGTCATAGACTTACAAGAGGGCATGATTCAAGTCCTGTTCTTGTTGTTGTTAGGTGCCATTGAGTGGTTTCCGACTCATAGTGACCCCATGCACAGCAGAACAAAACACCGCCCGATCTCACGCCACCTCCACGGTCCTTGCTATACTTGAGCCCATTGTCTCAGCCACCATGTCAATCCATCTCGTCAAAGGCCTTCCCCTCTTTCGTCGACCTTCCACCTTACCAGGCGTGATATTCTTCTCCAGGGAATGGTCCCCTCTGACAACATGACCAAAGTAGTTGAGATGAAGTCCAGCCATTCTTGCTTCAAAGGAGCATCTTGGCTGCACTTCTTCCAGGACAGATCTGTTAGTTCTTTTAGCAGTCCATGGTAGTTTCAGCATTCTTCGCCAGAATCACAACTCAAAACATCAATTCTTCTTCGATCTTCCTTATTCATTGCCCAGCTCTCACGTACATATGAGGTGACTGGAAATATCATGGCCTGTGTCAGGCACACCTTAGCCATCAAGGAGACATCCTTGCTCCTCAGCACTTGAAAGAGTTCCTTCTCAGCGGACCTGCCCAGTGCTACACACCATCTAATGTTCTGACTGCTTCTTCCATTGGCCTCGATTGTAGAACCAAGCAATGTGAATTCTTTGACAACTTCAATCTTTTCTCCATTTATCGTGATGCTGCTTACTGGTCCAGTTGTGAGGATTTTTGTTTTCTTTATATTGAG
>NW_006921893.1:1782121-1783344 GCF_000298275.1 Orycteropus afer afer | reverse complement strand
TGAATTATCTTGAGTAAGATCTTACTTGCGTGTGACATCAATGATATTGTTCGATAATTTCCACATTCTGTGGGATCACCTTTCTTTGGAATGGGTACAAATATGGATCTCTTCCAGTCATTTGGCCAGGTAGCTGTTTTCCAAATCTCTTGGCATAACCGGATGAGTGCCTCCAGTGCAGCATCCATTTGTTGAAATATCTCAATGCATATTCCGTCAATTCCTGGAGCCTTGTTCTTCGCCAATTCCTTCAGTGCAGCTTCAACTTCTTCCTTCAGTACCATTGGTTCTAGATCATATGCCACCTCCTGAAATGGATGACGATAGACACAGTTCTTTTTGGTAGAGTGTCTCTATGTATTCCTTTCATCATCTTTTGATGTTTCCTGCATCATTCAATATTTTGCCCTTAGAATCTTTGAATATTACAATTCGAGGCTTAAATTTTCTCCTCAATTCTTTCAGCTTGAGAAATGCTGAGTGTGTTCTCCCTTTAGGTTTTCAAACTCCAGGTCTTTGCACATTTCATTATAGTAATTGGCTTTGTCTTCTCAAGCTGCTCTTTGAAATCTTTGGTTCAATTATTTTATCTTGTCATTTCTTCCATTTCCTTTAGCTACTCTCCACTCAAGGGCAAGTTTCAGAGTCTCTTCTGTCATCCATTTTGGTCTTCTCTTCTTTTGTTGTCTTTTTAGTGAGCTATTGCTTTCTTCATGGATGATGCTCTTGATGTCACCCCACAATTCTTTTGACTTTTGGTCATTGGTACCAGTTCAATGCATCAAATCTATTCTTTAGATGGTCTCTAAATTCAGGAGGGATATATTCTATATTTTGGCTCTCATGGACTTGTTTTAATTGTCTTTAACTCCAAGTTGAACTTGCATATGAGCAGTTGATGGTCTGTTCCACAATCAGCTCCTGGCCTGGTTTTGGCTGAAGATATTGAGATTTTCCATCACTTCTTGCCACAGATGTAGTCAATCTGATTCCTGTGTGTTCCATGTGGTGAAGTCCATGTGTAAAGCTGCTGTTTGTGTTGTTGAAAAAAGGTGTTTGCAATGAATAACTCATTGGTCTTGCAAAATTCTACCATGTGAATTCCAGCATTATTTCTCTCACCAAGGCCAAATTTTCTAACTACCAGTGATTCTTCTTTGTTTCCAACTTTTGCATTCCAGTCACCAGTGATAATTAACACATCCTGATTGCATGTTTGGTCA
>NW_006921893.1:1779290-1781406 GCF_000298275.1 Orycteropus afer afer | reverse complement strand
TGTATCAGACAGTGTTTCTCTGCTATTCATAAGGTTTTCCCTGGCCAATTCTTTGAGAAGTGGATGGCCTCTTCCTTCTTCCTAGTCTGTGTCAGCCTGCAAGCCGACCTGATACCTGTGCACCATGTGCACCCCACTGGGTTTGAAACACGAATGGCACAGCCTCAAGACTCAAGCAACATGTCACCACAGTAGGACAAAACAACAGGCAAGTTTGTCTCCCTTAGCTGTTGGAAACCTCTCCAAACACCCTTACCTGGGTCCCTGCGGCTGACTCCTCGATCTGGTCTGGTCCCCTTTGCTTTTTCTGTCTTCTCCCTGCTTTCCCACCTTGCTGTTTGTGGGGTGTGGTCTGGGTTCCCTCTCCTCATCTGGATCCCTGCAGCTGACTCAAGTCTTACCCTTACTCAAGTCCCACCCTTACTCAAATGACACCCTTGCTTAAGTCATACCTTTTATCTTACAAGAAATAAAGGAGAGAGGTGAGCAGAGAGGACAGGAACTTCATCACCACAAGGAAACAAGAACCAGGAGCAGACTGTGTCTTTTGGACTTGGGGTCTTGTGCAGAGAACTTCTTAGATCCAGGGGAAGATTGATGCCAAGACACATGGAGATCTCTAAGAAACAACTAGGCTCACAGATTTTGAAAGAAAACAAGGACCAAAGTGGACAGAGAGAGAAAGCCTTCCTCTTGGGCTGGTGCCCTGAATTCAGACTTCTAGCCTCCCTAATTTCTGTTTGTTAAAACCATCCACTTGTTGTATTTCTGTTATAGCAACACCAGAGAACTAAGACACCCAGAGATCCAAAAAGGCCAACAAAGTTCAAGAACAAGAAACATGAAGAAAATCACTTGAAGGTAAATCGTAACCAAATTGCTCAAAACCAGTGATAAAGAGAAAATCTTAAAAACAGCCAGAGGGGGAGAAAAACACATTATGTGCAGAAGAAAAAAGATAAAAATGACAGCACATTTCTCATCAGAAGCAATGCAAGCTAGAAGACAGGGAAGCAACACATTTAAAGTACTGAAAGAAAAAGACTGTCAACCTAAAATTCTGTACCTAGTAAAAATATATTTTAAAAATCAAGGAGAAATAAAGATTTCTCCAGTTATACAAAACCTAAAAGAATTTATCACCAGATGATCTGCACTACACAAATGTTAAAGCAACACCTTTAGAAAGAAAGAGAATGATAGTAGAGAATACAGGAGTATGGATATACAAAATAATTTTAAAAACACCAAAAAAAAAAAAAAAAGCACAACTCACTGCTCTCAAGTCAAATCTGACTCATAGCAACCCCTCCTTGGGTTTCTGAAGCAGTATCTCTATATGCCACAACTTATAAAGATAAAGTAGACTGCCCATTCTTCCTTCTGAGGAGTGGCTGGTGGGTTTGAACTGCCAGCCTTCTGGTTAGCATAGCCTTACATACTATGCCACCAGAGCTCCTTAACAATGGTACAGGTAGATAAATAGATGAGATTTTTTTCTTATTATTCAAGTGTATTTTAAGGATAATTGACTCTTTAAACAGAAATACTAACATATTTGTCTTAGTTATCTAGGGCCACTATAAAGAAATATTACAAGTGGATAGCTTTAACAAACAGAAATGTATTCTTTCCCAGTTAGAAGACTAGAAGCCTAAATTCACGGCACTAATTCTAGAAGTAAGCTTTTCCTCTGTTGGCTCACAGTTTAGAAGAAAGGTCCTTGTCTCTTTTCAGAATCTGTGGGCCCGGCATTCCTTAGAGATGTGCATGTGTCTTGGCATCAAAGTTCCCCTGGGTTTCACAGTGCAGGGTCCTTTAGTCCAAAGGAAACACTCTCTTCTCAGCTCTTCTTTCTTGGTGGGAGGCAGTCCCTTTCTTCTCTACTCACTTATTTAATCCCTTTTATATCTCAAAAAAGATTGACTCAAGGTACAACCTAACACTGTAAATTGCATCCTACCCCATTAACATAATTGCCTCTAAGCCTGCCTATTAACATCATAGAGGTGAGGATTTACAACACATAGGACAACTACATCAGATCACAAAACGGAGGATAATTATATAATACTGAGAATCATGGCCCAGCCAAGTCAACAATATTTTTTTTTTT
>NW_006921893.1:1751533-1765055 GCF_000298275.1 Orycteropus afer afer | reverse complement strand
AGAGGGTCTGTGCAATCCTTCTGCCTAGTCCACCATCTTGCCAGCACCTCCCAAGTCAACAATATTTTTGAGGGACACAATTCAATCTATAACAATATTCATGGGTCTATATTATATGTACAAGTAAAATGTATGACAACAATGGAACAAAGGTTGGAGAGAAAAGGAAATATGTTATTATATAGAGAGATTCTCATACTACATGTAAAGCAATACAACATTGCTAGAAGATAGACTGTGCTAATGTACATAAAACCAAACCAAACCAAACTCACTGCCATCAAGTAAGATCTGACTCATAGCAACCCCTCCTTTGGTTTCTGAGGTGGTATCACTACAGAAGTAGATTGCCCAACCTTCCTTCCAAGGAGGGGCTGGTGTGTTCCTAAAGGAATCACTAAAATAATAACAAAAAAGAATTAGAGCTAATAAACAAAGGAGATAAAATGGAAAAGTAGAAAATACTCAATTAATTCAAAAGAAATCAAAAGGAGGAAAAAGTGAACAAATAGTATATGGATGCATAGAAAACAAATAGCATGATTATACATTTAAACCTAACCATATCACTAATCACTTTAAATGTACACTATATTTAAAAAAAAAAAAAAAGTTTCCATTGAGTTGATTCTGACTGATGGTGACCACTTGTGTTACAGAGTGGAACTGCTTCTAGAACTGCTCCTTAAGGTTTTATTGGCTGGCTGCTAACCAGAAGGCTGGCGGTTCAAACCCACCAGCCACTCCTCGGAAGGAAGGTTGGGCAATCTACTTCCATAGTGATACTGCCTCAGAAACCCAAGGAGGGGTCACCATGAGTCTGGTCCGACTTGACGGCACATAACAACAACAACAAAGTAGGTTGCTGGGCCTTTCTTGCTCTGCACTGTTGGGTGGGTTCTTTTGGTTAGTAGAAAAGTGAAAACCATTTGCACTACCCAGAGAACTATGGAAACACCCCCACTAAAAGACAGAAATTCCAAGGTTTTTTAAAAAGCAAGACTCAGCTATATGCTGCCCACAAGAAAGCTACTTCAAATATAAAGACACAAATAGGTTAAAAATAGAGGGAGGGAAAGTTATACCATGCTAAAATTAAGAAAATCCAAGCTGATGTGGCTATATTAATACTAGACAAAGCAGATTTCAGAGTAAAGAATATTATCAGAGGTAGTAAACTTCATTTTATAAAGATAATGTGGTCAATTAATAAAAATAACATAACGATTCTAAACGTTTATGCACAGTATCAACTAACTTGATCTATCAATATTTAAAGGATACTTCATCCAACAACAGCAGAATACGCATTGCTTTTAAGTGTACACAAAACATTTGCCAGGATAGACCACAGTCAGGGCCATGAAGTATCAGTAAATTTTGGTGTTGGCAAAGAATACTTAAAGTCTCAGGGACTGCCAGAAGAACTAACAGACAGGTCTGGACTGGAATAAGTGCAGCTGGAATGCTCGTTGGAAGCGAGAATGGCCAGACTTCGTCTCACCTACTTGGGTCATGTTTTCAGAAGGAATCATTCCCTGGAGAAGGATGTCATGCTTGGTAAAGTGGAGGGTCAGTGAAAAAGCAGAAGACCCTCAGTGAGATGGATTGACACAGTAGCTGCAGCGATTGGCTTGGGTATAGCAAGTATTGTGAGGCTGGCAACAGGTCCAGGCAGTGTTTTGTTCTGTTGTACATAGGGTCACTATAAGTCAGAGCCAACTCGATGGCACCTAACAACAACAACAAATTGTTAAAACTTCAAGTCATACCAAGTACATTTTCTGACAGTGATAGGATTAAATTTGAAATCAAAAATAGAAATATATCCAGAAAATCACCAGGTACTTGAAAACTAAATGATACGATATTAAATAACACATGGCTCAATGAAGAAATCAGGAAAATTATTAAGTATTTCAAACTGAGTGAAAACAAAAAATACAACATATCAAATTTGTAGGAGTAGCTTAACCAGGACTTAGAGGGAAATTTATAGCACTAAACATGTATGTTGGGAGCTCTGGTAGCGTAGTGCCTAAGGCACTTGACTGCTAACCGGGAGGCTGGCGGTTCAAACCTACCAGCCACTCCTCAGAAGGAAGATGGGGCAATCTACTTCCGTAGTGATACTGCCTCGGAAACCCAAGGAGGGGTCGCTATGAGTCAGGTCCAACAACAACAAACACCTATGTTAGAAAGAAAGACATGTTTCAAATCAATGATATCAGCTTCCATCTTAGAAAACAACAATATAAAAAAAAGAGCATATAAGACCCATAAAGAGCAGAAAAAAGGAAATAATGAAAATCAGCAACTAAACTAATAAGAAACAAAAACAGTGGGAAAAATATCAACAAAAGCATCAAGTGTTTCTTTGAGATCAAAAATTAATACACCTCTAACCAGAGACAACAGGAACACAGAGAAGACACAACTACCAATATCAAGAAGAGAAGTGATAGTACTATAGATTCTACAGAACAGAAAATATAATAAAAGAATATTTTGAACAACTTCATGCCAATACTTTTGACAACTTAGACAAAATGGACAAATTCACTGAAAAACTCAAACTACTGAAACTCAAGAGATGGATACCCTGAATAGCCCTATATCTAATAAAGAAATTCAATTTTGTGGCTTAAAACCTTATCAAAGCAAACTTCAGGTCCAGATGGCTTCACTGGTGAAGTCTACCGAATACTTAAGGAGGAAATAATACCAATTCTACACAATCTCTTCCCCTCAAAAAAATGAAGGGGAAATAATACTGCCCAACTCATTCTATGAGGTCAGCATTACCCTGATACCAAAATCAGATAAAGACATCATAAGAAAACTACAGACCAATATCTCTCCTGAATGCTGTTGTCAGGTGCTGTCAGGATGACTCTGACTCATAGCTACCCCATGTACAACAGAAGGTAACACTGCCCAGTCGTGCACCGTCCTCACAATCCTTGCTATGTTTGAGCCCATCGTTACAGCCACTGTGTCAATTCATCTTGTTGAGCGTCTTGCCTTTCTTCCCTGATCTTCTACTTTACCAAACATAATATCCTTGTCCAAGGAATGGTCCCTTCTGACAACATGATCAAAGTAGGTGAGAGGAAATCTGGCCATTCTCACTTGCAGCTCCACTTCTTCCAGGACAAATTTATTCATTCTTCTGGCAAAACCAACCCATCAACTCACTGCGGTCGAGTAGGTCCCAGCCCATAGCTACCCCTCCTTGGGTTTCTGAGGTCCTATCTCTATGGAAGTAGATTGCCCAGTCTTCCTTCCGAGGAGTGGCAGGTGGGTTTGAATTGCCCGCCTTCTGGTTAGCAGTCAAATGCCTTAGGCACTATGCCACCAGAGCAGTCCATGGTATTTTCAGAATTTTTCACCAACACCAAAATTCAAAGGCATCAAATCTTCTTTGGTCTCCCTTATTCATTGCCAAGCTTTCATGTATATATAAGGCAATCGAAAATACCATGGCTTGGGTTAGGCACATCTTTGCTTCTCAAAACTTTGAAAAGGTCTTTTGCAGCAGATTTGCCCAGTACAATACAATGTCTGATATCTTGACTGCTGTTTTCATGGGTGTTGATTGTGGATCCAAATAAAATTAAATTCTTGACAACTCCTATCCTCTCTCCATTTATCATGATTTTGGTTATTGTTCCAGTTATGAGGACTTTTGTTTTCTTTATCTTGAGGTGTAATCCATACTGAGGACTAATCTTTAATCTTCATCAGTAAATGCTTCAAGTCATCTTCATTTTCAGCAAGCAAATTGTGTCCTCTGCATATTGCAGTTGTTAATGGGTGTTCCTCAATCCTGATGCCACATTCTCCTTCATATACTCCAACTTACTGGATCATCTGCTCAGCATATAGATTGCATAAGTATGGTGAGAGGATACAACCCTGACACACACCCTTCCTGATTTTAAACCATGCAGTATCCACTTGTTCTGTTTGAACAACAGCATCCTAGCCTATATACATGTTTCTCATGAGCACAATTACGTGTTCTGGAATTCCCATACTTTTTAATGTTACCCACAATTTGTTATGATCCACACAGTCAAATGCTCTTGCATAGTCGATAAAACACAAGTAAACATCTCTCTGGTATTCTTTGCTTTCAGCCAAGATCCATCTGACATCAGCAATGGTATCCCTTGTTCCACATCCTCTTCTGAATCCAGCTTGCATTTCTAGAAGTTCTCTGTCAATATACTGCTACAACTGTTTTTGAATTATCTTCAACAAAATTTTACTTGTGTGTGATAATAATATTGTTTGATAATTTCCACATACTGTTGGATCACCTTAGTTTGAAATGGGCACAAATATTGAGTTTTTCAAGTCAGTTGGCCAGGTAACTTTCTTCCAAATTTCTTGGCATAGATGAGTAAGCACCTCCAGTGCTGCATCTGTTTATTGAAACATCTCAAGTATATCAATTCCTGGAGCCTTGTTTTTTGCCAACTCCTTCAGTGCAGCTTTGACTTCTCCCTTCAGTACCCTTGGTGCTCAATCATAAGCTATCTCCCGAAATAGCTGAACATCAATCAATACTTTTCTGTACAGTGACTCTGTGTATATCTTCCATCTTTTGATGCTTTCTGCATCATTCGATATTTTGCCCATACAATCCTTCAATATTGTAACTCAAGACTTCAATTTTTTCCTCAGTTCTCTCATCTTGAGAAATGTGGAGGATTTTTTTTTTTTTTTTTCCCTTTTGGTTTTCTAACTCCGGGTCTTTGCACATTTCATTATACTTTGCTTTGTCTTCTCAAGCTGCCCTTTGAAATCTCTTGTTCAGCTCTTTTATCTCGTCATTTCTTCCATTGGCTTTAGCTACTCTCTATTCAAGAGCAAGTTTCAGAGAATCTTCTGACCTCCATCTGGTCTTTTTTCCTTTCCTGTGTTTTTAATAAACTTTTGCTTTCTTTGTATATGATATTCTTGATGTCATCCCATAACTCGTCTGGTTTTCAGTCATTGGTGTTCAGTGCATCAAATCTGTTCTCCAGATGGTCTCTTAATTCAGGGAGGATATAATCAAGGTCATATTTTGGATCTTGTGGACTTGTTTTAATTTTCTTCACCTTCAACTTGAACTTGTATATGAGCAATTGATGGTCTGTTCCACAATCAGCTCCTGGCCTTGTTTTGACTAATGATACTGAGCTTCTCCATTGCCTCCCTCCACAGATGTGGAGATACTCATGATTTCTGTGTATTCCATATGGTGCTACCATGTATGTTGTTAGAAAAAAAAGGTATTTCAATAAATAAGTCATTGGTCTTACAAAATTCTATCATGCAATCTCTAGCATCATTCCTATCATTAAGGCCATATTTTCCGACTACCAATGGTTCTTCTTTGTTTCCAATTTTTGCATTCCAATCTCCAGTAATTAGCAATACATCTTGATTGCATGTTTGGTCAATTTCAGACTGCAGAAGTTGGTAAAAATCTTCAATGTCTTTGTTGTGGTTAGATGGTATATGTTATCTTGGCTGGGCCTGGTTTTGAGTGGCTGGGTAGCTGGGTGTAGTTATATAAGAAGAAGCTTTGAGGACGGTCTCAAGTTTCTTGGCACATCTGGATCCTGCATTTGGCTGAGTCATCAGTGAGTGGCCTGCTGTGTTGTCTGCCAATTTTGGGACTGTTTTTTGAACTTGAACTAGTGGCCTGCCATGTTACTTGATAATCTTTGGACTGTGCCATTTTACTTATCAACTTTGGGCTTGTCAGACTCAGCAGCCAGCAGCTGCCTGAGTTAAGAGACACCTCCAGCTTCAGTGGGCCAGGAGCAAGAGGCAGAGCTGAAGCCCCAAGTTGAGGGCTGGCACTTAGAATTCAGACTTCTGTTCTCCAAAAGTGAGAGAGAATAAATCCCTGTTTGTCAAAACCATCCATCTGTGGTATTTTCTGTTAGAGCAGCACTAGAGAACCAAAACAGATGCCATCCAGTCTCTGACATTCACATGGTCTACTAGTCTCTTGGATTAGTTGTTCCCATGAGTTTTTGGTTTTCTTCATTTTACTTTGCTCTGGATGAGGCTATACCAATTGTTACACGTTAAATGGCCACCTACAAGTTTTTAAGACCCAGGTCACTACTCAACAAAGTAGGATGTAGAACAATGTTTTTGTGGAGTACATTATGCCAATTGAGCTCAATGTCCCCTGCAACCATGGTTCTGAGCCCATGCTTTCCCATTGTTAAATTGGTTTGTTTGTTTGTTGTTGAGTTGTAGAAGTTCTTTATATATTCTGAATATTCAATCTTTATGGGTCCCAAATATTTTTCTCTCACTTTGTATTTTGTCTCTTCACATTGTTGATAAAGTCCTTTGATGTATAATGGTTTTTTAATTTTGATGATAAGAATCCTTTGGTGCACACTACTTTTTAAAATTTTTATGTAGTCCAAATTATCCTTTTTTTTTTTTTTTTTTGCTTGTGCTTTGGTGTCATATCTAAGAATCTATTGTTGAAAACAAGGTCCTGAAGCAACACTCATGTTTTCTTATAAAAATTGTATGGTTTTCATCCCTAATTGAGGGTATTGATCCATTTTGACTTAATTTCCATGTGTAGTGAGAAATATGGATTCAATTTCATTATTTTACATGTGGCAATCCAGTTGTCCCAGCACCATGAACTGAAGAGACTTTATTTCCCCTTTTCAAAAATCAGTTGGCTATAGATGTGTGGTTTTATTTTTGGACTCTGAATTCTATTCCATATATCTTTCCTTATATCAATACTATGCTGTTTTTATTATGGTAGCTGTACAGTATGTTTTGAAATCAGGAAGTATGAGAGTTTCTATTCTTCTTATTCTTTTCTTTTTCAAGATTGCTTTGACTTTTTGAGCCTGTTGCAATTCCATGTGAATTGAAGTTTGATTTTTCCATTTCTTAAAAAAAAGGGGGGGGAATAGCTATTGGAAATTTGCCTTTTTTAATAGTAAGTTTTTGATGTCCAGTATGTGTTTGTATTCACAAAACATCTCAATTCAACCAACCACAATTCATTTGCTCAGTAACCACATGTGGCGAGTGCCTACTGCATTGTACAATGCAGGCCTATGAGGCTGGCACATTGCACCCTGGGAAACTGGTCCTAACCTTCCCAACTTCAGAATTTTAGTTTCTAAGATTCCTGATCTAACAGGTCATCTCCCTGGATTCCTAAAAATAGAAGAGAGGAGTTCCAAATAGAGAATTGAAGACTTGTGAATTGGTAATCTGAGACCTTGCAGAAATCAGTCAGAGCCAGGGGATTCAGCTTCAGGTCTACTCCTGCCACACATCTTGAGCTAATGATAATAACAATAGCAACAATAAGGACAATTTACTTTTCATTAACCACACAGTTCTTTTCTAGGTGCTCTATCTGGTGCATTTTAATCTTTATAACATTAAAGAAAAAGGAACTATGTTTCTTATTTTACAGATGCAGGAAACTGAAGCTCATGGAGATAAAAATAACTTGTCTAAGATCCTAGAGTTAATGAGGCAGTCATTTTTCTTCACAGCCCAGGTGTTACTGAAATTTTGTTGTTGAATTATTTATTACTGATTTCCCACACTGAAATGAAAGTTCCATGAGGCTACAGGCCTTTGCCTTTTTCACTGCTGGAACTTATTACTGACACAGAGTAAACCTGCAATAAACATTGGTTGGATATATTAAATGAAGCTATAAACGCAAGTCTGGTTCCAAAACCCAACTTTTTTCACAACTACAGTTTGCCTTGTGGAATAATGGTGAAGCTTTTCACTAAAATAATTATGTCTCCTTTAACCTAATGAATGTCTCAAGTAACTCTGGCCGTTTTTCTAGGACCCATTATGTAAACTCTGATCATCCTGGGTCTTCTCTAAATGTTTCATGATACATGTTAGCACCATGAGTAAATAAACATCTAATAGTGACCCACTTAGGAGCTCTGGTAGAATAGTGCCTAAGGCACTTGACTGCTAACCAGAAAGCTGGTGGTTCAAACCCACCAGTCACTTCTCGGAAGGAAGGTTGGGCAATCTACTTCCATAGTGATACCGCCTCGGAAACCCAAGGAGGGGTCGCTATGAGTCAGGTCCAACTCCACGGTACATAACAACAACAACAAAATATGAGCTTTGGTGGTGTAGTGCCTAAGGCATTTGACTGCTAACCAGAAGGCTGGTGGTTCAAACTCACTAGCCACTCCTCAGAAGGAAAGTGGGGCAATCTACTTTCGTAGTGATACCACCTCAGAAACCCAAGAAGGGGTCACTGTGAGTCACAATTGACTCGACAGCAGTGAGTTTGGTTTGTTTGGTTTTAGTGACCCACTTGGTGACAGACACAGGCTAGACCCTTTAAAGATATCTGTAAAAATGATGTAAAGGCTTCTGACTTCCTGTAACTTCACAAGGGTGAAAGAGGATTATTATTAGCAGCTCAAGGCTGATTCCTATGAGGTGGTGGTTGGACATGCCTCAACCCTCTAATCTTTTTACCAATTATGACTCCAACTGTCCCTCTACTTGAACAATCTCTCTCAGAAAGATCAGCACAAGGCAAGTCCCCATGAGGTAGAGGTTAAAATGTCCCAAATGTCCAAACTACCATGCCACTCCATCAGTTCAGACATTAACTGCTCCTCCTCCTCCCAGTAATTTCCCCTGTTTTAGGGTCTGTATTTTGCTGTAAAGCCTCACAGATCTCACAGACACCCAAGAGATCATCTTACATAGTAGTGGTGGAGGCTGGCAGGCTGATGAGTCCCAGGTCTGTGAGTCTGGAGGATCCTCCTAATTCTCGGGGTTTGATGAACCTTGATCAGCAGATCAGATGATGGCTGCTGTCCCAAATCCAGGGGTGAAATGAGGATGAGCCAAAACACAGAACCAGAGCAAGAGGAGGGCAAACCTTCCCAGGAGATTTGTAGATATACCCTCAAGGAAGCTAAGGGTGGTGATTTGAATTATACCCTCCAGCAAGGCAGTACTCAAGATACATTCCACCTGTGTTGCTCCGACAGAAATAACCCAAGTGGATGGCTTTAACAATCAGCAGCTCAAGGCAAATCCTACCACAGAGCCGATTGCCAGTCATTATAGGGAACAATTACTACCAGCTGCCCAGCCAAGTTGACACCTGACCTTAACTACCACACCACCCCAAACAGGCATGGATAATAGGATTTACAATATATCACCGAATGGAGGACAATGGCTAGAAGGGCCACATTAAGCAATTCACCGCACCCTCGCATAGCAGCCTCTACTTCTCTGCTGAGTTTGATAATTCATTACAGTGGTGATACAGAACTCACAGACAATATTCACAATTATGGAGTTTATTAAGGAAGTATCAAGTTACAATTCAGGATCAGAAAGGACTCAGGACAAAATTCTTCAATCAGGACAGCTTCTTCTCAGTAGTGTATACAGGCACACCTATCTCCGGACCTTAGCCTCTCACTCCAGTGGTCTCTTGGCCTCTTCCCTGCTTCAGCAAGTGTTACCATGCTTTTTTAGCTCTGCCAATAAGTACCCAGAGGCACTTTACTCTGCCAATAAGCCTCAGCACAATGGTGCTCAGCTGTAGTTCTGTAGGCCCACAAACCTAGCTCCACCAAGTGCCTTGAGGCACCCTAATTCACCAGCAAGCCTGCTTGAAGGCGCTCAGTTTTCTCACTTTGTGGTTCCAGAAGCCCACTTCACTGTCTCCTACCAGTCTCCTGATGGTCTCCTCATTCTGCTGCTGCCACTTCTTTGTTGCTACTTCTTGCCATCTCTCTCCATCTCAGCAAGGTGTTACAGCTCTCTGTCTCCTGGGTCAAGGAGGTTCTCAATGCAGGGATTTTGGATTCACAGGAGGTGGTCCTCTCCCGTCCCTTCTTGTTGTAATCAGGTTCCCTCTTTTTGCTTCAGAGATGGTTTGTTTTAAACCTAGAAGAATGGCAAAATGGATCAATCCCCACATTAGGGTTCCATATACTTTATTTACTCATCTGTCAGTTTGTTGTACTATGGTGACTTACATGTTGCTGTGAGGCTGGAGGCTATGCCACCAATATTTCAAATATCAGCAGGATCACCCATGGTAAACAGCTTTCAGTGGAGCTTCCAGACTAAGACAGACTTGAAAAGAAGGGAGGGGCCACCCACTTCTTAAAGAATTGGCCAGTGAAAACTCTATGAATAACAGTGAAACACTGTCTGAAGTATTGCTAGAAAACTTTATGAATAACCCTGAAACATTGTCCAATACAGTGCCAGAAGATGAGCCCCTCAAGTTGGAAGACACTCAAAATATGACTGAGGAAGAACTGTCTCCTTGGAGGAGAGTCCATCTTAATAATGCAGATGGAGTAAAGCTTTCGGGACCTCCATTGGCTGAAGGGGTACACCTCAAAACAGGAAGAAACAGCTGTAAACATCCATTAATAATCAAAACATGGAGTGTATGAAGTATGAATCCAGGAAAATTGAAAGTTGTCAAAAATGAAATGGAACACATAAAGATTGATATCTTAGGCATTTGGGAGCTAAAATGAACTGATTTGGGCCATTTTGAATCAGACAACCATGTGATCTACTATGCCAGGAATGACAATTTGAAGAGGAATGGTGTGGCATTCATCATCACAAAGGATGTTTCAAGATCTGTCCTGAAATACAATGCTGTCAGTCATAGGATAATATCCATATGCTTACAAGGAGGACCCGTTAATTTGACTATTATTCAAATTTATGCACCAACCACCAAAGCCAAAGATGAGGAAATTGAAGATTTTTATCAACTTCTGCAGTCTGAAATTGACCAAACATGCAATCAGGATGGGTTAATTACCGCTGGTGACTGGAATGTAAAAGTTGGAAACAAAGAAGAATCACCAGTAGGAAAATATAGCCTCAATATATAGTGATAGAAATGACACTGTATATCACAGGATAGAATTTTGCAAGATCAATGACTTATTCATTGCAAATACCTTTTTTTCAACAACATAAACAGTGGCTATACATGTGCACTTCACCAGATGGAGTACACCAGAATGAGATCAGCTACCTCTGTGGAAAGAGACAATGGAGAAGCTAAATATCTTTGGCCAAAATAAGGCCAGGAGCTGACTGTGGAGCAGACCATCAATTGCTTATATGCAAGTTCAAATTGAAACTGAAGACAATTAAAACAAGTCCATGAGAACCAAAATATGATTATAAAACCAAACTTATTGCAGTGAAGTTGGATCCAACTCATAGCAACCCCTCCTTGGGTTTCTGAGGCAGTATCACTATGGAAATAGATTGCCCAACCTTCCTTCCGAGGAGTGGCTAGTGGGTTTGAACCATCAGGCTTCTGGTTAGCAGTCAAATGCCTTAGGCACTATGCCACCAGAGCTCCTCAAAATATGATTATGTTGTTGTTGTTGTTATGTGCTGTTCAGTCATACCTGACTCATAGCGACCCCTCCTTGGGTTTCCGAGGCAGTATCACTACGGAAGTAGGATTGCCCAACCTTCCTACCGAGGAGTGGCTCATGGGTTTGAACTGCCAGTCATCTGGTTAGCAGGCAAGTGTCTTAGCCACTATGCTACCAGAGCTCCCAACATATGATTATATCCCTACTGAATTTAGAGACCATCTAAAGAATAGATTTGACACATTGAATTGTGGGAAGAAATCAAGAACATCATCCATGAGGAAAGCAAAAGGTCATTAAAGAACAGGAAAGGAAGAAAAGACCAAAATGGATGTCAGAAGAGACTCTGAAACTTGTCCTTGAGTGGAGAGTAGCTAAAACAAATGGAAGAAGTGACAAGATAAAAGAGCTGAACAGAAGATTTCAAAGAGTAGCTCAAGAAGACAAAGTCAATTATTATAATAAAATGTGCAAAGAATTGGAATTACAAAACCAAAAGAGTAGAAAACACTCAGCATTTCTCAAACTGAAAGAACTGAAGAAAAAATTCAAGCCTCAAGTTACAATATTGAAAGAGTCTATGGGCAAAATATTGACTGATACAGGAAACATCAGAGAAGGTGGAAGGAATACACAAAGTCATTATACAGAAAAGAATTGGTCAATGTTCATCCATTTCAGGAGGTGGCATGTGATCAAGAACCAATGGTATTGAAGGAAGAAGTTGAAGCTGCACTAAAGGAAGTGGCAAAAAGCAGGAACTGACGGAATACCCATTGAGATGTTTCAACCAATGGATGCTATGCTGGAGGCACTTACTCATCTATGCCAAGAAATCTGGAAGACAGCTACCTGGCCAACTGACTGGAAGAGATCCATATTTGTACCCATTCCAGAGAAAGGTGATCCCACAGAATGTGGGAATTATCAAACAATGTCATTAATATCACACTCAAGTAAAATCTTGCTGAAGATATTTCAAAAACAGTAGCAGGAGTATACTGGACAGAGAACTTCCAGAAATGCAAGCTGGATTCAGAAGAAGATTTGGAATGAGGTATATCATTGCTGATGTCAGATGGATCTTGGCTGAAAGCAAAGAATACCAGAAAGATTTTTACTTGTGTTTTACTGACTATACAAAAGCATTTGAATGTGTGGATCATAACAAATTGTAGATAACATGAAAAATGGGAATTCCAGAACACTTAATTGTGCTCATGAGGAACCTGAACATAGACGAGGAGGCTGTTGTTTGAACAAAACAAAGGAATACTTCATGTTTTGAAATCAGGAAGGGAGTGCATCAGGGTTGTACCCTTTCACCATCTTATTCAATCTGTATGCTGAGCAGATAATCTGAGAAGCTGAACAATATGAAAAAGAATGTGGCATCAGGATTTGAGGAAGGCTTATTAACAACCTGAGATACACAGACAACACAACTCTCCTTGCTGAAAATGAAGATGACTTGAAGTATTTACTGTTGAAGATTAAAAATTACAGTCTTCAGTATGGACTACACCTCAACATAAAGAAAACAAAAATCCTCACAACTGGGCCACCAGCCACCCAGCCACTCAACCAGGCCCAGCCATAAATTAAGAAAAGATTGAAGTTGTCAAAGATTTCATATTATTTGGTTCCACAATCAACCCCAGTGGAAGCAGCAGTCAAGAAATCAGATGACGAAGGGTTCCAGGAAGATGGCAGACTAGGCAGAAAGACTGCACAGACCCTCTTCAACAAAGAAAAGGGAAACCAATAACACAGACAGACACAGAAGATAATCCTGGACCCCTGAGCCTTGAAGGGAAGGATATAGAAGTGGACTAAACCAAATACCAAAAAGGAGATAGATGGAGCTGTGGTCTGGCAGTGATCCTGAGTGATCCTGAAGGTACAGCACAGACAGTTTGGAGATTCCCGAGTGGTGGTAGGACCTAAGAATTAACCTAAAAATCAGCCCTGCTAGCCAGGGACTGCATGGAGGACTGCTCTGGTGGCTGGGGAATAAACGGAGAAGGTGAAGCGAAATGTGGGCTGAGCTGTGGACTTTTGCCTGTCCAGAGGACACTGCCATT
>NW_006921893.1:1750041-1750698 GCF_000298275.1 Orycteropus afer afer | reverse complement strand
CACAATTCCACCCCTTGTCAACTTGGCACCTGTACAGATCTTCAATGGGTGGTATCTATACAGGTCTCTTCCACTGGGTGGCTCCAGTCCCCTAGTTCCTTAATAGTGACCTCACCCCCTTGGCCTAGAAATGGGCCCTGTTCCTCTCCCTCTTGGGCATGGAAGCCCTGCCCCCTCACTCTTGGGCAGAGGCTATGGCTCCATCCCACTGGCTCACATGAACAAGCAGCCCCACACTCCAGAACCAAGTTGGTGAAGGCCTGGCTCTTTGAAATCTAGGGGGCTGTGGTCATTCCACCCCCAAAAGCCATGGTCCTACCCTTAAGGCTGAGGAAACTCTGCTTCCGTTTCCTTGGTCTCTCCGCTTCTGCCAATTAATGCCCGAGGGCAACACATTCTGCTGAAAAACCATGCCCAAAAAGTACTTGGCTTTTTTGCTCCATGGGCTGGCAAACCTGTTACTCCATTTCATGCCAATCTTTTCTACCAATTAATGCCCGAAGGCAACCCACTCCACAAGGAAGCTGCCTAACCAAAGGCAAGGCTTTATCCTCCATGAGCTGGTAAGGCTATCTCTGTCTCATGCTGGTTCTCCCGGCACTGCTCCTGCTGTCTCTCATGCCAGTCTCTTGCCATCTTTCCTGCCATCTGTCATGC
>NW_006921893.1:1747127-1748186 GCF_000298275.1 Orycteropus afer afer | reverse complement strand
ACACAGCTACATGCAGGGTCCAAGCGTGCCATAGGCTAGAGACCATTCCCAAAGGCTTCTCCTCATATTCAGGAAGCAAACCACATACCCAAAGGTACCTACTCAGCTGCTTGTGGTAGATCCCATCATGGACTTGATTGCCAGTCTCCTGATGGGGATTAACTACCACCAGCTGCCCAGCCACTCAACCAGGCCCAGCCAAGTTGACATACAAACATAACCATCACACCTCACATCCACTTGGTGAACAGAGGTGCGGCCATCCCCCACTCCCACCTACCTTCTGGGTCCACAGGAACTCCATCACAGTCTGTGTGCTCAGACGGAGCCTGGGTACCCTGCCCTGTCCACCAATGATATTTTTTCTTTTTTAATTTTAATTTTCTTTTTCACTTTCTTTTTTTCTGGTGATTAGTTTGCTTGTATTTGTCTGTTTTAAAACAACTATTATTAATAATACTTTTGTCCTTTTTATCATTATTCTTATTCTTCCCATCTCAGGTCGAGTTATCAACATTTTTTCTTTTCCCTGTTCCTGGTTGAAAAAAAAAATTAACTTAAGTTTTTTTCCCCCTTTTTTCTTGTGGTTAACCCCATTCCTTGTTGGTTTCTTTTCTTTTTTTTTTTTTTTTTTTTGCATTTTTCCCATTTTTTTTTCCTTCATTATTCTCCTCTACTCTTTTTCTCTTAGTGCATTATCCACAGATATGGCAGGTTTTCTTGTTTTTCTTCTACTTTTTCCCTTTTTTCTTTTTTTGGTTACTGTCTCTGTGTGATTACATGGTGTGTTCTTTGTCCATGTGCTTTTAGTTGTTTGATGGTTATTCAATTGTAATGTTTGCCTAACTGAGTGGGAGACAGCAACGGTCCCCATAAGACACAACTACACCCACACCCCCTGCAACTTCACTTACTGAGCGAGAGCCACTACCTCCTTCTCCACCAATGGGCCAAAGATAAACAACCACCAAGAAGAGCCTGAATCACCCTTGGCTGCTCTTCACAAATAGTTAACAGAGATCTAAATACAATAACACCACAATGCCTCAGAGACAACAG
>NW_006921893.1:1733267-1734435 GCF_000298275.1 Orycteropus afer afer | reverse complement strand
AGGGGAGGGGAGGGAACACTGTTAGATAAATAGAGATAAGTATTGATTTGGGTGAAGAGAAGGGCAATGTACCAAATGTGAGTGACCAATATGGTGGCATTGAGGATGAGAAAGACATAGAGAGGTACATGGGAGGTACAGACAACAAATATGAACCCTTTTGTACAAACAGTACTGTGTTGTTAGTGAAGACAAACATGAGTATATGGGTGGCTAGATGGGTGGACAGGCTGAACTATTAGGTATGTCTATGAAGTGGGGAGTGTATGCAAGAGCATGTATAGGGTTGGCAGACAATGGTCCTATAAGTTTATGCGAGTGATCAGAATATCAGGTATATAGTAGAGCTGACAAGGTGAAGGTTGTGGTCACTGCTTGGTCACAGCCAGCTACCCAGAGGGACCAGGTAGTTGAACCTGTGGGCTTGGGACCATAGTCATAGGGGACATCAGTCTCAATTGGCATAGCATACTATACAAATATTTTTGTACCTCCTACTTTGGTGAGTAGCGACTGGGATCTTAAAAGCTAGCAAGCTGCCATCTAGATAAAAACAATGGGTCTCTCCTCATCTAGAGCAAAGAAGAATGAAGAAAACCAAAATTCATGGAAACAATTAGTCCTAGCAACTGGTACACCATCCGATCTGCAACCTATATGACTATGAGACCAGAAGAACTAGATGGTGCCTGGCTACCACTGTCATCCACTTGGAAGGAGATGTATGTAGAAGATACTTGACAGAGAGGGAGAACAATGTGGAACAAAACCCAAAATCATTTGGAGAAAAAAAAAGGGAGGGGGGACCAGGTTTGCTGATCTGACAGAGCCTGGTGGAACCACTGAGACTATGGGCCCTAGCTGCCCTTCAGGTGTGGAATTGAACCCACACCCGTGGTTTCCAGCCAAACAAAGTACAGGCATATGAGTTGAACATTTACCTCAGGTAGATACACTACTTGCAGAGAGCAATCATGGGAAAAAGAAGGGCTGTTTATGCACAGGGAGACAGCTTAGGGGTCAGGAGTGCATGGAGGGATGGACACTGGGAAGAGATAACTATGGGGAGGAAGTGGGAGGGAAGCTGTTGCATTGTGGTAAACTGTGGTCAATGTCATGAGACAAAGTGTATGTGAACTGCTGTATGGAAAGTAAATTTGTTCTGTAA
>NW_006921893.1:1731003-1732587 GCF_000298275.1 Orycteropus afer afer | reverse complement strand
ACAACAACAGACACTTTATTTGTATTTTATTGTGCTTTTGGTGCAAATTTACAAAGCAAATTTGTTTTACATTCAACAGTTCATGCACATTTGATTTCATGCTCCGATTATCATCCCCAACTGTAAAAAATTCTCCTCCCCTCCCATCCCTGGACTACCCCCTCCCTGTACCCTTCTTGGCTGTGTATTCCTGTCTGTCCAGCTTTCCCTGTATGTGAATGCTGCCCCTCTGGTGTTTCATGGATGTTTTCTCAAAGGGGTGCATCTCTCTAGAGTAGGTGGATGTAACTACCTGGGGTAGGTGTTCTGCATGTGGGTCTTTCTACTGAACAACAAATAACTTTATTTGCATGGTTCCACCCACACAAATGTGCCATGTAGTTTATTTGTATTATTACTAAGCTATCCGATCCCTGTATTGGGCCACAATATCTTATTTGCATAGCCCCACCCAAACTTTTGGTACAAGTTACAAAGACTGACTAGAAGTGCCATATTAAGTAATTCATCGCACCACAGCCTCATTCAATCTGCACCATCGGTAAGGTAGGAATCATCACTCCTGTTAGGAAAATCAGGGAACTGAGGCCCAAAGAGGTTACATACATTTTGCAAACAGATTAAGTACAAGAACGCAGGTTGTCTGACTCCAAAGTTTTTACATCTTTCTTTAAAAACCACATGCTATGAATCATTTCATTATTCTTATTACTATCATGAGCCCTAGAACCAGACTTGGGGTTTAGTTAGAATATGTCAAAACCAGTGAAAAATAGGCATTCCCTCATTTATTATCAGTTCAACGTGTATTTTTGAACACCTACTCTGCCAGGCCCCACACTAGGTACTGGAGATACAGTGTTAATAAAACAGTCCCTGTACCATCTCTTATGGTTCTTATATGATGGCTGCTACTTGTTCAGTCCAGTATCAGAGCCAATAATCTCATAACTTGGATATGGTTCATTGGATACTTAATGCATTAGTTAGTTACAGCAAAGTGCAATAAATGAGCACTGGTGGTGCAGAGATTAAGCACTTGGCTGCTAACCAAAAGTTCAGTGGTTCAACCCCACCAGCTCCATAGGAGGAAGATGTGGCAGTCTGCTTCCATAAAGATTACAACCTAGGAAACCTTATGGGGCAATTCTACTCTGTCTTATATGGTTGTTATGAGTTGAAATCTATTGGACAGCAATGAGTTAAAGTGCAATAACAAATATACCTAGTATTTGTCAGGATAGGATAACTGCTATTTAGAAACAATCTTAATTATCAAGGACTCAAAGTAATAAAAATTGATTTCTCTTTCATGCTGTGTCCAATTATCATGTTCCTGGTCAGGCAGCTTTCATGGCTGGTTCTCTAAATGCTAACTCATGGATCCATACTCTGCATATTGTGGCTCCACCATCCTGTGGCAAGAGAATGGATGATTTTACCTGAGATATTTTTATGGCCTAAGCTAGGAAGACCCATTAATACGACAATTATTCATATTTATGTACCAACCACCAAAGCCAAAGATGAGGAATTTGAAGATTTTTATCAACTCTTGCAGTCTGAAATTGACCAAACATGCAA
>NW_006921893.1:1721623-1729380 GCF_000298275.1 Orycteropus afer afer | reverse complement strand
CTGAGATACACTGAGGATACAACTTTGCTTGCTGAAAGTGAGGATGACTTGAGGCACTTACTGATGAAGACTGAAGAATACAGTCTGCAGTATGGATTACATTTCAATATAAGGAAGACAAAAATCCTCACAACTGGACCAATAAGCAGCATCACAATAAGTGGAGAAAAGATTGCAGTTGTCAAAGAATTCATGTTGTTTGGTTCTACAATCGAGGTTAATGGAAGCAGCAGTCAGGACATTAGACAACATGTACCACTGGGCAGGTCAGCTGTGAAGGAACTTTTCAAGTGCTGAGGAGCAAGGATGTCTCCTTGAAGACTAAGGTGTGCCTGACACAGGCCATGATATTTCCAATCTCCTCATATGCATGTGAGAGCTGGAGCATGAATAAGGAAGACTGAACAAGAGTTGATGCTTTGAGTTGTGGTGCTGGCAAAGAATGCTGAAGGTACCATGGAATGCCAAAAGAACTAACAGATCTGTTCTGGAGGAAGTGTCAAGATGCTCCTTGGAAGCGAGAATGGCCAGACTTGGTCTCACCTACTTTGGTCATGTTGTCAGAGGGGACAATTCCCTGGAGAAGGATGTCATGCTTGGTAAGGTGGAGGGTCAACAAAAGATGGGAAGGCCTTTGACGAGATTGATTGACACGGTGGCTGCGACAGCAGGCTCAAGTATAGCAAGGATCATGGAGCTGGTGCAGGATCGGGCGGTGTTTTGTTCTGCTGTGCATGGGGTCGCTATGAGTCGGAAATGACTCAACAGCACCTAACAACAACAACAACAAGCTAGAAAGCAGCATACATCCTTCTTCCCACAGCCCATTATCCAAAACTCAGTCACATGACCAACCTGAATGCAAGGAAAGCTGGGAAATATGGAGAAGCACATGGATATTAGAATATTTTTTATAGACTACAAGAAGGATGTCATGCTTGGTAGGGTGGAGGGTCGATGAAAGAGGGGGAGGCCTTCAACAAGATGGATTGACATGGTGGCTGTAATGATGGCCTCAAGTATAGCAGGGATCATGGAGCTAGCGCAGGATTGGGCAGTGTTTCATTCTGCTGTGCATGGGGTTGCTATGAGTCATAAATGACTTGACGGCATCTAATGACAACAAACAAAAAGTCTATAACATTTTAAAAATTTTCAAATCTCCAGAAATTCAGTAAATATTAAGCTTAATCTTTTCCTGTGTAATAATCAGGATGGTGATTCAGATGAGCAACAATTTAACTCCATACAGTCATTCAGGGACCCAGACTGGTGACACATCTGCAATATTCAACAAATGACTTCCAAAAACACACTCATAATTACCATTCAAGTCAACTGGAACAGGAAAATAATATAGGAAAATCCTCAGAAGTAATTTTAAGTGTCAGACCCGGAAGTGACACTCATCACTTCCACTCACGGTCCATCGTTTATAAGTCAGTCACATGACCACACCTAACTGCAAGGGACTAGGAAATGTAGTAGTCTATGTGCCAGGCAAAAGGAAAGAATAGGTTTATGTAGGTAACTAACAGATTTTATGCCACTTGGGTTTTTTAATTAGACCTGACAAATATGAGTTGCCTTTCATCTTTCACTCTGGCATCCTGCCCTAGTTCTTTCCTTCCATGGCTTGACATGTGTGTGTGTAGCCATGTATTCAACCTGACATACCACACTGGTTCCTGATTCTGTCCTCTATGTACAAGTTCCTCCTTTCAACGAGGAGGAAATTTGAGAAATCACTTAAAGTGCTCTATAGAGCAAACTCTATATCCTTTGACAATTTATTCATCCAGTAGAAACTCATTTAGACTATTTTTCTCCACTAAAGAAGGAGCTCTGGTGGCATAATGCCTAAGGCATTTGACTGCTAACCAGAAGGTTGGTGGTTCAGACCCACCAGCCACTCCTTGAAAGGAAGATTGGACAATCTACTTCCGTAGTGATACCACCTCAGAAACTCAACGAGGGGTAGCTATGCATCAGATCTTTCCATAGTGATACTGCCTTGGAAACCCAAGGAGGAGTCATTATGAGTCGGATCCGACTCAACAGCAGTGAGTTTGTGTTTTTTTGGTTTAGAGAAGGTCAGGTTTTTTTGGTTTAGAAAAGGTCAGGGTCCTTGGCTATTTTGTTTAATACTCTATCCCTAGAGTATTAGTGCCTAGAACAGTATGCCTCACCCATTGTAGATGCTCAATAAATATTTGTTGAATGAATGGATGGATTTTCCTTCAGTCTTAGAATCGCATTTAATGTTGGAAGTGCATACTTGATGTTGGAAAAATCTTCCTTTAATTTATTATAAATGATCCCATCTTCCCAGAGCCCTGGGAGGGCATCCCTGACCACAAGCCACACGTCTTCCTAATGCCCACTAACTCATTCATTCAGTTGACACATCTTTTCTACCACAGCAGACACTGAAGAAACCACATGCATCATAAAGCCCTGGGTTTGGCTTTATTTTTCATTTTCTGGTATTTCTGATCTATGTGGAAACTGGAACAAAGGAGACTTTTCAGGTTCTGCCTGACCCTCACTTTGCAATTTTTGTCATCATTGGCCTCAGTATGGAATCTGTCAGGGCTGAGATATGTGTTGCCCTGGAATGAACATTGAACTGAGAAGAAAGAAATTTGTTTGACTTACAGCTAAGCCACTTAACAGATGTGTAGTTTCTACAAATCACCTCAAGCTCTGAGCTTCAGTTTGCTTTTTGGGAAGTAGACAATTGTACCTTCCCTATCAATTTCACAGGATTACTGTAAAATTGCATTTCATCCATTCAATCCATAAATATTTATTGGTGGTACACTAAATGCTAGACATTGACCTATGTTCTGGAGATACGTCAGTGAATAAAACAGATAATGTTCCTGTACTTCAGAGTTTATGGCAGAGGTAAACAAACTATAAATAAATAAATAAATATGTAATACATCAGGTTGTGGTGAGGGCTGTGGAGAAAAAGGGCACAGGATAAAGGAACTCAGGTCCCTGGGGACAAGGAGTTTGATATTTTATGAGATGGTCAATAAAACCTCTTTGATAAAGGGATATTTGAACAGAGACCTGAAGGATTCACTGAATGAGGGAGCCATGTAAATATATGGGGAAAGAGGGGGTACAGCACCTTCAAAGGTCCTGGTGTGACAGTATGCTTGGCATTTATGAGAAAAAGTTTGGAGTCCAGTTTAGCTGAAGCAGAGTGAATGAGGAAAGTGAAATCAGAAAGGCAATGTGGAGCTAGATTAAGCAGGGGTCTAAAAACCATGTTTAAGGTTTTGGTTTTACTCTGAGTAAGAGAGAAACCCATTTGTTTTTCTTGAGCATAGAAGTACTGTGACATGACATAGGGTTTATAAATATCACTACAGGTATAGGGTGCACAGAAGCTATATTGCAAACAAGACCAGTTAGGAGAGTATTGCAATAAAGCAGGCAAGAGATGACAGAGGCTTAGGCCAAGCTGATAGCAAAGGAGGTGGTGAACAGTGGTCTGATTATGGATATATTTTGAAGGTAGCATTGATAAACCTTCCTGATGGATTGAAGAATTACTTCAGGGTTTTGGCTTAAGAAGTGAGAAAACAGAATTGCTACTATTGAGATGAGTAAGAATGCAGAAAGAGAAACATGGTAGCTCTCATTATACTAGGACTTCAGTTTTGGAAGCATTAGTTTTGAAATGCCTCCTAGACATCCAATTGGTGATGTATGGCATTGACTAAATAAATCTGGAGTTCAGAAAGAAGGTCCAAGATAAAGCTATAAATTTGGGAATTGACAGCCTATATAAAGCCTCAAGAAAGGTTAAGATCACCTAGGGAGTAACTATAAAGAAGTGATTCTGAGGAATGAGCAAAAGGAGATTTGAAGTCTGGGGAAGGAGAAGGACTCAGCAAAGAAAACTAAGGTAGCAAGCAGCCAATGAAGTGGGAAGAGGAACAAGATAAAGGGAAGTGAAGAAACTGGGTCAGGAAGGAGACACTAACTATCATTTTCATTTGTGGCACAAACAGTTAAATACTTGACTAATAGCTGAAAGGTTGGTAGTTCAAAAAAACTTGAGGTGCTTCAGAAGAAATGCCTGGTGATCTGTTTCAGAAAGGTCACTGCCTTGAAAACCCCATGGAGCAGTTCTACTCTGCACACATCGGGTTGCCATAACTCAAAATTGTCTTGACAGCAACTAACAACAGCTTGAATAAAAAGCATGATGATAAATATAAACATATGTACATCATTAAATGTAAGTAGACTAATTACTGTATTTTTTCACATACCACACACTAATGTAAATAACATGCACACACATATAATGTCCATAGGCGTGCATAGGAAGCTAATGTGTAAGAAAGTTGCACAGTTTGTAAAATAATGTATAGTGCACATGTTATTTGTATAAAAATGAAAAGTTTGTGATAATCAAACTAGATTAAAAAACAAAACCCAATTATATGATGCTTACTAGAGATACACCTTAAATATAAAGGCAAACAGTACTTAAAAATTAAAAGATGATAAATGGTGTACCATGCAAACAAAAAGAAAGCTGATGTAGTTATGCTCGTAGAAAAGTAGACTCAAGGCATGAGGGATCATTAAAATAAAGATTGTTACTGTTTTTGTTATGTGCCATTGAGTCAGACCCACTCATAGCAACCCCTTCTTGGGTTTCTGAGGCGGTATCACTACGGAAGTAGATTGCCCAACCTTCCTTCCGAGGAGTGGTTGGTGGGTTTGAACCACCAGCCTTCTGGTTAGCAGTCAAGTGCCTTATGTTAAAAAGGTTAATCTCCCAAGAAAACATAAAATTTTTCAATTATATGTTCATAAAAAACATAAATTTAAAATATATAAAATTAGCATTGACAGAATCATAAGGAAATATAGAGAAATCCACACTCATCATAGCAGATTTTAACATATCTCTTTCAATAAAAGATATGGCATGGAAAAATCAGCATGGATAGATACATAAGATCTAAATAACACCATTAGAAATTTGATACATTGACATGTATAGAACATTGTACCCAAAAGAATGTACATTCTTTTCAAGTATATATGGAACATTTATGTTGGCTATAAAATAAATCTCAACAAATATCAACAAATTGAAATCACTAAGAGTATTTTCTCTGACCACAAAGGAGTTAAGCCAGAAATCAATAACAAAATAAGTAGAAATTCCCCCAAATGCTTGGAAATTAAGTAGTATAATTTTAAATAGGTCAAAGAAAAAAAATTCAATGGAAATTAGAAAATATATTTAAAGAGGAATGAAAATATATCAACATATGAGAAGTGTAGATAAACTGCTCAGAAAAAAAATTATAGACTTAAATGCATATATCATAAAAGAAGAAATTATAAAAGTCAAGTATCTAGCTAACTGAAAAAATTAGAAGAAAAAGAACAGGAACTTAGATCTAATGAAATTAGAGGAAAGGAAATAATAAAAGCTAAAAACAGAAAGGAGACAGGCCCCACCCCAGAGGCAGGAAAGGTAGAGGAACACTGGGGACAACAAAAGCCACAAAATCCAGGTAAGGGAGGGAGATCGGCCCCACCCCAGAGGTAGGAAAGGGAGGGAACACTGGGGATGACAAAGTGGCAGGCTCCAGGTAGAATCCAGCTAAGAGGAAGGCGGAGAGGTTTCTAACAGCTAAGGGAGATGAACTTGTCTGTCAATTTGTCATACTATGGTGGCTTGTGCATTGCTGTGAGGCTTGAGGCTGTGCCACCAGTGTTTCAAATGTCAGCAAGGTTGCACATGGTGCACTGGCTTCAATGCAGCTTACAGACTGAGACAGACTAGGAAGAAAGAAGAGGCCATCCACTTCTCAAAGAACTGGCCAGGGAAAACCTTATGAACAGCAGAGAAACACTGTCTGATACGTTCCTGGGTAACTTAATGAATAGCCCTGAGACACTGTCCAATACCATAGGAAGACCAGCCTCTTGGGTTGGAAGGCACTCAAAATATGACTGGGAAAGAGCTACCTCATCAGAGTAGAACCAACCTTAATTATATGGATAAAGTAAAGCTTTTGGGACCTCCATTTGCTGACATGGCATTACTCAAATGGAGGAGAAACAGCTGCAAACATCCTTTAATAATCAGAACATGGAATGTATGAAGTAGGAATCCAGGAAAATTGGAAGTGGTCAAAAATGAAATGCAATGCATAAAGATTGATATGCTAGGCATTCGTGAGCTGAAATGGACTGATTTTGGCCATTTTCAATCAGCCATATGATCTACTATGCCAGGAATAACAAACTGAAGAGGAATGGCATGAGATTCATCATGGCAAAGGGTATTTCAAGATCTGTCCTGAGGTACAATGCTGTCAGTGATAGAATAATATCTATATGCCTATAAGGAAGACCAGTTAATAGTACTATTATTCAAATTTACTCACCAACCACCAAAGCCAAAGATGAGGAAACTTAAGATTTTTATCAACTTATGCAGTCTGAAATTGACCAAACATGCAATCAAGATGTGTTAATTATCACTGGTGACTGGAATGCAGAAGTTGGAAACAAAAAAGAATAACTGGTAGTTGGAAGGTTTGGCCCTGCTGACAGAAATAACACTGGAGATAGCATGATAGAATTTGCAAGACCAGCAACTTATTCATTACATATATCTTTCTCAACAACACAAATGGCAGCTATATATGTGAACTTCACCAGATGGAGTACACAGGAATCAGATTAACTGCATCTGTGGCAACAGGTGAAGGAAAAGCTCAATGTCTTTAGCCAAAACAAGGCCAGGATCCGATTGTGGAACAGGCCATCAACTGCTCATATGCAAGTCCAAGTTGAAGTTGAAGACAATTAGAACAAGTCCACAAGAGGCAAAATATGGCCTTGAATATATCCCTCCTGAATTTAGAGACCATCTAAAGAACAGATTTGATGCATTGAACACCAATGACCAAAAACCAGAATTCTGAGATGACACCAAGAACATCATCCATGAAGAAAGCAAGAGTTTATTAAAAAGACGAGAAAAGAAGAAAAGACCAAAATGGATGTCAGAAGAGAATCTGAAACTTGCCCTTGACTGGAGAGTAGCTAAAACAAATGGAATAAATGACAAGATAAAAGAGCTAAATAGAAGATTTCAAAGAGCAGCTCAAGCAGACAAAGCCAATTAGTATAATGAAATGTGCAAAGACCTGGAGTCAGAAAACCAAAAGGGAAGAACATGCTCGGCATTTCTCAAGCTGAAAGGACTGAGGAAAAAATTTAAGTGTCGAGTTGCAATATTGAAAGATTCTATGGGCAAAATATTTTCTGATGCAGGAAGCATCAGAAGAAGATGGAAGAAATACAGAGTCACTGTACCAAAAAGAACTTGTCGATCATCCATTTGAGGAGGTGGCATATGTTCAAGAAACAATGGTATTAAAGGAAGAAGTCGAAGCTAACACCAAGGAACTGGCAAAGAACAAGGCTCCAGGAATTGATGGAATACCCACTGATATGTTTCAACAAACAAATGCCCCACTGGAGACACTCACTCAGCTATGCCAAGAGATTTGGAAGACAGCTACCTGGGCAACTGACTGGAAGAGATGCATATTTGTATCCATTCCAAAGAAAGATGATCCCACAGAATGTGGAAATTATCGAACAATATCATTAATATCACATGGAAGTAAAATCTTACAGAAGATAATTCAAAAATGGTTGCAGCAGTATATTGGCAGAGAACTCCCATTAAT
>NW_006921893.1:1714558-1720520 GCF_000298275.1 Orycteropus afer afer | reverse complement strand
AGAAGTTAATAAAATGTAAAGCAAACATTCACGAGAGAAAATCAACATGATCAACAATTAACACTTTTAAAAGAATAATAAAATTGTTAGATTTACAGGAAGTCTGATGAGAAAGAAGAAGAAAAGGCTTAAATTACCAATTTTAATCAAAAAGAGGACATCACCCTGTACCCTACAGATATTTAATAGTTACTTACAGTTTATTGTGAACAATGTAATGTTTTAGTAACTTTAAATGGAAAATTCTTAGAAAAACAAACAGAAAAAATTGACACAAGAAATAGAAAACCTGGAATGGTCCTATACCTATTAAAGATATTAAACCTGTAGTTAATAATATTTATACAAAGAAATCTCTAGGCACATATTGTTTTCCTTTAAATTAATTCCAAGTGAATTCCTCCAAATATTTATGAAACAAATGATACCAATCTTATATAAACATTTGCATAGACTAGGAAAAAGAAAAATATTTTCTTACTTGCTTAATGAGGCCATTATAACCTTGATTCCATAACTGACCGGAAGGTCAAGGGAAATTATAAGCCAATCAGTCTTATGAACAGAAGTGCAAAAATGCTAAACTACCAAAATGGTTTCAGTGAAAAATAAAAATATATTATGACAGAATTGGATTTATCTCAGGAATCAGAGGTTGGTTTCATATTCAAAATAAATGACTATAATTCACTATATTAACAGAATGGAAAAAAAAACTGTATGACCATCACAGTAGCTGAACAAATAGCTTCTGATGAAATTCAATGTCCTTTCGTGACCAAAAAGAGAAGCTCTTCAACCTGATAAAAAGTATTGCAAAAGGAATTCAACAAGGGTCATATTTAGAGGTAAAATAGTGGAAGCATATGCCTGAGAATGAAAATGAGAAAAGATACCTGTTTTCACTACTTCTACTAAAAACTGAACTTGGGATTCTAGCTAGTGCAAAAACGAAAAGAAAAAACAGTATACAATTGAAAGAAAAAAAATGAAAACATCAATATTTGTGGACAATATGACTTTGTGTAGAGCAAATATGAAAATATCTACAAACAATTAGTATTAATTTATCAAGGTCACTGTATACAAGAATAATTGTATATAAATTGTATGTAAAAATACGATTGTATGTATTTTCATATAATAGCAAAAAGCACAGGCAAAGATGGACCTCAAAGATGATGAGTTAGTCGGCAATACTACCAACACCCTCTACAATAAAGACCTGAGAAACCAAGTGAAACAGAAACAGATAGCAAGCTTGGAACCCTCATCTTCAAAGAAAAGGATAAAAAAGTAGATCATATACTGATTAGAAAAAGAAACTGAATGAAAACAAAACAAAAAAAAGGAAACATACAGAGTGGTGAATTGCCAACTGACTCAGCACAGGGTGGTCATTTTAAATTATCACAAGCAGCATTCCAATCAGGATAGAAACCAGTTAACTGTCTCTGCTTGCCCAGGATTGCACTGGCATATGCACTAGTGCCCGGCAATCAGAGAGGTGTGATCGCCGCCTTTACTCCACATAATCTCCCAGTGACCAGAGGTACATCTCTCCACATCTAACCACCCAGAAGCTGGTCAAGCCCCCTCTCACTGCTCCTCCTCTACCTGATATTCTACTAGACCCAACAGCCCCTCACCTTTGCAAATGGAGCACCCCAAGCCTGCCACCTCAAACATCTGTGGCTGGAATTTGTGCTCATGCTAGACTGCCTTTTCTTTCTTTCTCTCTTTCTCTTATTTTTTTCTTTCTTCCTATTTCTTCCCTCTTCTCCCTTTTATCTTTTCTTTTTTTCCTATCTCTTCCTCCTCTATATCTCTTTTTTCTCCATTAGTCAGGAGCCAGCACCTCTACCTAGCCATACTCATGACACCTGCCACCACCCAGCTGGGCATGATTTGATCAATGACATCATGACCTGCTAAGCCTAGCCTCAGGTGCTCTACATGACAAGCGATCAGAGAATTGCACCTACGCTCCCACCCACTACCAAATCCACCTGGAGACAGGTGATGAGTGCTTAGTGCTGCCAAACCAGTGATAAGAGTGACATGCCTGATCTGTTACCCAGATATATTAAAAAAATAATAAATTAATTAAAAATCAGGGTGAAGTAAAACAATATATAATCAACAAATAAACACAATAAAATGTCTCAGAGACAACTGACAATTTGAAATCACAAAAAAAAAAAAAAAAAAAAAAAAACAAGATGGCTTGAGCAAGTGACCAAAATACAGGGCCAAGAAATCTTCAGAGGAAGAAATTGTATTGTAACTACCTGATAAGGAATCCAAAAGAATTCTATTTAGAACCCTACAATAAATTAAGAAAAACATCAAGGAAAACAAAGATGAGACCAAGGAAATCACAGACAAAATCAAGAAAAATACCAATAAAATCCTAGAAGAATTCAGGAAAATAATAAAAGAACAAATTTACAAAATAAATGGAAAGTTAAAAACTGTACAAAAACATCAAATAGAAATTCAGAAGATTAATACTAAAATTTCAGAAATAGGTAATACTTTGGAAGGACAAAGGGATAGAAGTGAATCAATGGAAAACAGAATTAGCAAAACTGAAGAAATCTCTTAACATTAATCTGTTAGGGGAACAATCAGAATAAAGAAGAACAACCAAAAAAAAAAAAAGAAGAAGAAGAAGAAGAAGAAAGCTTAAGAGTGATGTAGGACACCATCAAGGGGAATAACTTACATGTCACTAAAATTCCAGAACAAGAAGAGACCTCACCCTCTCCCCTCCAGAAAAAAAAAGAAGAACAAAGGAAACTGTCAAAGATTTGTTGGGAAAAACTCCCTAGTATTATGCAAGATGAAAGAAGATATGCATTCAAGAAGCTCAATGAACATCAAACAGAATAGACCCCCAAAATAAAATCACCAAGATATATCATAATAAAATTTTCCAAAACCAAGACAAAGAAAGAATCCTCAAAGCAGCTCAGGAAAAATAAAAAGTTACCTATAAAAGAGAACCAGTAAGACTAAGCTCAGATTTCTTGGCAGAAACCATGTAGACAAGAAGGCAATGGGATGACATATATAAAACCCTGAAAGAAAAAAAATGCCTTCCAAGAATTATTAAAAAAAAAAAAAACTTACTTTCTTCTAGTTGATTCGACTCATAGTGATCCCTCCTTGGGTTTCCAAGGTGGTATCTCTAAGGAAGCAGATTGCCCAATCTTCCTTCTGAGGAGTGGCTGGTGGGTTTGAACCTCCAACCTTCTGGTTAGCAGTCAAATGCCTTAGGCACTATGCCACCAGAGCTCCCAAGAATTATATATCCAGCAAAATTATCCCTCAGATATGATGGTGAAATTAAGAAATTTCCAGATAAACAGAAATTAAGGAAAGTTATAAAACCAGACCAACCTTACAAGAAATGTTAAAGGGAGTCCTTCAGACAGAGAATTTCAGGTAGACAACAATCTGAGATTAAGACACATGACAACATCACCCAGAAATTAACCCAGATGTAGATACATTAAAATAAAACTACAAGACTGAAAATAGGGAATCAGAGATGTCAATATGTAAACAATAACGACTATAAAGCAAAAAGAAGGAATAAATAATGTGCTCCAGAAATTCCAAATGGAGAGGAAGTAAAGATGATATCAAGATAGAACAAACTGTTTTAAACTTGGGAAGATAATAATAAATTACAGGGTAACCTGAAAGAAAATTCATAAACCTACTCACTAAAATAAAAATGCAGAAAATCATAAAGATTCAATAAATACTAAAATAACAGCAAAGGAAATAATAAGAAAACCAGTAAACAAAATAAACTTAGCAAAATGTATCAAACAAAGAAACCCTGCACACCCACAAAACAGAAACAAAAGCACTACAAAACTACAACAGTAAATCCATATCTATAGATAATTACACTGTTTAATGGATTAAATGTACAGGTCAAGAGACAGAGAGTAGCAGAATGGATAAGAAAATATGACCCATCAATATACTGTCTGCAAGAGACACACCTTAGACACAAAGACAAAAATAAGCTAAAAATTAAAGGATGGAAAAACATATATCAAGCAAATGGCAGCCAAAGAAAAGGAGCAGAGGTGGCAATATCCATTTCTGATAAAATAAACTTTAAGCCAATAACCAGCAAAAGAGACAAGGAGGGACATTATATAATGTTTAAAGGGTCAACCCAACAAGAGCACATAACCATAATAAATATCTATGCACCCCATAAAAGAGGATCTAAATACATAGATCAAACTTTAACAGAATTGAAAAGAGAAATAGCTCCACAATATTAGGATACTTTAATACACTACTTTTGATTAAGGACAGAAAAACTAGAAAGAGACATAGCAAAGGTACCAAAGATCTAAGCAACACAATAACCAATTTGACCTCCTAGACATGTAGAGAACACACCTACCCAATAACAACACAATATACATTCTCTTCCAGTGCATATGGAGCATCAAAATACTATAAAACATCTTCTTAAATCACAATACTATAAAATTAGAAATCAACAACAGGAAGATCAAGGAAAAAAATTGAATACATGGAAACTGACTAACACTCTACTTAAAAAAAATACTGGGTAACAGAAGAAATAAAAAATTTCCAACACAACATACCAAAATCTTTGGGACACAGAAGAAGCAGTGCTTAAAGGACAATTTATAGCAATAAACATACACATCAAAAAAAAAAAAAAAAAAAGAGAGAGAGAAGAAGAAGAAGAAAGAAAAAACAAATTAGCACCTTAACTAGGTATCTTCAACAACTAGAACAAGAACAGCAAAAGCAAGCCTGAAGTCATCAGAACAAAGGAATAATAAATATTTGAGCAAAAATAAATGAAACAGAAAAACAATTGAATCGAGGAGACTAGAACTTGATTCTTTGAAAGGATCAATAAAATTGACAAACCACTGGCAAATTTAACAAAGGAGAAAATTGAAATAACATGAATAAGAAATGCAATATGTGATATCGTAACAGAACCAACCTAAGTAAAAAGGATAATAACAGAGTACTATGGGGGTGTAGTGCCTAAGGCATTTGACTGCTAACCAGAAGGCTGGAGGTTCAAACCCACCAGCCACTTCTCAGAAGGAAGACTGGGTGATATTCTATCATAAAGATATGCCTCAGAAACCCAAGGAGGGGTTGCTATGAGTCAGATTCAACTCAACAGCATTGAGTTTTGGATATGAAGATTTATAATATCTCCTTGAAGACTAATGTGCATCTGACACAAGCCATGGTGTTTTCAGTTACCTCATATGCATGTGAGAGCTGGACAATGAATAAGGAAGACAGAAGAAGAGTTGATGCCTTTGAGTTGTGGTGTTGGCAAAGAATACTGAAAGTACCATGGACTGCTAAAAGAACTAACAAATCTGTCCTGGAAGAAGTGTACTGGAATGCTCCTTGGAAGCAAGAATGGCCAGACTTCATCTCACCTACTTTGGTCATTTTGTCAGACGGGACCACTCCCTGGAGAAGGATGTCACACTTGGTAAAGTGGAGGGTCAACAAAAAAGGGGAAGGCAGTCAACAAGATGGATTGACACAGTGGCTACAATGATGGGCTCAGGCATGGCAAGGATCATGGAGCTGGCACAGGACTAGGCAGTGTTTCATTCTGCTGTACATAGGGTCTCTATGAGTCAGAGATGACTCGATGGCACCTAACAATAACAACCATGAATTATACTCCAATAAATTTGAAAATCTAGAAGAAAGAGATAAATTTCTAGAAACACACTACCTACCCAAATGAATACAATCTGAAGGAAAAAAATCTGAGCAAACTCATCACAAAAAAAAAAAAAAAATTGAACAAGTGATTTAAAAAAAAAAAAACTCCCAACAGAAAAAGTCCTGAGCCAGACAGCTTCACTGGTGAATTCTACCAAATATTTAGAAAAGAGATGACACTGATAGT
>NW_006921893.1:1662274-1709498 GCF_000298275.1 Orycteropus afer afer | reverse complement strand
TTGAACATTTACCTCAAGTAGATACACTCTTGGAGAGAACAATCATAGGAGAAAGAAGGGCTTCTTATGCACAGGGAGACAGCTCAGGGGGCAGGAGTGTATGGGATGGGCAGTGGGAAGAGGTAACTATGGGGAGGAAGTGGGAGGGGAGCTGTTGCATTGTGGTAAACTGTGGTCAATGAACTGAGACAAAGTATATGTGAACTGCTGTATGGAAAGTGAATTTGCTCTGTAAATCTTCACCCAAATCACAATAAAAAAAATGTAAAAAAAAAAGAAAGGAAAGACTACAGATAAAGAAAGCACTACTGAAGAAGAAAAAGTAGGAGACCTCACACTCCCAGATCTCAAAACCTACTATACAACCACAATAATCAAAACAGCCTAATATTTGTACAGTGGCAGACATAGATCAATGGAACAGAACTGAGCACCCATAAGTAAATCCATCCATCTATGGACAGCTGATCTTTGACAAAGGGCCAAAGCCCATTTAATGGGGAAGAGATTGTCTCTTTAACAAATGGTTCTGGAAAAACTGGATATCCATTTGTAGAAAAATGAAACAGGATTCATATCTCTTACCATATACAAAAACTCACTCAAGACCATTATAGACCTATGTACAACCTAAAATTATACAGCCCATAGAAGGAAAAATAGGGGCTAACTTAGGGGCCCTAATACATGACATAAATACATCTAACATAACTAAAAAAAGCACAGAGACAGCAGAAGACAAACTAGACAATGAGGACTTCTTAAGAGATTTTGCCAAAAAAATAAAAAGAGAACTTACAGACTGGGAAAAAAAAAAAAATTGGCAATGACGTATTGGACAAGGAACTAAATTCTAAAATATATAGAAAACTTCAACACTTCAACAAAAAAAAAACCCAAACAATCCAATTAAAAATTGACAAAGGATATGAATAGACACTTTAGCAAAGAAGATATGTTTATTATCATTAGCCATTAGTGAGTTGCAAATCAAAACAACAATGATATATTATCTCACCCCAAGATTAATAGCAAAGTTCAAAAAAGTAGAATACAACAAATATGGGCAAAGGTGTAGAGACACTGGATCTCTTATACACTGTTGGTGAGACTATAAAATGATGAAACTATTGTGGAAAACAATATGGCACTTCCTTAAAAAGTTAGAAATAGAAACATGATCCAGCAATCCCACAACTAATTATACATTCTACATAAATAAAAACCATAACACAAGTAAATATATTCATACCTATGTTCATTGCAGCACTATTCACAATAGCAAAAGAGTGGAAACCACCTAAATGCCCATCAATGGATGAATGGATTAACAAACCATGGTACATACATGCAATGGAATACTATGCAATGTTAAAAGAGTAATGATGAAACTGCAAAACACCTCATAACATGGATGAACCTGGAAGACATTATGCTGAAATTAGTCAATCACCAAAGAATAAATATTCTATGAGATCACTACTATAAAAAGTCAATAATAGTATTATACACAGAAAGAAACATTCATTGAAGGTTACCAGAGGTGGGAGGAGAAGGAAATGTGGATCACTGAACAGAAGGTAGACATGTATTAACTTGAGTGAAAGGAAAGGCGAAATACAATAAAGGGGAGGTCATCACAAAATGATCAAGGCAAAGGAAGACACAGGGAGGAACACAAGAGTTAAAGGCAACAAAGGAAAATACTATTACGTATTGTTGTTGTTGTTGTTGTTAGGTGTCGTCAAGTCAACTCCAACTCATTGTGACCCTATGCACAGCAGAACAAAACACTGCCTGGTCCTGTGCTAGCCTCAGGATCTGTGCTATACCTGAGCCCATCATTGCAGCCACTGTGTCTATCCATCTTGTTGAGGGCCTTCCCCTTTTTCAATGACCTTCCACTTTACCAAGCATGATATCCTTCTCCAGGAAAAGGTTCCTCCTGACAATGTGACTAAAGTAGGTGAAACAAAGTCTGTCCTTTCTCACTTCCAAGTAGGATTCTGGTGGCACTTTCTACAGGACAGATTTGTTGGTCCTTTCAGCAGACTATGATACTCTTAGCTTTCTTCTCCAACATCACAACTCAAAAGCATCAACTTTTCTTCGGTATTCCTTATTCATTAACAATAGCCTATGAGTAGATACATAGATAGACAGGAAAGCTGAACAAATGTGGAAAGGTGAATGGGATTACACTCAACAATATATATAGGTTTGACATAGGATATTTCTACATATGTATGTATATGTGCTGCAATACATCCATGAATATAGTAGAACATACAAGGGGCAAATTATGAAGCTTTTAGCCATAACTAAACACCTTGAGAAAATGAGTAGGTAGGCCTGGGAGCTTAGGATCATAGTCTTGGGAGACATCAAGGTCAACTGGCATAACATAGTCCACAAATACAATGTTCTACATCCTACTATAGTGAGTAGGGACTGGGGCCTTAAGAGCTTGCAATGACCATCTAAGGAGCAACTACTTGTCTCTCCTCATCTGAAGCAAAGAAGAGTGAAGAAAATAAAAGATGCATGAAACAATTAGTCCAAAGAACTAATGGACCACATGAACCTCAGCCTCCACAACCCTGAGATCAGAAGAACTAGATGACACCTGGCTACCACTGCTGACTGCTCTGGAAGGGACCACAATAAAAAGTCCTGGATAGAGTGGGAGAAAAATGTACAGCAAAACTCAAAATTATATATAAAAAATTAGGCTTACTGGTCTGTTACAGACTTGTAGAACCCCCAAGATCCAAGATTATGGCCCTTACATACCGTTCAAGCCTGCAACTGAACTCACCTGCCATGACTCAACTTTCAGCCAAACAATAGACAAGCCTGTAAGGTGAGCAATAACACCAGGGAGGTATGGACTCCTTAAAACGATCAACCATATGAGATCAAAAGTGCAGCATTTGCCGAAAGATACAGCTCAGAAGGAAGGAAGGGACAGGAAAGAAGGACAAATGCAAATGGTAAACACAGGAAGGAAGTGGGAAGAGAGCTGTTCCATTACGAGGACTATATTCAATGTCAGGGAAAAAAAAAGTGTATGAATTGTTGAATGGAAAACCAATTTGCTTTGTAAACTTTCACCCAAATCACAATAAAAAAGTGTAAAAAAAAAAAAAAGCATAAGCAAATAAAATTTTTTTTAATAATACTCTTTATTATCATAAGGAGCTCTGGTGATATAGTGCCTAAGGCATTTGACTGCTAACCACAAGGCTGGTGGTTCAAACCCACCAGCCACTCCTTGGAAGGAAGGTTGGGCAATCTACTTCTGTAGTGATACTGCCTTGGATAACCAAAGGGGGTCACTATGAGTAGGAACTGATTTGATGGCAGTGAGTTTGTTTGTTTGTTCATTTTTGGTTATATTAGCATAAAAATGTCTAATGCCTGTGAATAATTCTAATGAAATGCAAGACCTCTACATATACAAACACTAATGTAAGAAATTAATGAAGACAGAAATAAATGAAGGGACACGCCATATTAATGGATTAAAAAACCTCACTCACTGATGCCGAGTCAGATTCAACTCACAGAGACCCCTCCTTGGGTTTCCAAGGCGGTATGACTATGGAAGTAGATTGCCCAACCTTTCTTCTGAGGAGTGGCTGGTGAGTTTGAATCGCCAGCCTTGTGGTTAGCAATCAAGCACCTTAGGCACTACACCACCAGAGCACCCATTCATGGATTAAAGTTCCCAGCATTACAAAGATGACAATTTAACCCTACATATAACTATAGATGAAGATATGGAAGCTTCATATGCATGTGAAAGCTGAACAATGAATAAGGAAGACCAAAGATAAATTGATGCATTTGATTTATGGTGTTGGCGAAAAATATTGAAAATACCATGGACTGCCAGAGGAACAAACAGATTTGTCTTGGAAGAAGTGCAGCCGGAATGCTTCTTAGACATTAGAATGGCCAGACTTTGTCTCTCATACTTTGGTCATGTTATCAGAAGGGACCAGTCCTTAGAGAAAGATATCATGCTTGGTAAAGTAGAGAGTCAATGAAAGAGGGGAAGATGCTCAACGAGTCGGACTGACACAGTTGCTGCAACAATGGGCTCAAGTATAACAACAATTGTGAGGATGGTTCAGGAGTGGGCAGTGTTTCATTCTGTTGTACACGGGGTACAACAGGACATAACTGATTCAGCAATTAACAGCAATACAACTACAGATTCAATTGAATTCATATCAAATCCCTGAAGTTTTTTGTGTGGAGTTTTATTAACCAACTGTTAACTTTATATGAAAACATAAAGGGCAAAAAAAAAAAGCCAAGATAATTTTCAAGAAAAACAAAAAGCTGGGGTCTTCAAATTACAAGATTTATTATAAAGGCAGAGTCCCTTGGTAATGGAAAAGATTAACACATTTGCCAACAGAAAAGTTGGAGGTTTAAGTGTACCCTGAGGCACCTTGGAAGAAAGATCAGCCATTGTAATTTCTATGGCACACAGTTTTACTCTGAAACATACAGAGTTGCCATGAATTAGAGTCAACCCCAAGGTAATTGGTGTTATAAAGGCAGTATGTTATTGGCCCAAGAGCCAACATAAAAGTAGACTAATTATATACAATATACAGGTACAGAACAGAACCAGCCATACACAGTCATCTGATTTTTCATAAAGGTGACTCCAGAGTGCAGGGGAAAGAATGATGGTCTTTTTAATAAATGGTGTTGGGTCAATAAGATACCACAGGGAAAAACCTTTTTTTTTTTTCCCTACTTCACACCACACAATTCCAGATAGATTATGGAAGATTTAAATCTGGAAAGTAAAAATTATAAACCTTATAGAAGAAAACATAGGAGAATATCTACCCCTTGACCTTAGGAGCTCTGGTGGCATGGTGCCTAAGGCATTTGATTCCTAACCAGAAGCCCACCGCTCCGTGGAGAGAAAATGGAGCAATCTACTTCCGTAAAGATTTACAGCCTCAGAAACTCAAAGGGGATTGCTATGGGTCGAAATTGACTCGATGACAGTGAGTTTGTTTGTTTTTGACCTTAGGATATCCAATGATTTCTCAAAAAGAACACAGAGAGTAGAAACTCTGCCACTAACAAAGGAATCCATGGCTAGATCCTCCCTCAGGTCTAAGAGGCAGAAGCTATAGAGACTATATATAGTCTATAGTATGAATTGTAAAAGATGACAACCCAGAAAATTTGTGAGGTATTTGGGAAACATCTCAGTCTGTGGAAGAATGGATGGAGTCATTTGTCTCAAATAAAAGATAAAACATGAGGTCAAGCCCTTTTTTTAAAAAACAGTACTCTTTTGATTATTTTTTGCTATTAATAAATCATCCTGAAACCTAGTAGCTTAAAAGAAAAATAATCATTAATCTGTTCACAATTTTGAAATTTTGGCAGTGCTGGCTGAGAAGCTCACTTCTGCTTGATATGGCATCAGCTAGGGAAGTTTGGCTAGAGCTGAAAAATTCATTTCCAAGATGGTTCAAACATGTATGGTTGGGAAACTGGTACTGGTGTTGGCTGGGAGTTTTGGTTGGGTTATCAACCCATCTTGATACTTGTCTGTATGGGCTTCCCTTCATGACTTCTCCAAGTGGCTGCTTGGGCTGCCTCACAACATGGCCATTGGATTGCAAGAGGAAGAAAGTAGAAGCTGCCAGTCTTCTTAAGACTAGGCCTTGCACTGGCACAGCATCACTTCTGCCACATTATATTGATTAAAGCAGTCACGTGGCCAGCCTGGATTCAAGGAAGTAGAGAAACAGACCTCACCTCTCAGTGTGGGGAGTGGCAAAAAATTGTGTGGCCATCTTTAATTCATCATATGTGCTGCACTATTGGTAGCGTAGTGCCTAAGGCACTTGATTGCTAACCAGAAGGCTGGCAGTTCAAACCCACCAACCACTCCTAGGAAGGAAGATTGAGCAGTCTACTTCCCTAGTGATACCACCTTGGAAACCCAAGGAGGGGTCGCTTTGAGTCGAGTCAGACTCAATGGCACACAACAACAACAACAACATTTTCACATCCATACTGTCACTTCAGTCTCCCAGAAACATTGTGATTTGGATATTCCAATCACCATTCAGATGACGTGACAAACCCAAGATGACATATCCCATCAGAGCCAGGAATTGAACCGCTGGCTTCTAATTCTCCACAGCACCACACTTAGCCTATCCTGGGCCCTTTGTTGTACCCAGATCAAGTCCTGTAGTGGCAAAGATCACCATGAAACTCCTCCAAGAAGGTCAAACATGTCATTGCTGGTTGTAGGAGGTCTTTGTGTGTGTGGCCTCTTCATATTCTGAAAGCTCATAGCCAAGAGAATGCTAATTATATGCCTCATTAAACACAAAAACAACATCTGACAACACTGAGTCATAATGAAAGGGTTCAAGGCTCCATAAATAGTGCTCCCTCAGTTCTTAACCCTCTCAGAAGCAAATTAAAGCTTGCCTCAAGTCTCTGAGCATGAACTCGCTGCCCTGCCCTGCCCTACCACAGAGCTCCATAGGACTTCACCAGAACCCCTCAAGGGCCACAAACTGAGCTGTAGGGACACTTACACAATCTCAGTGTACAAGAGGCAGCACACCATGGTCACCTCCATGACACAGTTATTCAGGAACTTCATAAACAATCTCCGTGTTGCTTTCACATGATTGTCCCAGCTATGGGCAAGGACTACATACATACTTCTCTTTTTATTTGGAAGTGAACAATCTCAAGAAATAAACTAACTCTGGAGGGAAAGAATAAAAGACACCATCACAAAGAAGGTCCAAAAGCAGAATTTAGCATTTGCAGAAATTTTCATATAGGGTCTTTGCATTGTACAAGGATCTGCATTGTGGCAGTGGGTTAAAGATGTGGCTACATGTTGTGAATTGAATTGTGTCCTCAAGGTAGTTGCTGGAATTCTAATTTCTATAATTAAATAATAATTAAATTAATAATTAAATCCTGTGGATTTAATTCTGTTAGGGAATAGACTTTTCTTTGTTGTGTTACTGATACCAGTGTAGGATGCATCCTAAACCTAAGCACTTGTGAGTTGCAAAAAGAACAGAGTAAATACAGCAGCAAGCACAATGAGGGAAGAGAGATGCCACATGAAGATCACCAAGGAACTGAGGAACAGAAGCTGGAAGAAACAGAGATCTCCCACAGCCCACAGAGGTCCCTCCTCTAGAGCCAGTGCCCTGAACTCAGACTCCTAGGCTCCTGAAGTGTGAAAGTTTTCTGAAGTTTTCCTTCTTTAAAGCCACCCACTTGAGGTATTTCTGTTATAAACACACTGCATAGCTATGACACTACACTAGGGGGGAAAGCTATTTCAAACTTTATCTCAATGATTTGCTTACAAAGTCATTCCACACCTAAGTATATTTCAACCACAAGTTCCCCTTTCCATAGGGTAAATTCTGTATGGACTGCTGTGAAACACTTTCCTAACAGAGCAAATTCTTTTTGTTATTTGTTTTCTTTTTAAATCCAACATCTCTTTTTCTAAATATTTTTAAAATGCAATTTCATTATAAAATATTTCAAACATATATGCAAGTATAGGTAATATTAGCACATATCTTGTAGTGTCTACCCAACCTTATCAAGTCTTAGCATACTTGCTACCTTCAAAAAAGCAGTTGGCATCAAGATGACTCCGAATCATTGCAACCCCATGTGTGTCAGAGTAGAACTGTGCTCCATAAGGTTTTCAAGGTGACCTTTCTGGAAGCAGATCACCAGGCCTTTCTTCTGGAGCCCTTCCAAGTGTGTTTAATCCTCGAGCTTTTCCATTAGTAGCCAAGCACTTACCCATTTGCATTGTTCAGGGACTCCATTACTTATTACAATTTTTTTTTTTAAAGAAACAAAACATCATAAAATCTCTGGCCTCTATCCATATACTCCTTTCTCTTCCCACTGCTTTTTCTCTCCTCTAGCTGAAACCAGAGTTTTCAATCATTCACACTGGACTCTCTTCCTTTTCCTTTCACAAGCTCTGTAGATTTTCCCTAAGTGCATCAGTAGGTAGATGTATTGGGAAGTGCGTGTAGAAGCAGAGCCACAAAATGGAACTGCTAACCTGGAGAACACAGCTGCTGGATGTATCTGTTAGGAAAAGGAAATAGGGTCTGGAGTTGAGAAAGGAAGAAAAATAAAGCCTGGAACTTGTGATACAGAAGTTGGGCCTGGGGTTAGCACAGGGGACTTCCTAAAGAGACACACTTCAATCTTCATACGACAAAATAATAAGTTCCTGGGTGACACAAATGGTTTGCTCTCAATTATTATTAACCTAAAGGTTAGCAGTTCAAACTCACACAATGGTGCTGTGGAAGAAAGACCTGGCAATCGATTTCCAAAAAGATTGTTGTTGTTAGGTGTCATTGAGTCAGTTCTGACTCATATGGATCCTATTTATGATAGATCAAAACACTACCCAGTCCTCACAGTCACTGCGATATTTCAGCCCATTGTTGCAGTCACTCTGTCAGTCCATCTCATTGAAGGGCTTCCTCTTTTTCACTGATCCTCTACTTGACTACTCATGATGTCCTTCTCCAGGGACTGGTCCCTTCTGATAACATGTCCAAAGTACGTGAGATGAAGTCTCACCATCCTTACTTTTAAGGAACGTTCTGGCTGTACTTCTTCTGAGACAGATTTGTTTATTCTTCAGCAATCTGTAGTATATTCAATATTCTTCACCAACATCATAATCCAAAGGCTTCATTTCTTCTTCAGTCTTCCTGATTCATTGTCTAGCTTACAATGAATGTAAAGATGACAGCCAAGAAATCCCTTTGGAGCCATTCTACTCGATAACACATGGATGACCATGAGTCAGAATTGACTTAATGGCAATGGATTAAGACAAAATATGCTGCTTCAGATAATAGTAGCCAAAATTTTCCCTAAATAATATCTCATAATAGTATCTGATTGGGAGCTCTGGTAGCATAGTGGCTAAGGCACTTGACTGCAAACCAGAAGGCTGGCGGTTCAAACCCACCAGCCACTCCTCGGAAGGAAGGTTGGGCATTCCTACTTCTGTAGTGATACTGCCTTGGAAACCCAAGGAGGGGTCACTATGAGTTGGGGCCGACTCGAAGGCACATAACAACAACAACAACAACAATAGTATCTGAAAATTTCCCTAAATTTTACTTTGTTTTTCATAAATAGCTATGTCCATGATTAAAAGGATTTCATTTGCCACATAAGACAATCTTATGTTCTTTGTTCTTTTAAGAACAAAAATGGAGGAGGGGCGTTTGCGATGGAGGAACTAAGAAGGAACAGCATTGGGAAACATGGGTGAGACCAGCTCTGATTTGGCGGTCTGCGTGATATTATTGAAGCCCAGTGATGTATTAAGTGTTATCAGACTTGGAAAATTTTTTTTATAAACTAGGGAACATTTTGGCAGACTGGTGGGTTCCAGATCTATTTGCAAGATTTCTGCTGATTAACAAAATGCTATGTGGATGGGCTTTTACAGGGACGTCAACTGAATCAAGTCATAAAAAAAGGAGAGGGGCCCCAAAACCACACTCACTTGCTAAATTTCCAACCAAAATAATCTTACATTTTGTTTTTGAACCTTGAACTGAACAGAACCAAAACCCATAAAAACTAAACCAGTTGCCATAGAGTTGACTCCAACACATGGTGACCCCATGTGTGCTAAAGTAGAACTGCATGCCAGAGGGTTGTTTTTTTGTTTGTTTGTTTTTTGTTTTTCCTAACAAATCTTTTATCCACTGCACAGGGTTGTGCATAAATGGTTGTACTCTTTCAGTGCAAGTTGACAGGCCTTTCTTCCACTCTAGGTGGATTTGAACTGCCAACCTTTCAGGTAGTAGCCAAGTTCATAACCATTTGCACCACCCAGAGATTCAGCGGATCTTCAAAATACCTATTGCTGGACTGGTTCAAACTGGAACCACATGTCTGTCCTCAACACTAGAGAGCCAGACCAAACCCAGTCTCTGAATTGCTGTGTGGCTTGAAGGAAGGAAACTATTGAGGGCCTGCTTTGGGCTAGGCATTGTAGTAGGTATTTCACTTTCTATTATTTAATCCTCACAATACTCCATTTGATAGATGAGGTCATTGGTACTCAGAGATGTTAAGCAAACTGCATGGCATAGCACAGCAAGGAAACAGTTACTATAGGCTGGCCTTGGATTAGACACAGCCATGTGTGATGTTCTGTTTGTCTATGCGTCTCTCACTTGTGTTTGTGTGTTGATCAGGATGCTTCAGATTATAGGGAACTGATAGATGCCTAGATTCTCTCAGGACTTAGGGATGGGTTTCAAGAACCCAAAGGAAAGGAAAGAATGCAGGAAACAATCATAGTCACCAGACTCAGATTTCATATAGAACTGTGTGGTTCCAAGGACCTGGTGGTCTTCCTGTCTTATCAGAGCAGGCAACGTGGCTGCTCAGTGTCATTGCTCCTCTCAATGCTCTCCATCAGCTCTCTCCTTCTCTCCCTCTGTCCTCTGTCTCTCCATCTCCCTCCCTCTCTCCATCTCTCTCTCTTCCTTTCCATTTCCCTCTCTCTCTATCAGAGCTTCTTGCTCCTCTCTAGCATCTGCCTGTCTCACAGATTCTGTCTCTATATTAATAGTTCTCTCCCCACCAACCCCCTACTCTGTGTGTTTTTTGCATTCTCAAAGGAAAGGATGGCAAGAGGTCATCTAATTTATAGGGGCCAGGTGCTTCCTATGTGAATGTTCTCACCTGTCCAGCCTATAGGTTATCATGTTTACTTAACTTACCAAACCTTAGTGCAACCATGTGTGACCAGGGTAGCAAGGTCATATGACACTGATCAGTCAAACAAAACCAGTTGTCAAGGAGTCAATTCTGACTCAAGGCGATCCCATGTGTGTCAGAGTGTGGTTAATTACGTAGAAGAAACCACTATCCTCAGAGTGGTAGGTCCTTAGCATCTCAAGGGCTTCCGTATTCATTTCCTAGGGCTGCTGTAACAAATTACCACAACCAGCTGGCTTAAAACAATATAAATGTACTCTCTCGTAATGCAGGAGCCAAAAGTCTGAAATTAAGGTGTAAGTAGAGCCATTCTCTTTCCAAAGGCTCTAGGACAGCATGCTTCCTTGCCTTGTCCAGCTTCAATGGCTCTTCAAGCCAAGGTGCTACTTGGCTTATGGCAGCATCACTCCAACTCCACCTCCATCTTCATGTGGCTTCTTCTCCCTGTATCTCTATGTGTCCTCTCCTCTTCTGATAAGAACATCAGTCATTGGATTTAGAGCCCACCTTAAATCCAGGATGATTTCATCTCAAAAATCCTTAACTAATTACATCTGCAAAGACCCTATTTCCAAGTAAGCTTCCAGGTAGACATCAATTTTGAAGGGACACAACTCAACTCACTACAGCTTCTCTTCAGAACAGGGTAATGTTGCCTCCCAGAGTGCACCATGGGCTCCAAGAGGGTGATGGGGGGGCACCCCTTTGTTACTTCATTTTTGTTTTCCTCAGAACAGTGCCAGGTACTAAATATGTGGCACTGACAGATTGTAGGGGTCCTGCATGGCACAAACAGTTAACATGCTCAGCTGCTAACCAAAAGGCTGATGGTTTGAGTTCATCCAGAAGTACCTCTCAAAAAGGCCTAATAGTTTACTTCCGAAAGGTCATAGCCATTGAAAACCTTGTGGAACCCAGTTTTACTCTGACACACATGGGGTCACCATAAGTCAGAGTCAACTTCCTTGGCACCTGGAAGGTGACCAGAAAAACACTCTGAGAAATCAGTTGATACTTCTTCATATTAAAGCTCCTACCTTTGGTATGTTGCTGTCCTCACCCTTCCATCCTGTATCCCTAGCTGCTACCTGGTAGAGGTTTAGCTGTGCCACCCCTACCCCACAACACTACTCAAGGAGACATGGATTGTGCCTCTGCCATCACTGGTAGCCAGAGATCCAGCCTTTTAGCTACTCTATCCTGGAGGCCACCTAGTAAAATCTCAGCACACCTAACTCTGCCTTCCAGTCTGTTCATGCCCGTGAGTCAATTGCACCCAATGTCCATCACAAAGTATGGTGGTTAACTTGGCTACCAACTCAGCTGGGCCATGGTTTACGAGTGCTTGGCAACTGGATATAATTATTTCCCATGATGAAATTGGAATCACTTCCATGGTGGGATCTCTGTGAGCAACTCAGTAGTTGTCTTCAGGATATGGCCTGCTTCCAGTATATAAGAAACTTTGAGAACGGTCTCCAGCTTTTTGGCACATTTGGATCTTGCATTTGGCCAGGTCATCACCCCATGGCCAGCTATGTTGCCTGCCAATCTTAGACTTGTTCCTGAATTTGAACCAGTGGTCTGTCATGTTGTTTGCTGATCTTGGAATTGTGCCAGTTTACCTACTGACCTTGGGTTTGTTAGCCTCAGCAGTCAGCAGCTGCCTGAGATAAGAGATGCCTCTAGCTTCTGTGGGCCCGGAATAAGAGACAGAGCTGAAGCTCAAAGTTGAGGGGCCTTCACCCAGCCCCTAGAGCCAGCACTCTGAAATTGGGATCTCTCACTTCCTAAACTGTAAGAGAATAAATTCCTGTTTGTTAAAGCCATCCACTTGTGGTATTTCAGTTATAGCAGCACTAGCGAACTAAGGCAGAAGGCTCTCTTTGTGTTCCGTCTCTGTTGCTTGAGAGATAGAAGAGTCCCATTCCAGTTAGACCTTGCTCACCAAATATGGGAAAACAAACAAAACCAAACCCCAGTGCTTCAGTTTGGTTCTCAATGATGTAAAAAATATTTGTATTTGTTTGAGGTTGAGCAAACTGATGCAGTTTGTTCCGGTTTTTGGTTCACAGTGCAGGCCAACTCCCTGCTCCAGACAGAAAGAATGTCCCTGGAATGCCTCTTCTAACTAGAGTTCACAACAGCTGAAAAGGCTGCATGTCCAGACAGAGACCGCCTGCTCAGCAGACACTCAGGGACTTCCCTACACCTTCAACATGGGTCTTGAAGGCCTCAGAACAAGCCTTGGCAACATATCTAAACCAGGTCTCCTGGCTTACCCCAGAACCGTGCTACCTTCTGCAGACTTGAAGCAGAATAGCATCACCCTACAGCCAGACTGCAATACAGCTGAGCACATCTTCATCCCAAGGGATTGGGGAGAGGAGAGAAGAAGTGGGAGCAGTTAGTCCTTGGGGGTAACTACATCTATCTGCCAATGTCCCCATGCAAGCACAGCTCAGACTCAAATGTCTTCAAGTGCCAGACAGATGGAGTCCCTGGGCAGAGCAAACGGTTAACTGCTTGACTATCAGCCCAAAGGTGGGCAGTTAGAACCCATCCAGATGTGCCTTAGGAGAAAGGCCTGGCAGTTTGCTTCTAAAAGTTCACAGCCTTGAAAACCCTGCAGAGCACAGTTTTACTCTGCCATACGTGGGGTCACCATGAATCAGAATTAGCTCCATGGCATCTGATAACAACAAGAAGTCAGGTGAGAGACCATAAGGAGTCTTGTAGGAATCACCCAGAACTCTCACTGCCATAGAGTCCATTCTGACTCATAGCAACCCCCTTGGGTTTCCAAGGCTATAAATCTTTACAAAAGCAAATCACCTCATCTTTCTTCCACAGTGCGGCTAATAGGTTCAAACCACTGACCTTTTGGTTAGCAGTCAAATGTCTTAACTACTACACCACCAGAGCTCCTTGTGGGAAGCTCCCAGAGGCACTCAAATTCACACCATTTTTAGCATTGTTGCTGGCTAGACGACCATATCTTAGGCTGCTGGTCTGAGACGCATGCCAGTGAAGGCACCATGGTATCTGCGGCAGTCCCAGACTCAGAACATAGTTTCTTGGGGCTACTCAGAGCCTTCCCTTCTATCCAGGGAGTAGTGCCTAGGCAAAGACCTCTGGAGGACTCCTCCCCAGAGAATGACGGTGCGGGGGAGAAGTAGGCCATGGGAGTCGGGGACACCTGGCAGTGAGTCATCAATGAGGAATCTTGAAAAGAAGACACATATTTCCACTGCCGGCACCCTCCCACGCAGACCATCAAAGGGGTGCCCGGATGTGAGGGCCCAGTCATCTGCGTTGACCGAGCTTGCCCTGGACATTAGAGATCAACAGCTTGGATCTGATTACACATCCCTGAGGGACTGCCCCAATTCTGGGATGTGAGAGAGAAGCACCTCGAACCACCACACCCGGAAAGCCACGAAACACTGGCGGTAGACAGAGAATGAGGGCCAGGAGAGAGGAGCTCTCGCGCAAACACCTCTATTTCCCAGCCTTCTTCCTCTAAATTACCAACCAAAGGGCAGCCTTATCAAAGGCAACTCCCATGTACTCTAACTAACCAAAGACCCTGCCCAAGGAAGGGGCCCTTTTTATTTGCCCAGGCTGCGTGGTCAGAAAACGCAGAGGGAGACACGATCCAGAAATACTTCCTCGCGCTGGCTGCCCTGACAAGATTAAGCCGCCAGCACATGCGATTTCAGATGGCTGTGCTTTGTGTTAAACTATGCTTGCTCCGTGCTGGATTCAATTATCAGTTTTCTTACACTAATATCTTACTTAGTTCTACATTGCTGAGTAGATGGAATGTGCTGTCAGCTTAAAAAAAAAAAAAAAATGGTGTTTTTTTTTTCTTCCCCCTGCAAGGATTCAACACAGTCCAGTCCTGATAAAAAAAGAAAGGGAAAAAATATCTTGGCTCAAAAGTACATTGCTAATGGGCATGGAATTGATTCACAAGTCCCCAAATCTTGTTATATAAAAGTGGTTAACTGCAACCTAGAGTAATTGCTTCCATATCAAATATTCACAGAGGTTGCACATGATATGTGTGTGTGTTTGTGTGTGTGTGTGTATTCAATTAAGTTGGAATTTGGATTAGAAGAGAAAAAAAATAAAAACAGAGGTAAAATGAAAGTATCAGAGAATATTTAAACTACCTATACATATAAATATACCTATAGGAGCTCTGGTAGCGTAGTGCCTAAGGCACTTGACTGCTAACCAGATGGTTGGCGGTTCAAACCCACCAGCCACTCTTCGGAAGAAAGATGGGACAATCTACTTCCGTAGTGATATCGCCTTGGAAACCCAAGGAGGGGTTGCTATACGTCAGGTCTAACTTGAGGGCACATAACAACAACAACATACATACATATAAAAGGAGCTGTGGTGGCATAGTACCTAAGGCACTTGACTGCTAACCAGAAGGCTGGTGGTTCAAACCCAACAGCCACTCCTCAGAAGAAAGGTCGGGCAATCTACTTCCATAGTGATACTGCCTCAGAAACCTAAGAAGGGGTCGCTATGAGTCGGGGCCGACTCGACAGCAGTGGATTTGGTTTTTATACATAGAAAAACCAGTTGCTGTCGACTTTGACTCATGCTGACTCCATGTGTGTCAGAGTAGAGCTGTGTTCCATAGAGTTTTTAATGGGGATTTTTAGGAAGTAGATTGCCAGGCCTTTCTTCTAAGGCACTTCTGGGTAGACTCACACCTCAACCTTTCAGTTAGCAGTCAAGAAAGTTAATCCTTTCACTACCCAGGGATGCCACCCATACGTATACTCCTTTAAATAAATAAATAAAACAAGAAAGCAGAGCGCCCAAGTGAATCTCCTCAGAGCAGCCTGACCCAGGGCATTGCAGAGACCAGAACCTGAAGGTCCCAGCATGCCAAAGCTGGGAAGTGGGCACAGAGGAAGTCATGAGGAGCAGGATCTATGGCAGCCTCAAGGCCATTCCAAAGCCAGTGACTTCAGCATTTGATGACCACTTCCTGTTCAGTGGCAAAGCCTATGCCAAAGCCTTAGTGAGTTTTGCCTAGGCCCCAGTCCATGGAGTTTCATATCTTATTTGTGGCTGTGGGTGGTGCAAATGATCTGTGCTCAACTACTGACTGAAAGGTTAAAAGTTCATTTCTGCCCAGCAATGTCACAGAAGAAAGGCCTGGCAAACTACTTCCATAAGATTACAGCTATTGAAACCCTATGTATGGAGTGCAGTCCTAGATATGTGGAGTCACCGTAAGGCAGAATCAACTCAAGGGCAACAGAATTTTTGGCTTTAGGGACCACAGTCTCTTCTCTGTCTTCAGGTGGGTCCCTCAGGGCTAGACACAGCATGGAGTTGGAGGGAACATAGCTCCAGAAACTACTTCAAGGAGAAAGGGATCCATGAGGGAATTCTGTGGATATGAAAGAACATTTATGGGCAAACAGGGAGAAATTCAGAGTAGGATCCTCAGGAAGGGAGTTAAAGTCAGGCCTTCAGCAGTAATGTAGACACATTTGTGTTTTCATGGATCTAACTGTGAGATTTTACATTATCTCTGTGCCATTTCAAGCTTGGTTGGAGCCTAAGATCTTTTGAATCTTTCTTTCTCTTACCTGTAGAATTCCCTTTGTTTCATCTGCAAATGTGATAAGCTTACCTTATTTATCCTTGCTGATGACACTGATGAAAATACTGTACAGGAAAAGTCTTCATCCAACCACCAAGAATATCAGGACCTCTCCAAAGATAGGTCCCCCTCCATTTATCAAGTAGGACTGCTCAATCAGGTGCATGCTCACCTACCTGTTCTTCATCCCATCCCAGTCTCTCATCTTCTCTGTAAGGATAATGCTCAGTTTTTAGAGTCTATTGGAGGGAGCAACTTGGAACTCAGATTGCTAGTGATGTCCTCTCATTGTTTGGACCCACAGAGTTAGAAACACAGCGTGCGTAATTGACCTATGGAGAAGGCGTGTGATTCTGCAGACCCTGGCCCAGGCTACTATTTCAAATTCCACACCAAAACTGGATAGGCTCCCAGCTTCTCCTCACTGTTATCTCTGGCCAGCCTCTGTGGATTCTCAACCTGGCAAAAAGGCTTTTTTTAAAAGTTCTGGCAGCTATGTGGGTTTTGTCACCCCATGCTTCGATTTGAGGGTCTTGATTTAAGCTCAAACTGTGTCATTTTTGTTGGGTTTTGTTAATGCCTCCTTCACACCTCTGATTTGACTCATCAAAATCAGTCTTCCAGAATTGTGTCAGAGCCCAACAGAGTCTTCAGGATATTTTCCTGAAATACAATCTGTAAGAGTGACAGGGGAAGGCAGGACTCTCCAGGTCCTCTATCAGATCAAGTGCATCAGGCATTTTAAATAAGAGAATGAGAAAATTCAAGCTTTGAAATAAACAACTGGAAACCCAGTCAACTCAATATCAAGGTGCATTTAGTCATTTAAGGAGAAAACAATGTGATTCCTGGGGGATACTCCATAAGCATAAAGGAGTTTAAATTCAGAACAGCTGGAGTCCGACGAGCCTCATGAGTGTTCCAGAGACTGGCCTGCCCATGGACCTGGGATGACGTCAATGCTTCTCTCCAGGGTGCCTCTGGGCTCCTCACTCTTCCTGTGCAGTGGTCACACTGCCACGTGTTCTCTTTTTATAAACTGACAGCAGTTAAGATTCAAAAGGTTTTGCTGCCAATTGGAGAATATATAGACCAGCAGGACTAGGGGCTGGAAAGCAGCTGCTCATTTGGAATGTAAACAGAAGGTACTGGCTAAGAAATTAAAGGAGAATTATATCTGCCATTGGTCTTTCATAGAAGCTTTCTGAAAGGAGTGTCTAGAGGCATATTTTTTTCAGAGTTCTGACCTTAGTTTCCTTCTCTGTAAAATGCTAGAGGCCTTGGGCTGTTGTTCTGGGGATTTAGTAAGATAATAATGCAAGAGAGACAGAAAAATAGACATTGCCTCTTACTCCAGTACCCTGTACTTCCTGAAGCCAAACCAACCTACAGAGGAAGGCTGAGTTAAGGTAATTTTGTTCATTCAACAAATGTGTATGATGTTAGATACTATTGTTCTAACTCTCTAGGCTTTATCACTGAATAAAATGGATAAAAAATCCCTGTCCTCATGGAAAGAAGTAGTGCTGAAGCCTGATCGAACTGCCTGAAGCCTTTCCAGCCTGAGACATTTGAGTTACATAAGTCAATAAATCCCCATAGCATTTAAGCCAGTTGTTGGATTGTTTTTTTGTTTGTTTGTTTGTTTTCAATGTGGCTGTTGTTACCTACAAAGTATCTTAACTATTATTGCCATCTTCTAGACATGGTGGTACCTAAGCAAAAGCCTAGGTGGAGTCACAATTCACTCCGCATTCAAGCTAAGGAGAAACAAGAGAAAACAAAACACTCATGTCTCTGTCTGAAAACCCAGCCACCTCTGAGTGACACATAACTCTTATAAATAGCCAGGAAGCAGATCCAGATTGGAAAAGGAATTTTAAAAATTTCAAAAAAGATAAAAGGAAAGGAAAAAGAGAAGAATTCCACAGGAAATTGAAGGGGAATTTGGGAGATAGACTGTAGCAAGCTTCATTGGACTGTGGCCAGAACAATTGGCAAGAATAAGCCTCCTCTTATTAAAAGCATCAGGGGAGCCTTAGTGTCCCTAAGAGTATTAGGAACTTCATGTAGTCCTTCACTGGAGAGTTGCCGAATGGATGGCATTTCTGGGTACTCACTATATATATCTATATGGATAAGCATCTTTCATTTGTTTTCTCCTCCATAGATCACTTGGGAAACATAATGCTTATAACATTAAATATATCCAAATGCTTTTTTACAAAATCAGTATTTTATTCTCCACTTTATAGCATTCAAATAAAAATCATTTGTCTTAAGTCTAATAGAATATGCCCCAAAACTGGGTTGCAGGGCTAAGGAAATATTCTCAGAAAGATTTGTAAAAGCAGCACACACCATCCTTCCTTTCTACTAAGAAGTAATCTAGCAGCTAATTGTGGCCTTTAGAATAATCCATTTCTACTTTTTAAGTTCCCATGAGCATTCTGCTATTTCTGCTTCACCAGCACCTACTCCCCCATCTTCTGTTAGCAGCTCTCCTATTCTGGGGAGCCAACTTTCCTCCACTTTCAGTCCATGTATTCAGTTGGAGCTGATCCTATGCCTTGGCTACAGAGATGGGCATGGGACCCAGACCAGTCAATCAGACCACTCCCTCCTGGCCCCATGGTAATTTGTTTAGGGATAGTTTCATGGCTCAATCCAAGCAAATGCAAATCAGTTCAACAACCTCTATTGAAATTATTGGGAAAGATTCTGTCTCCTAGCACTGGTGCTACTTAGTTGATAGAATATAAGCCTGGAGCTACCACAGACCACAACAAGGTTGTCACCGTAATGAAAATTCAATGAAGAAGTAATGGAACTGAGACATAGGGAGAGATTGAGTCTTGATGACACATATGAGCCTCCAGATCCAGCCATGCCTGAGGCAGTCTCTACCTATGGACTCTTTAAGATATTTGAGCCCAAATTCCCTCATCTCCCATTTCTCCCCTCCCTTAAACTAGTTTATTTTTCTGTCATTTGAATTCAGATTTCTTGGCTAATTCATCAGTAAAGTATGCTTGAGTATTCTTCATCAAGCTTCCCCCTACCCATAGCATTCTCAATCATGTTGATGTAGAAATGGCCTGGGACTTCACTCTCTACTCCTCATTTTCAAAATGCTCCTTCTCTTTAAAATGATGTCATGTTCACAACACTGCCCCTCCCTTCACTCTCCCCACTCACTGGGAATCCTAGTTGTTTGTTCTCTGAGCTGTTGAAGACCCTCCCCACCCGCAGTGAATCCATGGACCTTTAAATCCAGTACAATTTCAGAAGCCCAATGAATTCATGCTCTTTTATAGAGGAAGCCACACTGCACTTGCTGTCATAATGTTCTTGTGGAGGTGACAACTGAGCATTAACACAAAGACTGGGTCAACATGAACTTACCTGGGGCTCTAGATTAATGTACAACTTGGCTTTCAAAGAAGTTAGGAATCACAATAAGGACCAAAATTACTGGTTGGATAGAGTCTGGTGGGACCCCCAAGACTATGGCTCTGGGATACACTGCAGGCCTGGGATAAGACTCACTCCCAAGGATTGGCTCTCAGCCCAATAGTAGAAAGACTTACATGCAGAACACCCAACCCAGGGTGATGCACTCACCTACTCTAGGGAGATATACTCCTTGGAACAATTGGCCATGGGGCACAATAGGGATAGCATTCACATGGAGGGAAAGCTGGACAGACAGGAATGCATAACTAAGAAGGGAACAGGGATGAGGGGGGTCACAGGAAGGGAGAGGAAGAGAGTGAGTTTAGGGTTAGGAATGGTAATCAGGGAGTGAAACCAAACGTACACAATCTATTGAATGTAAAACAAATTCTGCTCTGTAACTTTGTACCCAAAGCACAATAAAAAAAGAAGAAGAAGAAGTTAGGAATGTGCTCAGGAATATAATTGTTGTTGTCAATTGCTATTGAGGTGCCCTGGTGATGCAGAAATTAAAGCACTTGACTTTGGACCAAAAGGCCAGTAGTTCAAACTCACCAGACACTCTGTGGGAGAAAGATGTGGCAGTTTGCTTCTGTAAATATTTACAGCCTTGCAAACCCTATAGAGCAATTCTACTCTGTCCGATAGGGTCATTTTGAGTTGGAACTGACTCTACGGCAATGGGTGGAGTTGCTATTGAGCCAGTTCCAACTCATGGAATGAAACACTGACCAGTCCTGTGCCATTGTCATGATCATTGATATACTCACGTCCATTGTTGGGGCCACTGCGGACTCTGAGTGTCTGCTAACCTAGGAGGCTCATTTCCAGAACTATATCTGACAATATCCTATTGGGATCCATAGAGTTTTCATTGGCTAATTTTCAGAAGCAGATCATCAGTCTTAGTCTAGAAGAAACACCACTGACACCTGTCCACCCTGGGTGACTTTGCTGGTATTTGAAATACCAGTGGCATAGCCTCCAGCATCACAGTAATACACAAGCCACCCCAGTATGACAAAATGACATATGGGAGGTGCAAAGCAGTAAAAAGCACCCTGGAAAACCAACAGGCCTTCCATCAGAGGCATCTTAGAATTCTTACCAGACAGTTTGCTGAAACCCTGCTCAGCAGGCACTATGTGCTTTTGACAAAATCTCATGTTTATATTGGTGCCATAACATTTCTATGTTCTTTTCAAGAAAAGACATTGGGAAGAAGAAAAAGAAAAGCCATTGAAGAACCTATTTCCCAGAAGAGGCAAGTGCACCGGGGGAAAACCAGGAGCCGCTATGTATGGCCATGAAATCAAGTCGTGTTCACATAAATGCAGAGAAAGGTTGGACTCAGATCCTGAATATGACCTACAGCCTTTTTAGAGAGAGTCGTGGGCCTGGGATCTACCAGAGTTCACAGGGCTGTCACAACCTGCTGCTCTCTAGGGGGTATGTGGTAAGCTGAATAGTATCCCCCCAAATATGTCCATGTCTTAATTCCCAGAACCTGTGAATGTCACCTTATATGGCAAAAGGGACTTTACAGATGTGATTAAGTTAAGAATTTTGCAATGGGGAGATCATACAAGATTTTCTGGGTGGGCCCTAACTGCAATCGCAAAGGTCTTCAGAGGGATGCAGAAGTCAGAGGTAGGGGAGAAGGTGATGAGATACTAGAACCAGAGATTGGATGGATGCACTTTGAAGATGGAGGAAGGGGCCCAAAAGCCAGGAATATAGGCAGCAACTAAAAGCTGGCAAAGGTAAAAAAAAAAAAAAAAAAAATTCTCCTCTAGAACCTCCAAAAGTAATTAGCCCTGCAAATATCTTGTCTTTTGTCCAATGAAACTGATCTCAAACTTCTGACTGCAAGAATAAATTCCTGTTGTTTTAAGCAACTAAGTATTATGATACTATGTTACAGCAGCAATAGGGAACTAATACAGGTCACATGATCCAGTAGTAACTCACTGCAATCAGTCCAAGTTTGGTACGGGTTCTTCGGGTAGGAAGAAGCTACACATGCATAATAGTTTCCGGATTCCATAGCTCCCAAGATACCTTGGCCCTGTTCCTCCCCTACAGAGGACCCCTCAGCTCAGCCCCAGAGCCCTGTGGTTCAAATAGGGCTGGCTGGAGCAGGGAACTCAAGTTGTCCACCAATCACTGGCTCAGTTATAACTGCATGGAATGTGGCATCTCCTGCTGACCTTTCCCTGACAGAGCAGTGTCAGATGGCTGACACATAACAGGAGACACTCATTAAAGATGTATTAACTGAGTAAAAGAAACCACTTGTGCTCATTTCCTGTGGTTACTATAACAAAATGCCATAAATTTAGTGGCTTAAAACAAGAGAATTAATTATTGTATAGTTTCAGAGGTCAGAAGTCTGAAATCAGTCTGGTCGGCTAAAGTCAAGTTTCCTTCTGTAGATCCAAGGGAGACTCCATTTCCTTGCCTTTTCCAGTTTCTAGAGGAGCCCTGGGAGCTCTGGTAGTGTAGCACATAGGACACCTGACTGCTAACCAGAAGGCTAGCAATTCAAACTCACCAGCCACTCCTCGGAAGGAAGGTTGGGCAATCTACTTCTGTAGTGAAACAGCCTTGGAAACCCAAGGAGGGGTCCTATGAGTCGGGTCCAACTCGATGGCACACAACAACAACAACAGAGGAGCCCTGGTGGTTTCTAGAGGAGCAGTGATTAAGCACTCTGCTGCTAACTGAGAGGTCAGCTGTTCGAACCCACCAGCCACTTCATGGGAGAAGGAGGAGTCAGTCTGCTTCCATAAAGATTTACAGCCTTGGAAACCCTTTAAGGCAGTTCTACTTTGTCCTATAGGGTTGGTATTAGTCCGAAGCAAGTCCGTGACAATGGTTTTAGAAGTCACCTGCATTCTTTGGCTTGTGACCCCTTCTTCCATCTTCAAAACACATCTCTCCAGTCTCTGCTTCTAGTATCACATAAACTTCTCCTCTGTGATCAAATCTCCTTTAGTATCTCTCTTATAAGTACATTTGTGATTACATTTAGGATCCACTCAGATAATCCAGGACAATCTCTACAACTCAAAATCCTTAACTTAATCATACAGTCCCCTTTGCCACATAAGGTAACATATTCAGGTTCCAGGGATTAGGAGATGGACATCTTTGGGAAGCTATTATTCAGCCAACCACTATCTCCAATACTCTCCTCTACCAATCTCCATCTTCCTCTGTCTTGCTGTGTGTCCTGATTGTTCTGGAAGGCCAACCTCTAAGGATTCATTTCTTACTCTGTGTCTCCCAGTTGGGTTTGATCAGTGGGAAACATGATCCCTCTCCCCACCCCACCCCTCTGCAGTTCTGGCAGTAGCTCTTTGCCCACAGCTTCTGGAAAGCAAATTCCCTTCCATGTGCCCAGCTGTCCCTGAGCTCCAGTAACATCCTACTTACCTCTTCTTGCCCTTTCAGGTCTAAGGAAGGTCATGGTTTCCTACAGTTACTGGGCTCTGGGTGCCCCATCATTCCTTGTTGATTCCCTTGGTCCTGCCCACACTCTCAACAGCAGCTAACTTTCCTCTGTGTACACCATTTCCTACTGTGACCCTGGCCAATGCAGAATGTTAAATGAAAATCCAGGGTTTAGGATTGGAAGGAATTTGACCTAAAGGAGCCTCAGATACTATGGGAGGGAGATCCAATAGATCTACCATCTCAGGACCACAGTACTGAGACACACCAGACTCAATTGGCACAACAAAATACATAAAAACCTTCCTCCACATCCTACATTGGTGAATAGTGACTGGGGTCTTAAAAGCTTTCAAGTGGCCATCTAAGATGCAGCTAATGGTCCCATAGCACCAGAAGTGAAGAAGAATGTAGAAAATTAAAAGGGCATTTGGAAGCAATCAGCCATAGGATACAATAGACCTCAAGACCAGAAGAACTAGATGGTGACTGGCTACCAATGGCAACCACTCAGGAAAGGATCAAATCTGGAGATCCTGGATAGAGTGGGAGGGAAAACATGGAACAAAATCCAAAAACTCGATAATGACCAGAATTACTGGTCAGATGAAGTCTGGTTAGACCCCTAATACTATGGCCCTGGAATACATTCTGCACCTAGAATAAACCACTCCCCTAGGGGCTGGCTATCACCACAATAGTTAACAAGATATACATGTAGACCACTCAACCCAGGATGACACACCCACATACTCTATGTTAATATATCCCTTAGAGCAATGGACCATGGGGCACCAGAGGACCAACATTCAAATTGAGGAAATGCAGGACAAACAGGAGTGCATAATTAGGAGGGGCACAGGGAGAGGGTTACAGGATAGAGAGGGCAGGAGACTGGGTTAGGGTTGAACATGGTAAATGGGGAGTGAAACTAAATGTACATATAATGTTGAATGTAAAACAAGCTCTTAAAATAAATTAAATAATAAAATAAAATAAACCATAAAGGAGTCTCAGAGTCAGAATGAGTATGTGAGCAAGGATATCAGGTGCCATCCAGAGGGGATGGCATGATGACATGGCTACTCAGTGGCCAGCCAAGGTATTCATCACAGTGAACTCAGGTTCCAAAGGAAGTCCAGTTTGCTTGACAAAGGTTCCCACTAGGAACAATGGCAGTGACCAACATGTGGACAGAATTCCTATGCTGAGGGCAATAGATGGTGCCTAGAGAGTAAATAAGGAGGATGCTGGTTCAATGGTAGAATTCTCACCTTCCACATAGGAGACTCAAATTCCATTCCTGACCAATGTACTTCATATGCAGCCACCACCTTCACTTCAGTGAAGGCTTATGTGTTGCTATAATGAAGAACAGGTTTCAGGAGCACTTTCAGACTAAGACAGACTAGGGAGAAAGGCCTGGCAATCCACTTTTGAAGATCAGCCAAGGAAAACCCTATGGATCACAACAGTCTGATCTGCAACCGATCATGGGGATGGTCCACGATCAGGCAATGTTCTGTTCTGTTGTGCATGGAGTTGCCATGAGTTGAGGGCTGACTAACAGCTAACAACAACAACAGGGAGCAAAGGAACAACTTCAGCAGGATATAGGATCAAATAGGGGCCTAGAAGAACAATTATTCAAATATGGGGTGTCTCATCTAAAGAAAGAACAGGCTTTGGAATTAGACAAGCATGGTTCAAAACCTCCCATTTGTGTCAGCTTGGGTGGGTCATGTCCCCTGAGCATCAGTGTCTTCATCTTAAGAAAGGATCATAAAAGCTCCATCAAGGGCTATTGTGAAAATTAAACTTACTGAGTTGTGTGAAAAAAGCATATGGCATAAGGCCCAGGCAATGGAACTGTTCAATGGCAGCCATTTATCGTTATAGTTATTAAATGTAACTACAAGAACTAACTAACTTTAAGACTGTGCTGGTGGTATTTATGATTAGTAAATGCTTAAATTGATCTATTGTATTCATGGGTGTTTATCTTAAGCACTCCTTCTCCCCTGAGAGGTTGGACATTACAAAATACAGCATCTTCTTTTCATTTTGAGAACTGCACTAAAATGTGCCCAATCTGAGACTTACTATATGAGTTTGATAACCTTTCAAATAAAATTCAAGTTCAATTTCATGTTATTGAATTGCAAGTCAAACCAAAAATGTCCAAAAGTTAACCTAAAGGACATGGAGAAATGAGAAACTTTTCATCCAAGAGAATATACGGATAGCAAATAAACACATGAAACGATCTTGAACATCACTAGCCACTAAAAACTACTGCCACAGAGTCGATTCCAACTCATGTTGTTATCGTTAAGTGCTATTGACTCACGCAAGCCTATGTACAACAGAATGAAACACTGTCTAGTTCTGTGCCATCCTCACAATATTTGCTAAGCTTGAGCTCATAGTGTCAGCCACTGTGTCACTTCATCTCGTTGAGGGTCTTCCCCTTTGTCTCTGAACATCCAGTTTACCAAGCATGATAGCAAGCCTTCAGGACAGAGTAGAACTGCCCCATAGGGTTTCCAAGGAATAAATCTTTATGGAAGCAGACTACCTCATCTTTCTCCTGCAGAGTGGCTGGTTTTGGTTAGCAGCCCAACGCTTTGCCACAGCACCACCAGAGCTCTGACTAGCCACTAAGGAAATGCAAATAAATCACAATGAGATACCACAATTTTAAAACAGCTAAGATACAAAATAGTGGCAACACCAAATGCTAGTGAGTGTGTAGCCAAATGGAATCTCTCATACATTGCTGATAAGAATGCCAAATGGTTCAGCCACTCTGGAAAATAGTTTGACACCTTTGAAAAATAAACATACACTTATCATATGACCAAGCAATTCAACAATTAGACATCTGTCCCAGAAAAATGACAATTTACATTACTCGTATACAAAAACTTATATACAAATGTTTATGTTGTCGTTGTTGTTGTGTGCCGTCGAGTCAGACCTGACTCTTAGCAACCCCTTCTTGGGTTTCCGAGGCAGTATCACTACAGAAGTAGATTGCCCTATCTTCCTTCCGAGGAGTGGCTGGTAGGTTTGAACTGCCAGCCTTCTGGTTAGCAGTCAAGTGCCTTAGGCACTATGCTACCAGAGCTCCCACAAATGTTTATAGTAGCTTTATTTATAATCATCAAAACTGGAAACAATAAAAATGCCCCTCAGTAGGTAAATGGACAAACAAACTGGTACATCTATAGCATGGGATACTACTCAGCAAATCCTAACCGTGCATTCTTGCATGGGAGCCAGTTGGGCTACTGAATCCAAACCAATGGGCTTTGGCTGGTCCTCACTGGCTTTTACCCAATCTAGAAAGCACCCAGGTGCCAAGAGCTGCCTCCACTCCCAAAGTCTTGACTTACGACCAACAAAACAGAATGTTCCCTGTCCCCACAGGCCAAACAGAGACATAGAAAGACGGTGGCCCTAGGGCATGCCCATTAATATGCCAGCAGACTGTGCTCTTTGTCAGGATTTTCTCATGGGCAAAATCACCAACCTCCACATACAACCCTCTTTCCCTCTAAATTAATATCAATACCTGAAGAAAGTCTCTGTTTTGAAGTCCATCCATTCATCATCATCATCATCATCATCATCACATGAGCTTCCATTATTGCATACTTATAGATGCTACTTTGCACACCATATCTCATTTATTTCTGCCAACAGCCCTTCAGGTTAAGTATTATTATTATTATTGCCATTATAGAGATGAGGAAATCGAGGCTCAGAGATATGAAGTAATCTGGCCAAGTTTACTTAGTAGTTACAGTCACAGGTTCTCTTTTTTTTCCAACAACTGCTGTCTATATGTACAATTACTATATACATGTATGGTAGGTCACTTGATTTAACGTATTAACTTCTGGAGGTTTTTTGTTTTGTTTTGTTCCTGTTTCATGTCATCCCACGATGCTTCCCCCATTCATGTGGCAACCAGAGTGTCCTGTGTTCTCTGCCTCAAGGAGGAGAGGATGACGCATGAAGAATTGTTTCCTAGCTTGAGTTTCAATGCCCAGTGCCTTTGAGAGCAAAAAGGACTTTTGTGCGAAAACAACACAACAGAGTTAGGAGAAGCTGTGATTAGGAATAGCAAAGCTTCTCACCATCTCCATGTCATCCCACATTCAAGCTGAGTTTCTCCAGACTGGGAGGAGGGAAGAGACATGGGGGTGAAGGAAGGAATGAAAAACAAGGACCCCACCTCCTGCCCTCTGGACTTGGTCCAGGGAGGGCGGGAAGGGTGACAGAGGCCCCATGCAGTTTTTTTCAAACTTCAGTCAGTCTTCTATCACCATTATGCATTTTTGGTATGACTTTTCATTTACACAGTTATTTACTTACTATTTTTCTTTAAATTGACTTTAAGTCTTGCTTTTTGAAAAATTAGCTTCCTCCTAAGTAATAATATTATTGAAATCATTGACTTGATATGCTAGTTACATTTTTCTATTTATGAAAATAAATACATAACACTGATACATTTTTTAAATGCTTGAACGGCACCTAAATGTTTGCCCCACCTGGGGAAAATACACTATTAATGTTACCTCTCCCAAATGTTACTTCTTGCAGGCAATAGGGTGACGCTCTCAGATGTGGGTCCTAGGGAATGAGGCCTATCACTCAGAAGGAGCTCTTTTGGAATGCCTAATCAACCCATGAAGAAACAATGGGCCAGGGATGGGGGGATGCTGAACATTCTGCAAAGAAGACAAAAGCTGACAAGAAAAATGCAAGGAAGACAGAAGCTGACAACCAAGATATAGCCACAGCACTCACTAAAGTGCCCTGCTCTTTAAGGCCACAAGTTTGGATCGTGCTGTGAAATAAATAAAATATAAATAAATAAAGCATTTCTATGTACATAAGTGAGCTCGCTGTCAAAAGAACAGTGACCTTTAAATCTCAGAGATAGCAAATGACCTGAGTTGTGGCTTCCTTCTGGAAAATGACATGACTGTGCCCCCACTGAGCTATTTGTATTTGTTCTGTCTGCAAATCCACATACCACAAGGGCCAGACAGACAGTGAGCTTGACTGAAGCAGGCCTAGTGTCAGAAAAGCTACAATGCAAGCAGGATGAGAAATGGCCTCAGGGAGGGGAAGGCAAGAGGGAGCAGTGGGGACTGCAGGGGACTGGGGAGCTGTCATCAGCCAATTTCTTCATGCCTAAATAGGGACCTACTTTGGCCAGATGTCTGGATTTTTTAAGGCAAGATGGAAAAAGATACTTTTATATCCAAAACTCATTAACATCGAGTCAATTCTGACTCACAGAGACCCCTCCATGGGTTTCCGAGGCAGTATCTCTACAGAAGTAGATTGCCCAGTCTTCCTTCTAAGGAGTGGCTGGTGGGTTTGAACCACAAATCTTTTGGTTAGCAGTCAAATGCCTTAGGCACTATGCCACCACAGTACAAGCTCTTATTTTTCACATGTTGACAATCCAAATTAAAGGGGTGGGAAACTTTATAGCTAACATGGTATAGGACAAATTTGAAACAGTCTGTGTTTAGACCAGGAAGGCAGGGGCCATAATTTACATCTCTCTGGAGAGGAAGCATTATACATCTCACCTCACAGTCTCAATACCAACACAGAAGGAGGGCCTGGTTGTCCCCATGTTTACAGATGCAGCAATGCAGCATTATGTTTATGAGTATAAGCTCCAGAATCTCTCTGTGCCTCAATTTCCTCATTATTAAAGCAAGATTGGAAATAATGGTAGGGTGTTGGAGGTAGAGGTTAAATGAAATTATATGTGCACCCCACTGGGCATATATTAAGCACTGAAAAAAAATGTTGGTTTTTGGTAAGTACCTTGACCGAACTTACACAGCTTGGATATGACAGAGCCTGTTATCTGCTGACTCCAAAATCAACACTCTGTCCAAACCACACACCTCCCTGTCATATGAATGGCATAGTATGTCATCTGCAAACCCAATGCCAATTTAGCACTGTGCTCAAGTCCAACGCCCAAGAAAGTCACTCTGACATTTATTTAGTCATGTGCATGGTTACTGTGAGTCAGATTCGACTCGACAGCAGCGAGTTTAGTTTTTTTCCTTTTCTCTTATTTATTTATTTATTCATTCATTTTTTGGTTTATGGTTGCTATGTCACATCTTGGGTCCAAGTGAAAGCTCTGGGGGCCACAGGAAGAGCTCAGCTTGCAGCTGAGATATAACCATTGGGGGAACTGGGTGAAGGTCATAAGGAACTTCTCTGTATTATTTTTACAACTTCCTGTAAAACCATGAGCTCTGATAGTGTAGTGGCTAAGGCTTTTGACTGAAGAAAGATGAGGTAATCTGCTTCTGTAAAGATTTACAGCCTTGGAAACCCTATAGGAATTGCTGTCAGTTGGAATCAACTTGATGGCAGTTTAGTTTGGTTCATAATTATTTTAAAATGATAATTTTAAATAAAAAGCAAACATGAAAAACAAAACCTAACCAGAAGGCTGGCAGTTCAAACCCCAGCCACTCCTCGGAAAGAAAGAAGGTTGGGCAATCCACTTCTGTAGTGATATCGTCTCAGAAACCCAGGGAGGGGTTGCTACGAGTCAGGTCTGAATCGACGGCACATAACAAAAACAACAACAACATTTATGAGTCACCCCTCTGAGCTTCAGTAGCACCATCTGAGAAATATAGTAGCAGTAATAGTTATCTCACTGAGCCACAATGAGGTCTCAATAAAATAACATGAGAGCTAACCCTTCCAAAATTGAGAAGTACCACATAGCTGTTAGTATATTAGCTGATATCTACAATTATATAACTATCTCATTGTAGGAGACTCAGCACTTCTGGGTTCAGTTGGTCTAGGCCAGGCTGCAGCAGAGGGGGCCAGAGATTGGCTCTGAGCCTCCTGGACCAACCAAGGTTAAGGAGGTGGGACAGAGAGGGTATGCATCTATTGCCAGGGTGTTGAGATGAGATCGGCAGCAAATTGGGATGGGGTAATCACTTCTTCAGGGAGCCCTGGTGGCACAATGGTAAGTGCTCGACTCCTAACTGAAAAGTCAGTGGTTCAAATCCACTACACACTCCATGGGAGAAAGAGGTGGCAGTCCACTTCCATAAAGATTTGCTCCCTTGGAAACCCTATGTGGGCAGCTTAACTCTGTCCTTAAGTCAGAATTGGACTCAACAGCAATGGGTTTGGTTTCTTTGTTTTAATCACCTCTCCTCATTGCGGAATAAAGGAAACTGAACCTCAGGTTTCCAAACTAGGGATACAGAGTAGACACTTGGCAAGTATTATTTAATAAATCGACTAACTGTTAAGTGAGGAAACGTGAGGATATAGAACTAAAATAGACGTGACATTTAAAAAAAAATCAGTGCCTATAGATAGTACATGTAAGATTTGTGCATTTCGTTGTTAAATTCAAAAGAAAAATACTGCAAGCAAATAGGGAGCTCTAGTTAAAGATATACATCCTGAAGGGGATGGGCACTGATGTCTGCAATTTACTCTGAAATGTGCCCAAAAAACTATAGATGGGTGGATGTACAGACAGAAGGCTAGGTGGGAAGACAAATGATAAAACCAAGTTAATGCATGTAGAATCTAGCTGATAGATATGCCAATGTTCCTTATAAAATTGTTTCAATCTTTCTGCATTGTTTGAAATTCTTTATGATAAAATGTTGGGGAAACTGATGCCTATAAAATAATTTTAATGACAAGAAAAAAATAACCACATTGTAATTGTTAAGCAGGAAAAGCAAACTATAGGATCTCAACTGTGTAAAAGCTCCTCTGTCATCAGGATGAGATTTAAGGTGTTCTGGAAAATACATATACAGATAGATAGATAGATAGATATCTCCTCTATGGAAATATTATCATTAGAGATTCATTCATTTACACCTGGAAGACTTCTGACCTTCTAGAATCTTCTTTTATTTTTAGGTGTCCTTAAAAAATGCCCTTCAATATATAGGGTGAACATTTATATCAGGTAGATACACTTCCTAGAGCAATCAACCATGGGAGAACAGAAAGACAGTGTTTACACAGGGAGATAGCTCGGGGTGGGGGGCAGGAATGTATAAGAAAGAAGAACACAGGGAAGAGGTAACTACAGGAGGAAGTGGGAAGAGAGCTATTACATTGTGGGGAATTGCAATCAATGTCGTAAATAAAATGTGTATGAACTGCTGTATGGAAAATGAATTTGCTCTGTAAACTTTCACCCAAATCACAATAAAAATTTAAAATAATGTCTTTCAAATTATTATCAACATGCCTCTGAGAAATACCTTCTAAAATCTTTTATATTTGCTGTGATGGTGGTATGTCATCAAGTCAATTCTGACTCATACAACCCATATAACAGAGTAGAATGACCCTATAGTGTTTCCTAGCCTGTAAATTTTATGGCAGCAGATCACCAAGTCTTTTTTTCCCATGGCACAACTACATGGTTCGAACTTCCAACCTATCTATTAACAGCTAAGAACTTAACCATTGTACCACCAGGGCTCCTTCTTTCATGTTTAGGACATCCTTAAAAGATACCCCTCAAGTTACTATTAATTTGCTTCTACGATAGATAATTTGGCAGCCAGCTGAGAGAAAAATAGAGTCAGGGAGTAACAAGTGTTAAGAGGCAGTCTAAGGGGTTGGAAGAAAATGGAGTTGAGTGAGGATAACATTCTTTTCCAAACATGGTCCCCTATTAGCTGCATCAGAAAATTTGCCCTATTAGGTCATAAAATAGGTAAACTAAGGCACAATGATTTTAAGAAACCTACCTCAGGTCAGTGAATATTCTACAAAAATAGTAGTTAGGAGCAATATCTGCCCCTCCTCTTCCCTGAGATCTGCCTTACTGGATGCAAATGCCCTAAAGAGGAAGTTGGAAGCTGGAAGCACAGGGGCTCAGAAATGAGTTGGGGAGAATATCAGAGGAACTGGATTCCTTGGCTGCCTCAAAGGGTTTTAATTTCACCACACTAGTTCCAAGGGGAGGGGCAGTGGTAGTTTAATGAAGGATTCTCACCTTCAGTTCAAATCCTGGCCAATGCACCTCATGCTTTGCCACCACTCATCTGTCAATGGAGGCTTTTGTGTTGCTATGATATTGAACAGGTTTCAGTAGAGCTTCTAGTCTAAGACCAACTAGGAAGAAAGATCTGGTGATCTACTTCCAAAACTCAGCCAACAAAACTCCTATGGATCATAGTGGTCCAATCCAGGTATGCATGGGGGCTCCTCATGACTCAGGAGACAAAATAATGAAAATTAACAACAACAACTTTTAAGGGGAGCAAAACTCCCTCTGATTCTCAGTCATTGCTCTCTGGAGAAAGTAGGGGAATAAAGATCAAAGCTAAGCTTATTTTCTATTTTTTTCCACCATCACCAGTCCTAAGGCAAATCTTTCTACTATCATATTCACCAGTAACTTTCCTGATGTTACAGACATCTGCAGGGGATGGTGGGGTCACGGGAGGGCAAGGGAGAGATAATTGTTTTCTGACCAGGCCAAAGCACTTGGTGTGCTGATCAGCACCATGCCACGTGACCACTGAAGATGCTCAGAGACCACAATTCCTGAAAATGCAACTCGAACAGCCTCTGAACTTGGATAGTTACTCAAGCATAGAATTACTCAGAACATCTTTGCCCATTAAACTGCCCTTGTTTTTGCTTTACAAAATCTTGCTGTTCTTCCCAAAATGTTTTGACTGGAAATTTTTTTTTAAGTTATCTTGAGCATATTTTTATGTGAAATTCTTTTAAATAGGGGATTTTGAGCACCACTTTATTCAGACAGCTTTCTGTAGTCCACATTGCCCTGTGGAGCAAGAGTCTGGAAGCAGCCAGCCACAAGCCATCAAGCTAGAGTTACAGCAACAGCATCTTGAGTTCATGAGGCAAAGTAAGCATGTCCCTCACCTCAGACTAGTGGAAGTGGCCTCCCAAGACAGCATCTACTTCAAGAAAATAAACACTGAGTCAGAAGAGATGAAAAGAACTGCATTTATCAGGGGGCTGTAGTGGTTCAGTGCTATAAGTCTTGCCTTCTGGGTGGGAGACCCAAGTTCAATTCCTGGCCAATGCACCTCGTGTGCAGCCACCACCATCTGTTAGCAGAGGCTCGCTTGTTGCTATGATGCTGGAGAAGCTTCAGCAGAGCTTCTAGACTAAGATAGACTTGGAAGAAAATCCTGGCCTTCTATTTCAGAAAATTAGCCAGTGAAAATCCTGCGGAACACAACAGTCTGATCCGCAATTGATCATGGGGACAGTGTGGGACCAGGCAGTGTTTCATTCTGTTGTGCATGTCAGGGACAGACTCAATGGCTAACCATAAAAATGAAAGCATATTAGATGGTGATCCAGAATCACTCAATCAACAAATATTTGTTAAGCAACTACTGCCAAGCACTGTGTTAAGCACTAGAAGAATAGTAATGAACTGTCATAGAGCTCACGGTCTACCATTTACTCCTCTGCTTGATGTTCTAAGAAACAAAGTGCCCAAGCTGCTCTGCAGCCCCTCAATTCAATGGATTCAAAGATTAACTGAAGCCACTGGATCTAGTATGCACCTGAAACAACCAGAGAGCAATAGAACATGTGAATAACCAGAGCCATGCTGGGTGCTAGAGGCCGTGATGATATGGGAGATGAGAACCCATCATGGGGGCAGCAGAGAGGAGGTCAGCTTGGATGCAGTTAGTAGCCAGGGCCTAAACTAGCTTGCAGCCCTGTTCACAACCCACCCTTCCTGGGTTTTGGGACCTCACCATGGCTGCATGACAGCTACCAGGAAAAGGGAGGGATTCAGGATGGTGACAACAGGAGAAGCTGAGGGGAAAGAAACAGCAAAAGCAGAGTTTCTGGGGTCTTCCATTTTGCCAACCTGAGGTTCTCAGCCCCCTGAGAAAACTTCTGTCCCAACCACCCCACAATACTTGGCATCCACACCACTAGATCAGCCTGTGCCTCTTTTTGTTCTTCCCGAGAATGCTGCCAGATGGCCAGCTGTGTGGACGTCCATGGGACGTTTTAGAAAATATGTCCCCAGATATCTTGATTATGAGACTGAAGGTCACATTGGCCATCTCTTATCCACAGCCAGGGAGGAGACCAGTTTGTAACAGGTAGCTCCACTTGGCCCTGCTTCTCCACCACCTAAGAAGTGAGTTGTGATTCTTCTTCAGAGTCCAGAAAGGATGTATTTGAACTTCTTGGAACACAGAAGGTTCTCTGGCTTCTTGAACTTAATGAGGAGTGAGGTGTTCTACTTTGATCTCTGCCCCAAGCCCTAGACTATCAAAATACTCTGGATTTGTAGTTACGTAGGGAACTCCATTTTTAGGTGAAATTTCACAAGCGATTTAATCAGTGTTGGCACCTCCCAGGTGTGTAGTATCCTCCCACAGCCTTGTAAGTCTGTGCCTTGGCTCGTCAGCTCCAGAGAGGGACATTAAAGACGTCTGGAGCTACATCTTTAATAATAATATTTAGAAATGTTTAATTTAAAAACCTCCATAAGAATCCATTGGATGGCATATTTTTTTTTTCCACTCTGGCAAAACTAGAGTCATAGTCAATGTTATTACAAACTCACCACAAGAGAAAAAAGTCAGACAGTCACAATTCAGAAAGTCGCATTCCAATTGCACTGTAAGCCCATATTAGTGAAGCAGAGATGTGTCCAGTCACATCTGTCTTTTTCCACAGACACTGCTCCCCCAGGCCACTATTGAGCAACCTGTCTCCTTTCCAAGCAGGCTCTGCACGCTGGAGACTGACCAGAAATGATTCTCTTTCTCAAATCTGCAGAGAGGGAGGCCTTATGCTTGATATAGTTTGAGAAGCCCCAATGGAGAACCTCTTGCCAATTTAGAGATTCATTTGTGAGACTACTATCTCTGAAAAGTCCCTTGTAAATTTAAGGTGCTCCTGGAAGGGTCAGTGCGTTAATCCACATAATCATTCACACTACAGCATGAAACCAAAACAAACAAACTCATTGCTGTTGAGTAGGATCCGACTCATAGTGACCCCTCCTTGGGTTTCAAAGGCAGTATCACTACAGAAGTAGATTGCCCAACCTCCCTTCCGAAGAGTGGCTGGTGGGTTTGAACTGCCAGCCTTCTGGTTGGCAGTCACATGCCTTAGGCACTATGCCACCAGAGCTCCCATATCATGACATTATCTGATAATAAAAACCAACTAGTTGCTGCCGAGTCAATTCCAACTCATGGTAACCTATGTGTTTCAGAATAGAATTGTGCTCCATAGGATTTTCAATGGCTGATTTTTTTTGAAAGTAGATCATCAGGCCTTTCTTCTGAAGTACCTCTGGGTGGATTTGAACTGCCAACCTTTCAGTTAACTACCATTTATCAACTTTGGGCAAGGCATTAAATTAAATACTTTAGACAATCACCAAATTAGATATTAAAGTCTGTGTAAAATTTTGATGAGGGGAAATTTAGACATGTTCTAGGTATCAAGGGGTTTGGATAAGGACATAGACAGAATTAATACCATAGAGAGAGATGGAAGGAGTAACTGACCCTTGTGGGAAACTCAAGGCATAATTCTCAGAGGTGACATTTTAGCAGAGGTTTGAAGGAAGAGGAGCAGCTCAACTGGTAGCCAACATGAGAAAGAAAATTTGGAGTAAAAGAAACATGGAAAAAGGCACACATATATAGAGGAATTATATATATATATATATATATATATATATATATATATATATACATACACACACACACATATATATAAATGTATAGTTGACTCTGACTCATTGTGACCCCACTGGATTCCAAGGCTGTAAATCTTTATGGAAGCAGACTGCCCCATTTTTCTTCTGTGGAGCTGCTGGTGGGTTCAAACCACTAATCTTTGGTTAGCAGGCAAATGCCTTAACCACTATGGCACCAGAGCTCCTTATTGTATATATGGTATGTGTACCATGCATATCATATACGTATATTAGTCCAAGTCCCGTCATTAATATGTTAATGAATGAATGAATACTTAAATTAAGAGAATTCAAGAAAAGTTTAAAAAAAAAAAAAAAAACACTGCCATCAAGTTAGGATTTCCAAGGCTATGATCTTTATGGAAGCAGACTGCCTCTTCTTTCTCTTGCAGTGTGGCTGGTGTGTTCAAACAGACAAACTTTTGGTTAGCAGCTGAATGCTTTGACTATTGCATCACCAAAGCTGCTAAGAAGGGTTTAATAAAAGATTATTTTATTCGACTCATAGCGATCCCTCCTTGGGTTTCTAAGGTGGTATCACTACAGAAATAGATTGACTCATTTTCCTTCTGAGAAGTGGCTGGTGGGTTTGAACCACCAACCTTCTGGTTAGCAGTCAAATGCCTTAGGCACTAAGCCACCAGAGCTCCTATTTACAAAGGTGTAGGTCAGATTTATGGAAACCATAAGAAATTGTACAGGACTGGGGAACTGTATTACTCCTAGACTTGAAGGGATGAAGAGAGGCAGAAATTACCCAAACCCCAGAAAAGAGAAAATTGTGTAGAGAGGACAACCATGAGAGGATCTGAGGCTTCTAAGGCACACAGCCAGCCTGGCATGACCCCACAGGGAGAGAACCAGGGGAATAAATATCTCTACTTCTCCCTCCCTTCTCAGATCTCCTGCCTGGGTTCCCCATTGGCCAATCCCAACCAGAAGTCAGAGGGCAGGGAAGGCTGGGTGATGCAGTCCCTACTAGTCAGACTCTTGGGGCACAGAGCTGGGCAGAGAAGCACGTGAGTGGTTGTGGGGAGGGGCCACTGGAACATGCCCATCTAGCTGAATGTATTGGTTGTGGCTGGAACATGGAGAGTGGATTTGGGGGTGACAAGGACAGGGATGTGACTGTCAGGCTAAGAGTGAATGGGGACCATTGCTTGAACTGATCTTAGAGTCACAGGTCCCTACCCAATGGTAGGGCTTTTGGCCTTTGCTGTGGGCCTTGGGAAAAAGTGCCCATCCAAAGACCCCTGAAGGCAATAACTCCAAGGCTGGTGTAAGAATCCCTGGAGAACCTTGGGAGCAAACTCCAGCCAGTCTTGTCTCTGGCACCTCCTGACACCACAGACACTGGGTTGTGAAACCAGAGAGAGGTGTCCACCAGTGGCTACCAGAGAATGCAACTTAGGAAATCTTGAACCAGTTAACAGCAATTTATCTCCTTTATTTCTATTCCAGACCACCTTCTCCTCTCTCCTATGGAAAGAAAGTGCTGTGATGAGGAGCTATGCAGGAGTAGGCTTCCAGAAAGACAAGAAATGTCTGTCTGTTCTCTCAAAGGGACAGCTCCAGGCAGTGAGCCTGCAAAGCCAAGTCCATCCTGCCCTGCAAGGCTTCAGGAAGGAGGGGAGCACCAGCCCCTTTCATCTGGGACACATTAAAAGCAATATCTGAAGTGATTCATTAAAAGTCCTCGGGTGGCAGAAGCCCATCACCGCAGATGTGAAAATAAACACAGAGGGAAATTCCAGAATCGGGACTGTTTCAAGTCTTTAAACAAATGCACAGCTATTTCAGGGAAGGAAGAATCTCTTGACTGCTGTTCCAGGCCTCTGGAATCCAAGTCCAGCTCTCTCCATCAAGTAGGCCAGACAGGTTCCCATGATGCCAGACTCAGAAAAGGGCCCACTGCCTCTCTGGGGCCCATGCCACTTGACCTGCTTCACTGCCTACCAATCACTCTGGTTAGCCAGGCCTCGGTGTCCAATAGGGCACCCTTTAGCTCAGCCTTTGTAAAATGTAGGAAATGAACACAGAAGCAATGTTTTCATTCTGCCTGACAAGGAATCAGTACAGAAAACAACTGAAAATGGAGAGAGAAAATGAAATGATAGCGTGGATGACTGTCTTGCACTGATAAAAAACATAGTAAAAATAGAGGGGAGGGACTAAATGTGGGCACACATCACAGATGATCATGTCTAGTGCCTGGCAGAGTGAATGGCACATGCTCAGCATTTGAGAAATATGTCTGGAGAGAGGGCAGGAGGGAGAAAGGGGGAAGAGAGGAAAGGGAAGAAAGGAGGGAGAGAAAGAGGAGGAAGAGGTAGAGGGAAGGAGGGAAAGTGGAAGGAAATGAAGGGAGGAGGGAGGAAGAGAAGGGAAGAAAGGAAGGAGAAAAATTAAAAGGAAATAATGGAAATAAGAAAGGAGAGTGGGAAGGACAGGACGCAGAAAGGAAACAAGGGAGATTCTCAGCTCACAAGTTACCCAGGAGCCCAGAGATGCTGAAGCACTTGCTGTGCTTGGAGGCCCCCAATGGAACTAAAGCTTCCCACCCATTCACTGGTAAGTACTGGAAAAGAGTAAGTTCATTGGAACCAAATTCAAATCTTTCCCACCAGAAAATATCAAACTTCTCCTGCACACCTGGAATTGCTTTTTAGCAATGAAATTTCCTCTGAATGGTGGTGTGGGGAAAATAACACAGCCTTCTCTGAGATTTAGCAAATCATGCAACTGTCAGATGATTAGAGAGCATAGCAATTGTCAGTGTACTCAGATTTAGGTTAGTTTGTTAGCTGCACACTGTGTACATGGATGGTTATGTACCTGTGAGAACCTCACTAGTAGGCACAGCCTGATACACAGTCCCATGAGGACCAGTGCAAAGGGCTGGGCTTACAAGCCTGGGAGACTTGAGTTCGAATCTCAGGAGGGGCCCTTGGGCAAACCAACAAACCAATACATTGCTTAGTCTCTTTACCTGCGAAATGGGGATAACAAAATGCTCTTCCAAAGTTGAAGTGAAAACTATTGAAACCAGTTGTCATTAAGTAGACTTTGACTCATGGCAACTCAGAGTAGAACTGTGTGTGCTCCATAGGTTTCTCAATGGCAGAATTTTCTGAAGAACATCACCAGGACTTTTTTTTAAGATGCCTCTGGATGAACTCAAACCTCCAACCTGAAGCCAAGGACATTAGCCCTGTGTACCACCCAGCAACTCTGAAGACTATAGAGCAATTATATAAGGTGCTGGCTTGTTGTAAGCACTCAGCAAACACTGTGTTTCCTCTGTTCTAAGATGCCTCTCCTCCTTTAACAATTTAACATTTCTATACATGTTTCTCAGGAGCTCTGGTAGCATAGTGGCTAAGGCACTTGACTGCTCACCAGATGGCTGGCAGTTCAAACCCATCAGCCACTCCTCGGAAGGAAGGTTGGGCAATCCTACTTCCGTGGTGATACTGCCTCGGAAACCCAAGGAGGGGTCACTATGAGTCAGGGCTGACTCGACGGCACATAACAACAACAACAACAACAGTGTCTAAGGCACTTGACTGCTAACCAGAAGGCTGGCAGTTAAAACCCACCAGCCACTCCTTGGAAGGAAGGTTGGGCAATCTACTTCTGTAGTGATACCGCCTCAGAAACCCAAGGAGGGGTTGCTATGAGTCGGGGCCGACTCTACAGCACATGACAGGAATAAGAACAACACATCTTTCTAAAATCATCATGTGTGTTATCAGATACCAGCTTTCTCATTGCCTATGAATTGAATGAACTTAGCCAAACCTCTCTGAAGAGATCATAGAATTTCCCTAAAAAGAAGATGACGGAAAAGACCCTGAGCATCTGTCAAAGGTTCACCTCAAGTCCCCATCCACCTCAGACGAAAGGAGGATTCCTAATGCTATGTAACAAAACTGTTCATAAGGTGGGAGATGGAACATATCCAACAGTGGTGCATAAGGGTGGGAAGTGAGTGTTCTGGAATTCTCAGTCCTGAGCATGACTTTAAGAAAGTCACTTCATTTCTCCGAACCTCAGTTTTTCCATCTAGAAAATGGGACCATTAATGGTACTACCTCCTAGGGCTGCTGTGAGACATAAGAGATGGATGGTGACCTGGAGGCCACCCATGGTCAATGCTCAGTCAGGGTTAACTGTGGACCACAGATAAGATGAGCCAGGCTTCTCTCCCCCCAGATCTCAGGCATTTCTGCAGGAAATGGGACTTCATGGGAAAATTTCACTACCTGCAATATTCTCTTTCATCATTCTCAAGGCCTTGACCATAACATTTAGGAGAAATTAAAAATAGTTCACCCACCCATTTATATATCCATTCGTCCAACCATATTCCAAGCCTTGATTTGACATAGCTAATGGGAACTAAGCAATGAGTTCACAATAGAAGGGGTGGGGGACAAAAGTAATAATAACCATGTTATTAATTGTTAACTGTCATTGAGTTGGCTCTAACTCATAACAGCTTCATGTACAACAGAGTGAAACACTGATCTTGTACCATCTTCATGTTCATTGCTATGCTCCAGTTCATTTTTGTGGCCTCTGTGTATCTTTCTTGAGTGCCTTCCAACTAAGAGGTCTCATCTTCCAGAGCTATATTGGACAATGTTCTCCTGTGATCCACAGGGTTTTCACTGGCTAATTTTCAAAAGTAGGTTGACAAGTCTTTCTTCCTAGTCTATCTTAGTCTGGAAGCTTCACTGAAACTGTTCCAAGGGTGACCTTGCTGGTACTTGAAATGCCAGTGGTATAGCTTTCAGCATCATAGCAATGTGCAAGCCACCACCATATAACAAACTGACAGGTGGTGGATAATAACCATAGCAAACAATTATACAGTGGTATGCGCTGGACACTGCCTTGATTTTGTATAATTCTTCCAACAACCACATGAGATAGATACTTTTATAAACTCATTTTAAAGGCAAAGCAAGAGAGGTTAACTTGCCCAGGGACATAGTGGAGTTGGGATTTGAATCTGAGCCCTTTGGCTTCAGAGTGTATACTTGCAACTGGAGTGATGATATCAAAGAATTTTAACATCTGGTATGGCACAAGTGCCAACTGGTCAGAACAAATGGTGACTACTTTGCCATGCACTTGTGTGAGAGCTGAGGGCAGTCATCCTGTATTAACCACTTTAACCTCTAGATAACAGGAAACTAAACACAACTGGAAGCCCTGCATCAGAGGTCAAGGAAACAGGCTTGGGACATGAAGGAAAGCACCCATTGGCTTACTAGAAAGTGTAGGCCTATTAGCCCAAAACAACCACCTGCTTGTGAGTCTTCAGCACTCTTCAAGATTGGCAAGTGGTTAAGATATAAACAACACTTATGTACCTCAAAAACCAATAAGACCAGTTGGCTGTCAAGTTGACTTCCAGTCATGGCTAGCCTAAGTGTGTCAGAGTAGAACTATGCTCAATAGGATTTTGTTTTGTTTTCAGTGTTTTATTTTTTATTGTCATCTGGGTAAAAGTTTACAGAGCAAATTGGTTTTCCATTCAACAATTCATGCACATTTTGTTTTGTGACATGGATTGCAATTCCCACAACATAACACTCTTCCCAATTTCTCTCTGTGTTTACCATTTCCAGTCATCTTTCTTTGCTATCTTTCTTGACTTCTGGCTTTATCCCTGGGTAAATGTTGCCCTTTTAATCTCATATGGTTGATTGTTCTAAGGAGTGTCATTGTTCACCTTGTAGGCCTATTATTTGGCTACAAGTTGAGCCATGGTGGTAAGTTTAGTTTCAAGCTTGAAGGGCACCTAAGGGCCAAAGTCTCAGGGATTCCATCAGTCTCTATCAGACAAGTAAGCCAGGTCATTTTTATGATTTTGAGTTTTGTTCCACATTTTCTTCCCACTCTCTCCAAGACTTCCTATTATGACCCCTTCCAGAGCAGTTAGCAGTGGTAGCCAGGCACCATCTAGTTCCTCTGGTCTCATAGCCATCGTGGTAGCTAAGGTTATGTGTCAATTTGGCTGAGCCTGGTTTTGAGTGGCTGGGCAGCTGGATGTAGTTATTCCCCATGGAGATTGGTAATCAACTCCATGGTGGAATTTACTGGAGCAGCTGAGTAGCTTCTTAGGGATGTGGTCTGCTTCCAGTATACAAGGAGAAGTATTGAGAAAGGTCTGCAGCTTTTTGGCACTCCTGGATCCTGCATATAGCTGAGTCTTCATTCAGCAGCTTGCCATGCTCTGCCATCTTGGGACTTTTTCTGGACTTGAATTTGTGGCTTGCCATGTTGTTTGATAATCTTGGGACTGTGCCTTTTTACTTGTCAACCTTGGATTTGCCAGCCTCAGCAGCCAGCAGCTGCCTGAGTTAAGAAAAGCCTCCAGCTTCAGTGGGCTGGGAGCAAGAGGCAGAGCTCAAGCCCAAGGTTCTCACCTAGCCCCTAGAGCCCAACTCTTTGAACTCAGACTTCTAGCCTCCTAAACTGTAAGAGAATACATTCCTGATTGTTAAAGCCACCTGTTTGTGGTATTTTCTGTTAGAGCAACACGAAGTAACCAAAACAGTCATGGAGGCTGGGGTTTGCACAGTCCACTAGTCCTTTGGACTAATTGTTTCCTTCCATCTTTGATTTTCTTCATGCTTCTTTGCTCTGGACAGGGAAAGACCACAAGCTTTTAAGACCCTAGTCACTATTCACCAAACTAGGATGTAGAACAGTGTTTTTGTGTACTATGTTGTGCCAATTAAACTTGATGTCCCCCATGACCATGGTGCCAAGCCTGCAACTCACTCCCTCAAGGTGCTTAGTTGTGGCTAAGAAGTTATTCTAACTTTGTCCCCTACTGGCTCTATACTGGATATGGAAATTTTTATAGTACACAAAAATATGTATGTAGGAATAGCATCTTCCAAACCTATATATGGTCGTGGGTATATTCCCATCCACCTACACATATCTGATCTTCTTACCTGTCTATCTATGTATCCACTTATAGAAGTGTGTTTGCTATGACTGATGATGCAATATTGTATATGTAATAGTATTTACCTTTATTATCTGTACCTCTAGTGTACCTCTCCATGTCTTCCTTTTCCTTAGTGATATTGTGTTGGTCACATGTTTTGTTATATTGCCTTTCCCTTCACCAAAATCAGCACCTGACCTGTGTCTTAACTAGCCAGCAATTTTTCCTCCCCTCCCCTCCCATCCCTGATAACAAACAAAGATAGTAAACCTTTCTTTGTCTTTTTATAATGGATTTATACAATATTTGTCCTTCTGTGAATGATTTATTTCACTCAACATAATATCCTCCAAGGTCATCTACATTATGAGGTGATTCACAGATTCTTCATTATTCTTTAATGCTGCATAGTATTTCATTGTGTGTATGTACCATAATTTGGTTATCCTTTTATCTGTTGATGGACACTTAGGTTGTTTCCATCTCTTTGCTATTGTAAATAGAGCTGTGATGAACAGGGTGAGTGTGCATATATCTATTCATGTCCTAGTAGGAGGATTGCTAGATCAAATGATATTTCTATTTCCAACTTTTTAAGGAAGTACCATCCTGTTTTTCATAGTGGTTTTATCATTTTACATTCTCACCAGAAGTGTATGAGATTTCCAATCTCTCCACACCCTCACCAGCATTCGTTGCATTCTGTCTTGTTGAACTTTGCTATTATGCTTGGAGGAGATGATATTTCATTATTGTTTTGATTTGCATCTCTCTAATGGCAAATGATCATGAATATGTCTTCATGTGTTTGTTGGCCACCTGAATATCTTCTTAAGTGAAGTGTCTGCTCATGCCCATTGCTATTTTTGAACTTGATTATTCATTTGTTTGTTTGTTTGTGATGTTGAGGTGTTAAAGTTTTCTATGAATTTTAGAGATAAGTCTCCTTTGGGATATTTTGCTGCCAAAGATTTTTGCCCAATCTGTATATTCTCTTTTTACTTTTTTGGAGAAGTCTTTTGATGCACATAAGAATTTAATTTTTAGAAGGTCCCAGTCATCTAGTTTATCTTCTGCTATTTGTGCATTTTGGGTTATGCTTAATAGTCTATTTATGCCATAAATTAGAGCTCTTAAGTTTGTCCCTATTTTATCTTTGATGAACTTTGTTGTTGTTGTTGTTATGTGCCGTCAAGTCAAACCCGACTCATAGCGACCCCTCCTTGGGTTTCCAAGGCAGTATCACTACAGAAGTATGATTGCCCAACCTTCCTTCCAAGGAGTGGCTGGTGGGTTTGAACCGCCAGTTGTCTGGTTAGCAGGCAAGTGTCTTAGCCACTATGCTACCAGAGCTCCCTTGATGAACTTTATAGTGTTGAATTTTACATTTAGGTCTTTGATCCATCTGGAGTTAGTTTTTGTGTACAGTGTGAGGTACAGATCTTGTTTCATTTTTCTGCAAAAAATATCCAGTTTTGCCAGCACTGTTTGTGAAAGAGACTATCTCTTCCCCCATTTAATGGGTTTTGGCCTTTTGTCAAAGATCAGTTATCCATAGGTGGATAGATTTATTTCTGGATTCTCAATTCTGCTCCACTGGTCTATGTGTCTATCATTGTACCAATTCCAGGCTGTTTTAACTATTATGGCTGTACAGTAGGTTTTGAAATTGGGGAGTGTAAAACCTCCTATTTTGTTTTCCTTCTTCAGCAATGCTTTATTTATCTGAGTTAAGTCAATTCTGACTCATGGTGACCCTACAGGACGGAATAGAACAGCCTTATAAGGTTTTCTTGGCTGTAATCATAGTGGAAGCAGATTGCTCAATATTTCTCCCACAGAGCTTCTGAGTGGATTTGAACAGCCAACCTTTTGGTTAACAGCTGAGCATTTAAACTTTTGCTTCAGGAGCTCCTTATAGGTCTACTATATAACCCAGGAATTCCACTCCTAGGACTATACCCAAGAGACTTGAAGGCAGACAGTCAAACAGATAATCATATACCAATTTTCATTGCAGCACTATTCACAATAGCCAAAAGGTGGAAAGAACCCAAGTATCCATCAACAGATGAATGGATAAACAAAATGTGGCATATATACGCAACCAAAACCCACTGCCATCAAGTCAATTCTGACTCATAGTGGCCCCCATTGGGTTTTCAAGGCTGTAAATCTTTATGAAAGTAAATTGCCTCATCTTTGTCTCATGGAGCAGGTGCTGTGTTTGAAGCACCAACATTTTGGCTGGCAGCCAAAGGCCTTACCCACTGCACCCCCGGAGCTTCATATACATGCAATGGAGTATTATTCAGCCATAAAGAGAAATAAAGTCCTCATACATTGTGTGACACAGATGAATCTTGAAAACATTATACTGAGTTAATAATTCAGACACAAAAGGGCAAATATTTGTATGATCCTGCTTATACGACTATCTAGAAGAGACAAAAAAAAAAAAAAAAAACCACTGCCTTTGAGACGGACCTGACTCATAGTGACTCCTCCTTCAGTTTCTGAGGCGGTATCACTATGGAAGTAGATTGCCCAACCTTCCTTCCAAGGAGGGGGGGGGGGGGGGCGTTGAACCATCAGCCTTAGGCACTATGCCACCAGAGCTCCCATAGTAGAGACAAGTATACAGAAACTAAAGTTTATCACACTCTCTTCTCACTTGTCAGTCATCTTGTTATCTAACATTTCACCTTTAGGACAACTTTGAAAATACTCTCAGGTGGTGCCTCCTATGGTCCATGCCTTACAGAGGGCCATGGTGGGCACCCTGGGCCACCCTAAATGGTATACCAGAGGCTACAGCAACAACCAAACCAGATGGGGAGCAGCGGCTGACTGGCTGCAGGATACTTTCTCCTACTTTTCCACAACATCTCAGTCCAGCCAGAGAGGGTACGGGACAATGGCAGAATGATGTGAAGTCTCAAGCAGGCAGAGAGAGGCCAGGTGAGGACTCAAATGTGCCAGGGAGGTCAGTGGGGGCAGGCTGGAAAAGAAAGAAAGGGAAAGAGGCCCCACAGAGTTGTAGGGCCAGGGTGGACAGAGGATGAGTGGGGTTCTCAACCAGGGTGGGTGGTGGGAGGCAGTGGGCAGAGGATGACCAGGGTCCCCACTCAGGTTGGGCAACAGGAGGTGGCAGGTGGTGGGAAATATCTCACCACCACCACAGCAACCTCTGCAGGCTCCACAATGGTGGGGAAGGGGCACCCACAGCACCACATGCCTCCTCAGATGTACTGGAAGTACCTAACAGGCAGTGAGCAACTGGGGTACACTAGCAACAAATACAGGGCACAGCCCTGAACCTTCCCATAACTCTGATTTCACATAATGACCTGATCTTTGGAACCTAACCATGTCAATAAGTGAAGAGTGGCCATAATAGTTACCAGGGCAAAAAGGAGACAGAAAGGGGAGAGAAGTCATCATTTAGAAAGCATGAATATCTATTTATCATGATGAAGAATCTGGTAACAGGTATGGGTAATGGTTGTAAAACATGATTAACATAATCAATGCCACTGAATTCCATGTGCAACAAACTGCTGAATTGGCAAAGGTTGGGTCATATATATTTTTACCATAATTTTTTTATGGTAAAAGGTCTGCATGGCTGAGACATTTCTACCAAGCGGCAGGAAAAAGCACTAGGGCAGAGTGTCTTTGGGAATGATTAGATGTCAACAATTGCTCCTTCCTTCTGGAATGACAGAAATCTAGTCTGTGAACCTGGGGTTCTCTTTGTCTACAAAACTGCCTGAGTTCATGATAACAGCACAAGGGGCACATCCACTGTCTCTGCACATGATTTATAGTGCCTCCTTGACCTGGCCTGTTCCAGGAGGTGTTTAAAGGTTCTTCCCCCTGGATGTCAAGGGGAAGAAAGCTACTACAGTAACCCCAACAATTACGTAGACCCAAGAGTTCTCTTTGATCTGCCAAATAAGGTAAGCACTGTTTTGCAAAGTTACCCAAAACCTCTCTCCCTCTCCCTCTCCCTCTCCCTCTCCCTCTCTCTCTTTTTTTCATTGTGATTTGGGTGAAAGTTTACAAAGCAAATTCATTT
>NW_006921893.1:1656236-1661600 GCF_000298275.1 Orycteropus afer afer | reverse complement strand
AACTGCCAGCCGTCTGGTTAGCAGGCAAGTGTCTTAGCCACTATGCTACCAGAGATAGTATCTTCTATATGCTTAATTGCCCAGGGAAGGGCAATGAAGGGCAATGCTCAATTGCCCTTTCCTTTTCTGGTTCTCTCTGATACAACAGGCTTCCAGTAACCATCAAAAAAGAGGGCAAGCAACGTCTGTGGCGGAGACAAGCCTATGAAATTAATTCAAACATACAGTGAAGCACTATAGTCACTGAAGAGAGACACATGGTGTTCCATGGATCTAGGCCTGTTTGTGAGTCACCAGGCATAATGGGGCATTATTCAAAATGTTGAGAATATGAGAAATTCCTCACTTTGCAGCTTGGGTAATGCTTGAGGTATTTTTGCCTTCAGAAATGAAGTCAGACAGACTTGGCCCAACTTCTAGTGACCAGACCCAAAGACTGTGGGCCACCAGGTTTATGATGTAGACTTTCGTTAACAGAAGTTGTCACTGAGTTGTGTTTAAGAGTCAACTTCTCATCTACATGTACAAGGGAAATGGGTGCCAGATAATCACATCCAAATGACATGCATGACCCAACAAACCCACTACAGAGGGTCCTAGATCACATGAAAGATTGTCTTAGAGATCCCCACACAAGAGTTCATACTACCAAACATATTGGTGAAAATAAGAAAACCTTGTAGATGATTTGGTGTGAGGAAGGGATATGACAATCATGCAGGCAGTAATCCATCACAAATGATACATATTAACTCGTTTTTACCACCTGTCTATCAGTTTGTCATACTGTGGTTGCTTGATGTTGCTGTGATGCTGGAATCTATGCTACCAGTGTTTCAAATAAGGGCAGGGTCATTCTCAATGGATAGATTTCAGTAGAGCTTCCAGACTAAGGTAGACTAGGAAGAAAGACTTGACTATGTAATTCTGAAAATTAGCCAATTGTGGTGCCATGAATTACTTAATATGGTCCTACTAGCTATAGTCTTTGTAACTTCCACCAAATGACTGAGTGGAACCATGCAAATGTGAGATGTTTGTGGTCACCAAGGAGATTGGGTAGCTTGCTACTAAAGTAAGAAAGATTCATGGCATGCTTGTGGAGGTGGGACCATGCAAATTAGTTGTATGGAATCCTAATGTGGGGATTGGTCAGTTCTGCCATGCCACTAGGCTTAAAATGAGCCATCCCAGAAATGGGAAAGGGAGGATCTCATTACCATTAAGAAAGAAGAGCCAGGAGTGGACTGCATCCTTTGTCCAAGATCCCTGCACTGAACCTCCTTGATCCAGGAGATGGAGAGTGTTGTAACACTTTGTTCAGACAGCAAGAGATGGTGAGAAGCAGTGGCAGACAAACAGCAGCAGAAGAACCAAAAGACCAGGCAGGAGACAGCCCAGTGGGCCTATTGGCCCATGTATCAAGAAAACTGAGTGCCTTTAGGCAAGAGGCTTGCTGGCAGAGTTAGGTGCCTCTAGGCACTTATCCATGGAGCTGGCTTGCTGGAAAGCTGAGCACCTTTGGGCAGAAGGCTTACTGGCAAAGTGGGGTGCTTCTAGTATTTATTGGCAGAGCTAAAAGAACTTTGTAGCACTTGCCCAAGCAGGCCAGGCTGATGGGTCAAGGGCCAGAGAAAGAACTTCCTTTGGGCATGGCTGTGGAAAGGCTCTTTCCACATCTCTTCCATCTCTTGATGGAAAAACTTATCCTGATTGTTCTTGATCCTGAATTGTAACCTGTTACTTCTTTAATAAACCCCATAATCATTAGTATCATCTGTGAGTTTTGTGTGGCCGTTGCAATGAATTATCAAATTCAGCAGAGAAGTATAGAGTGCCATGGGAGGGACAGTTGGAGGGTGGAGACAGAGCTGACCTCCACTTCATAGGAATCAGCCTTGGACTGTTGATGTTGATGTTGAGCCTCTTCTCCCTTTGTGAAGTTAGAGGAGGACAGATGCCCCCCCCCATGCCCTTTTTACACCAATGAAAACCCTTTAGATCACAATGGAATATTATCTGACTCAATTTCTCTGGTCATATTATCAGGAAGGATCAATCACTGGAAGGAGACATCATGTTTCAAGTGGAGGGCCAACAAAGACATGGGAGATCCTCAATGAGATGGATTGGCTGCAATGATAGCATGGGAGATGCTGGCATTTGTGAGGATGGTGCAAGACTAGGCAACATTTCATTCTGCTGTATACAAGGTTGCAAGAGTCAAAGTTGACACCATGGCAACTAACAGCAATAGCTCCCATTTATTGAGTATCTATTATGGGCCAGCCCCTGTACTAAGAGCTTTATATGTACCATCTCATTTACTTTTCATATCCCTAAGATATGTTGTGTTGTTGTTACGTGCCATCGAGTCAGACCCGACTCATAGCGACCCCTTCTTGGGTTTCCCAGGCAGTATCACTATGGAAGTAGTTTGCCCCATCTTCCTTCCGAGGAGTGGCTGGTGGGTTTGAACTGCCAGCCTTCTGGTTAGCAGTCAAGTGCCTTAGCTACTATGCTACCAGAGCTCCCCCCCCACCCCCACCACAAGATATAGGTAGATCATATTAAGCTCATCTTCAGGAGGAGGAAACTAGACACTGAGAGGTGACCATGCCTATGTCACACAGCTAGTGATTGGCACAGCTGGAGTTTTGAATCCTGGCCCAGCAACACTAGAGATGCTTTGTTCTCTTAACCATTACACCACATGATGGGATTGTGGGCCAGAAGATTAGGTAGCTGAGCAGTAATTATTGCTGGGAGAGTAGCAAAAGCATATATATCTAAGGTATGGCAAGTATGGTATGTGCCCTGGGAACAAATTAAAGGGGGGCGCCACTGACCAGTTTCTTTTAACCATCACAGCTTCCATGCCAGATGTGAGAAATCATTCAGTAAGTTAAAACGAATTCTTTCATATTTGAGAGCCTCCATGGGTCAAGGCAGACTGTGATCTTGCTCTGCTGAGTGTAAAAAGAAAAGAAACTGAAAAAAAAAATTACTCTGAGCACATCACAGACCAATTTTCATCAGTGAAAGCAAGGAAGGTGCAGTTGCAATTTTCATGTAGTAACATAATGTGTTAAGTTAAAGACTAATGAGTTTGAGTTGTATTTCTTTTTAACATTTTATTGTGTCTCAGGTGAAAGTTTACACAGCAGATTAGTTTTTCATTCAATAATTTATACACAAATTGTTCCATGGTATTGGTTGTTATCCCTGCAATGAGTCAGCACTCTTCCCATTTCCACCCTGCCTTCTCATTTCTATCCCTCCACTTCCCTTGCCCCTTCTTGCCTTCTCATCTTTGTTGTGGGGCAAATGTTGCCTATTTGGTCTGCAATAGTTGATTGTTCTAAGAAGCACATTCCTCATGTATGTTATTGTTTATTTTATAGGCCAATCTATTATTTGGTTAAAAGGTGACTTCAGGAGTGGCTTTAGTTCCAGGTTAAAAAGTTGTCTTAGGGTGATCGTCTCAGAGGTTCCTGTAGTCTCTATCAGTCTAGCAAGTCTGGTCTTCTTCATGAATTTGAGTTTTGTTCTACATTTTTCTCCCATTTTTAACTGAGACCTTCTATTGTATCCCTGATCAGAGCAGTCAGTTGTGATGACCAGGCATCATCTTGTTCTTCTAGTCTCAGGACAGAGATAGTTCATGTGGGCCAAGTGGGAAACAACTAATTGTTTCCTTGAGTCTTTAGTTTCCTTTACTCTCCTGTGCTCCAGGCAAGAAGAGAACAATAATTGTATCTTAGACAGCTGACTTGAATTTTTGCACTGATATTATTATGGTAAAGTTATCTAAAAGATAGATATCAGATGTTTGGACAAGGGCATAGTTTCAGTGTTTGCCATAGGTGCTATTTACTTAGATACACCTCTGGAGAGTGGTATTTCCTTATCTCATATAGGTAGCACAGGAGCCCAGTTCCACCAGTCCCAGGCACTGAGCTCCTCCTTCTCAAAATTCTTTGCACCAATGTCAGTCACAGCTCTTGTCACATAACACAGAGATGACTAGTTAGAACCCCATCTCCAACCCCCAGATCCTGAGTCCTCTGGAACAAGTGCTTTACCTTATTCTTTGCATCCACACAACACTTAGAGTTGTGTTCACACTACAAATATTGTGGAGGGGAAGGAGGATGGTATGAATGGAGAGATAGATGAGTGCACGGATACATGGATAAATCAGGTCATCTGGATTCAAGTCCAAGCTCTGCTACTGGCTGGCTATGTAACCTTGAGCAAGTAACTTCATATCATTGGGCCTCAGTTTTCTCATCTGCACCATTTAGCCTCTCTGTTGTTGTTGTTAGGTGCCACTGAGTTGGCTCCAACTCATAGCAATATTATGTACAACAGAACAAAACACTGCTGGTCCTACACCATCCTCACAATCCTTGCTGTGCTTGAGCTCATCATTGCAGCTACTGTGTTAATCCATCTTGGTGAGAGTTTTCACCTTTTCAATTGACCCTCTACTTCACCAAGTATGAAATCCTTCTTCAGGGAATTGTCCCTTCTGACAAAATGACCAAAATAGCTGAGACGAAGTCTGGCCATCCTCACTTCCAAGAAGAATTCTGGCTGCACTTCTTCCAGGACAGATTTTTAGCCTCCTTAATCTTCCTTCCAAGGAGTGGCTGTTGGTTTTGAACCACCAGCCTTCTGGTTAGCAGTCAAATGCCTTAGGCACTATGGCACCAGAGCTCCTTTAGTCTTCCTGGGTGGTGCAAATAGTTAATGCTCTCAGCTACCAACCAAAATGTTGGTGGTTCAAGTCCATCCAGAGAAGCCTCAGAAAACAGCCCTGGTGATCTACTTCTGAAAAATTACAGAGAAAACCTTTATGAAGCTTAGTTCCACTCTGACACATATAGGGGGGCACCATGAATTGGAGTCAACTCGACAGTAACTGGTTAGTTAGGTATGTGCCATGAACTGTGCTAGGCACTGTATGTTTATTATCTCACAAAGTCCTGACAGTGGCTTCCTTGTGCAGGTGTTTAAATTTCCATTTGACAGATGAAGAAACTGAGGTTTGGCTATGAAAAAAATGAAACTTGCCAGAAATCACATATTTGCTGGTAAGTGGCAGAAATAGGATTCAAATCCAAGTCTGTTTTGATTCCCACACTCACACTTCTTGACCCTTAACACACATGCATCTCCAGACATTGGCAGTCAGCCCCAGGGTTACAGGTGAGGAGAGACAACTCAGTGATGCCCAAAGTAGCCAGTGGGAAGAGCAGGAGAAAGGGAATTAAAAGCCAGGAAGCCAGAGAGAAGAGCAATCAGCCAAAGGGATTAGTTGAGGAGAGGAAACTCAGGCCCGCCCAAAGCAGCAGGACT
>NW_006921893.1:1648830-1652791 GCF_000298275.1 Orycteropus afer afer | reverse complement strand
AGATCTGTCCTGGAGGAAGTGCAGCCAGAATGCTCCTTGGAAGCAAGAATGGCCAGACTCTGTCTCACCTATTTTGGTCATGTTGTAAGGAGGGACCATTCCCTGGAGACGGATGTCATGTTTGGTAGGGTGGAGGGTCAACGAAAGAGGAGGAGGCCTTCAACGAGATGGATTGACACGGTGGCTGCAATGATGGGCTCAAGTACAGCAGGGATGGGGATGGCGTGGGATCGGGCAGTGTTTCGTTCTGCTGTGCATGGAGTGGCTATGAGTCAGAAACGACTCAACGGCACCTAACAACAACAACATCCCCAGACATTAAAGGTGCAGAATCCTGATACCTACCCCAATCCAGCTTCTGGAGGGTCCTCTGTGTCCATATCCTAGAAACCTGAGCTGCTCCCTTCTCTCATACCTTCTCCTCAGCCTTGTGTGTACTCCCACCTCCCTCCCACACCAGAGGAATTTGTCTCTGTCTTTCTGGAACAGCCCAAATTCTTCTTTCTTCATGAAGTCTCTTCCCCTTCCACCCATGTGACCAGCCCTTTCTCTCATCTCACCGCTTTCTCTGACTTCCCATATCTTGTAAATTTAGGTGACACCACGCAACCTGACCTTTGAATATCAGCACAGGAAATAGATTTTACCACTATCTATCCTCATTCAAGTACTGGAGCTGGAACACACAGCCACCATCCCTATAGGCATCAAGCCCATACCCTCTGTCTCTAGGGGTTTACAGGTGTGGTGGGTCTTGAGAAAATTGGGTGTATATCCACATAGGGAAGTTTGGATGGGGCAATGTCTTCAAGCTCAGCTTCTTGTCATTCTGATGGATGATGGACAAGCATACCTTGGCATGACTAGTCAAAGAGTTATTAGGGTTTCTCTAGCCTAGGGACACGTGGAAGTCCCTAGAATATCAACAAAGTCCTGTGGCTCAGTTTCCAGGCTTCTCCCTGACACTCTCAGTGCCAACCTCCCCCTCTTTACCAGGACTCCTATCAGGTCTCTCATCCCATCCTCACCATCCTCAGCCCCATCCATGCTTTTACCTACCCCCACCCCCATAGTCTAGTCACAAGAAGTCTCAGTGGGGCACAAACAGTTAAGGGCTCAACTACTAGCTGAAACTTACCCAAAAGAGCTTTGGAAGAAAGGCCTGGTGATCTGCTTCCAAAAGGTCAGCCTGGAAAACCCTATGGAGCACAGGTCTACTCTGCACACATGAGGTTACCATGAGTTAGAACTGAGTTGATGACAGCTAATGAAAACAACAATGGCTCAATCCTGGTGACCCTTCTCATGAGGTCTTGTGGGGAGGGACAGGGAGGCCCTTCCTTGTTCTCGTTCCAATTCTAATGCTACCAAAAAAAACTCTATACCCACTCCTTCTCGGGCAGTTTGAGTTGTCTCAACAATGGACTTGGATTCAGCCAGGAGAGCCATAGTTACAACTGGACTCCAGAACCAGCCTATCTCACTTGCATCTCACCACTATCTAGCTGTATGAACTCAGTCAAGTTTCTTAGTCTCTCTGTGCTTAAATCTTTTCATCCATAAACTGGAGATCCGAGGGTAGCTCTCTTATGAGTCATAAATGAGCTAAAACATAGCACTCAGAACAAAGTTCAGCACATTGTATGCATTCCATAAACATTAGCCATGGTTATTACTTCTTGACCTAATAAAATCCAACTTCTCTTGAAGCCATGTGGTAGCCTCTGCCTGCATAAGAGAAGTCACATTCAAGGTCATGGGAGGAACATGAAGATATAGGTGGATTCTGAAAGTTATGCTCTCCTGAAAATATCTTAGTTACTCAGTGCTCGCTATGAATCGGGGCCGACTCGACGGCACATAACAACAACAACAACAACAACTATAACAGTAATATCATAAGTGCTGACTTTAAAGAACAGAAATTTATTTTCTCACAGTTCTGGAAGCTAAAATTTCAAATCAGTACCTTGGCTGTGTCAATTCCTTCTTTGAGCCTCTCTCTTAGTTCTGCAAGTGATCATGCCAACAGTCCTTGGAGTCCTTGCCTATAGATGATCATCACATGTTGTCCATTTTCCCATATGTGTATATCTCTGTGTCTATTTTGGTGGTTTTATAATTCAGTGGTGATTAGGTTTAGGATCTACCCTACAGCTGCTCAATGGATTGCATTATATTAGATCACACTGGGGGAAAAAAAAAAAAAGTTGTCGTCATGTCATTTCCAACTCATGGCACCCCTCCTGTGTGTCAGAGTAGAACAGAGCTGCATAGGGTTTTCAAGGGCTCATTTTTCAGAAGTAAATTGCCAGGCTCACCACTCGTCTGTCAGTCTGTTGTACTGTGGTGTCTTGTGTGTTGCTGTGATGCTGGAAGCTATGTCACCAGTATTTCAAATACCAGCAGGGTGACACATGGTGGACAGGTTTCAGTGGAGCTTCCAGACTAAGGAAAACTAGAAAGAAAGACTTGGATATCTACTTCTAAAAACAATTGTAAAACTTATGAATAGTAGCAGAATATATCTGATATCATGCCAGAATATGAGCCCCTCAGGTTGTAAGGCACTCAAAATATGACTGGAGAAGAGCTGCATCCTCAAGGTGGAATCCATCTTAATGACATAGGTGGAGTAAAGCTTCCTGGACCTTCATTTTCTGATGTGGCATGACTCAAAATGGGAAGAAACAGTTACCAAAAACCATTAACAATTAGAACATGGAATGTACAACGTATGAATCTAGGAAAATTGGAAGTTGTCAAAAATGAAATGGAATGCATAAAGTTCAATATCCTAAGCATTAGTGAGTTGAAATGGACTGGTATTGGCCATTTTGAATCAGACAATTACATGCTAGACATGACAAAATGAATAGGAAATGGTATCACATTCATCATCAAAATGAATGTTTCAAGGTCTATCCTGAAGTACAATGCTGTCAATGATAGGATAATGTCCCTATGCCTATAAGGAAAACCAGTTAATACAACCATTATTCAAATTTACACAACCACTAAAGCCAAAGATGAAGAAATTGAAGACTTTTACCAACCTCTGCAATCTCAGATTGATCAATCATCCAATCAAGATGCATTGAAAATTACTGGTGATTGGAACATGAAGTTGGAAACAAGAAGGAGGATCAGTAGTTGGAAAATAAGGCCTTGGTGACAGAAACAATGCCGAAGATTGCATGATGGAATTTTGTAAGACCAATGACTTATTCATTACAAATTTCATTTTTCAACAATGTAAATGGTGACTATACACGTGGACCTTGCCAGATGGAACACAGAGGAATCAAATCAGCTATACTTGTGGAAAGACAATGGAGAAGTTCAATATCATCAGTCAGAACAAGGCCAGGACCTAACTTTGGAACAGATTATCAGATGTTCATATGAAAGTTCAACTTAAAGATGAAGAAAATTTAAACAACTTCACAAAGCCAAAAAAAAAATCTTGCGTATATCCCACCTAAATTTAGAGATTATCTCAAAAACAGGTTTGAATCATTGAGCACTAATTACCAAAGACCACAGGACTTGAGAGATGACATCAAGAATATCATGCATGAAGAAAGCAAAAAGACAAGGAAGAAAGTAAAGACCAAAATGGATGTCAGAAGAGACTCTGAAACTTGCTCTGGAATGGAGAGTAGCTAAAGCAAATGGAAGAAATGTTGAAGTAAAAGAGCTAAAGAGATGTCAAAGGGTAGCTTGAGAACACAAAGTAAAGTATTATAACGAAATGTGTAAAACTCCAGAGTTAGAAAAATTAATAGAGAAGAACAGGTTCAGCATTTCTCAAGCTGAAAGAAGAAGGAAAATTCAAACCTCCAGTTCCAATAGTGAAGGATTCTATGGGCAAAATATTGAATGATGCAGGAAGCATCAAAAGAAGATGGAAAGAAGAGGCGGGGCAAGATGGCGGACTAGGCAGAAGGATTGCACAGAC
>NW_006921893.1:1621097-1648730 GCF_000298275.1 Orycteropus afer afer | reverse complement strand
GAAGCATCAAAAGAAGATGGAAAGAATACACAGTCACTGTACCAAAAAGAATTGGTCAACGTTCAACCATTTCAAGAGGTAGCGTATGATCAAGAACTGATGGTACATACTGAAGGAAGATGTCTAAGCTGTACTGAAGACATTAGCCAAAAACAAGCCTCCAGGAATTGATGGCTTACCAATTGAGATGTTTCAACTAATGGATGCAACTCTGGAAGCACTCATTCATCTAAGCCAAGAAATTTGGAAGACAGCTACTTGGCCAAGTGACTGGAGGAGATCCATTGTGGCCATTCCAAAAAAAGGTGATGCAACAGAATGCACAAATTATCAAACAATATTATTAATACCACACGCAAGTAAAATTTTGCTGAAGATAATTCAAAAACAGTTGCAGCTGTACATGGTCAAGGAACTACCAAAAATTCAAGCTGGATTCAGAAGAGAACATGGAACAAGGGATATTATTGCTGATGTCAGATGGATTTAGGCTGAAAGCAAAGAACACCAGAATGATGTTTATCTGTGCTTTATTGACTATGCAAAAGCATTCAACTGTGTGGATCATAACCATTTATGAATAACATTGTAAAGAATGGAATTCCAGAATACTTAATTGTGCTGATGAGGAATCTGTACATAAACCAAGAGGCAGTCATTCAAATAGGACAAGAAGTATTGCATTGTTTAAAATCAGGAAAGTTGTGTGTCAGAGTTGTATTCTTTCACCATATTTATTCAGTCTGTACTCTGAGCAAATAATTTGAGAAGCTGGACTATAGGAAGAACACAGCATCAGGTTTGGAGAAAGACTCACTAACAACCTGCGATATGTAGATGACACAACCCTGCTTGCTGAAAGTAAACAAGACTTGAAGCATTTACTGATGAAGATTCAAGACTACAGCTTTCAGTATGGATTACACTTCAACATAAAGAAAACAAAAATCCTAACAACTGGACAAATAAGCAACACCATGATAAAGGGAAAAAATATTGAAGTAGTCAAGGACTTGCTTTTACTTGGACCCACAATCAACACCCATGGAAGCAGCAGTCAGGAAATCAAACATACTGCATAGGACAAATCTTCTGCAAAAGACTTCTTTAAAGTATAAAAAAACAAAGATGTCACTTTGAGAACTAAGGTGCACCTGACCCAAGCCATGGTATATTCAACTGTTTCAAATGCATGTGAGAGCTGGAAATGAAGAAGGAAGACTGAAGAAGAATTGGCACCTTTGAATTATGATGTTGGTGAAGAATATTAAATAAATCAGGATGGCCAGAACAAACAAATCTGTCTTGGGAGAAGTACACCCAGAAGGCTCCTTGGAAGCAAGAATGATGAGACTTCATCTCTGGTACTCTGGACATGTTACCAGGAAGGACCAGTCCCTAGAGAAGGACATCACACTTAGTAAAGTCAAGGATCATTGGAAAAGAGGAAGACCCTTAACGAGATGGATTGACACAGTGGCTGAACAATAGGGTCTAACATAGCAATGATTGTGAGGATGGTACAGGACTAGGCAGTGTTTTGTACTGTTGTACATATGCTTGCTATGAGTCAGAAATGACTCAATAGCACCCAACAACAACAACTAACAGATTGCCAGGCCATTCTTCTGAGGCACCTAATGTGGATTCTAACCTCCAACCTTTAGCAGCACAAAGCATAGCCATTTGCACCACCAAGGTACCATATTATGGAAGGCGATTACAACAACAGATGTAAGCTAATTATATTACATTACATTATCCATTGCCATTGAAGGTAATCTGCTCTATCCAAGGCCAATTGATCTAATCACATGTAACTACTCCATGATGGCAACTAGACTAGCATTTGGCCAAACCACCAGGAACTAAAGCCTAGTCAAGTTGACATATAAAATTAACCATCATAGGATCCAACAGGGAGAGGGTGGACATTTACCCAAGACTCATGGCCACACACAGAACCATGGGGCAGGAGGCAGGGAGTTTCCCTAGAGGCTTAGCCCAGGATTCCCCAACTCTCATACTCTCCTGGAACCTGATCAATAATGTTTGGCCAGATCTCCAGGTCATAAGGAGCCTTACTAATATCTGAGTCAGGCATCTCTTATCTCCTTGAACATCATTTCCTTATATGTAAAATGAGGATTGTAATACTGGTGCCTCAAAGAGTGGTTGTGAAAATGAGCTAGACTAATATATGTAATAAATGGAGAGAAGATTGAGGTTGTCAAGGAATTCACGTTGCTTGGTTCTACAATCGATGCCAACGGAAGCAGCAGTCAGGACATTAGACGACGTGTAGCATTGGGGAAGTCAACTGCGAAGGAACTGTTTCAAGTGCTGAGGAGCAAGGATATCTCCTTGAGGACTAAGGTGCGCCTGACACAAGCCATGATATTTCCAATCGCCTCATATGCATGTGAGAGCTGGACAATGAATAAGGAAGACCGAAGAAGAGTTGATGCTTTTGAGTTGTGGTGCTGGTGAAGAATGCTGAAAGTACCGTGGACTGCTAAAAGAACTAACAGATCTGTCCTGGAGGAAGTGTAGCCAGAATGCTCCTTAGAAGCAAGAATGGTCAGACTTCGTCTCACCTATTTTGGTCATGTTGTAAGAAGGGACCATTCCCTGGAGAAGGATGTCATGCTTGGTAGGGTGGAGGGTCGAAGAAGGAGGGGGAGGCCTTCAAGGAGATGGATTGATACGGTGGCTGCGATGATAGCAGGGATTGTGGGGCTGGCGCAGGATCGGGCAGTGTTTCGTTCTGCTGTGCATGGGGTCGCTATGAGTTGGAAATGACTCGACGGCACTTAACAACAACAACAACAACAATATATGTAACGAGCTTAGAATAATACCAGCCCATAAAGCTCCACAAATGTTAGTGGTTGTCATTTCTGGGAGGTCCTTGCCTTATTCTTTGTGCTTTTCTATGTTTTCCAATTTAACCATAATAGATATATATTAAAACATGGAACAGTATTGAGAAAACATGGAAAAATAACATGTTAAAGGAAAAAAACACAATTATTCAAGATAGAATATTAGTGTCAAAGGGTTTAAAGAAGGAAGAGGGTATATCTAGTTGGAGATAATTCAGTGTGGGCTTCATGGAGGCAGCAGCATTTGCAATGGGCTTTCAAGCACAGATAGAATCTTGTTAAGTGCCAATGGAGGGATAGAGGTTGCAGTGGGTTCTAAGATTCCCTGGTACATCATCATGTACCAAGGGACAGGGAAATTCCTGCTAAAGAAAACTTTTGAGGAGAGGTATCAGCAATGCCAGAAGAAGAGGCAGGAAGAAAATGGTCCTGTGAGAGGCATATTCCAGAATGCCAATTTTCTGGGCAAGAAGAAGTGTAGAGACAAAGAGTCAGTGTGGTCTTTAAAAACCAAGAGATCTCTTTTTGTTCCAATCTAGACTTAGAATTTGTGCTGGGAGAAATTAATCGATAATTTACAAAAGAAGAAATAAAAATGCTCCCTGAAAGCATGGAAAAAAGTGAAAATGATAATGCAAGGCCAGCCAATGGGAGACAGGAAAAACAAACAAATTAAATATATATATATATTTCTTTTCACATCCCTAGAGGTAACAAGGAAGCTCGGGTAGCATAGTGCCTAAGGCACTTGACTGCTAACCAGAAGGCTAGTGGTTCAATCCCACCAGCCACTCCTCGGAAGGAAGATGGGGCAATCTACTTCTGTAGTGAGACTGCCTCGGAAACCCAAGGAGGGGTCGCTATGAGTCGGGTCCGACTCAACAGCACATAACAACAACAACAGAGGTAACAGAATAAATCCAACCCTTCCTAAGACCAATGTCATGGATCACATTCTCCTTAGTCTCACCATCCAATGCCCTTCACCGGATGAAATTCAATTAAGACAAACCCCACAGAGGAATCCAAGACACGGGACAGCTGCCACTCGCTCACCGCTGCCACTGATCTCCGTGTGGAATGCACCACCTCCCTGCTCTGGGAGCCCACACTCCCTGCTATGCTGACGAAGGCCTCGGCAGGAGCAGAGAAGGAGGGCATGGGTCTTGCCCACCTTCAGAAGCATCAGAACCTGGGGAAAATGACCAAGCTAAGCCTGGTCATGTAGGCGAGGAGTTCACAGGGAAACTTGAGACAAACGTATATCTATTTCTCCATTTAAATACATATATATAATTGTGTTAAGTATGTACGTAAGTCCCTGGGTTAGTGCACGTGATTTGCAATCAGCTGGTTAGCAGTTTGAACCCATGCAGTGGCCTCTTTTTTTTTTTCTGGAAGAAAGGCCTGGCACACTCCTTCTATAAAGATTACAGACAAGAAAACTCCATGGAAGAGTTCCACTATGTAACACTTGGGGTCATCATGAGTTGGAATTGATTTGACAGCAACAGTTTTAGTTTTTGGTAAGTATACATGTAACATAACATTTGTCATTTCAGCATTTTTTACATGTAAAATTTAGTGCCATCAACAATATTCAAATGGAATATTACTCTGCCATCAGGAGAAATGAAATCCTGATACATGGTACAACATGGATGATCCTTGAGAACATTATGCTGACGGAAATAAGCCAGAGGCAAAAAGGTGAATGTATGAGTTCATCTATTAAAATTTCTAGAATAGACATCTTTAGAGACCAAAGTTTATTAGTGTTTACCAGGGGTGTGAGGGAGGGGGTGCTGAGTGACTACAATTATGGGTATGATTAATAGTGCCATGGCCTTTCAAGGTTGGGTGGGAATCCCACCTCTGCCACCGCGAGGCAGTGTAACACCAGGCAAGGGGCTTCCCTTCTTGGAGCACAAGTTCCTTCGTCCTCCAGAAGGGGCAATGACAGAGAATCTGCCATGTGAATGAAGCAGTAGAGACCGTGCTCGCTTAGCATGGAGTTTGGCCAAAGTCAGCCCCTTGTTAGGAGCAGCTACTATCATAAGCATGACCAAACACCAGGGATACAGAGTCAGAGAGGAGGACGAGTGTGCCCAAAAATGCACATGGAACAGCTGCTCTTGGCTAAAGAGCAAAGGCTGGAACGAGGTGTGGTACTCAAATCCTTTATTCCTCTGGTTCTCTGCTACCAAGTGCTCCTGGCCAGGAACAAGCTTTCAAGTTGTTAAAAGTCTTCTCTAGGTTGCATAACAGGAATGGGTGGTTCCATGGGAGCTGGGCAGACATAGCATGGGGGCTGGCAGGCCACTACTGGGCCCCAGCCCCTACGACAAGCCTTAGGCAGTGTTTGTGATCACTGTTTGGCACCGAGCAAGAAGAAGAGACCTCAAATGTCCGTCTGCAGCTTTGGACTAAGAAAGGGGCCAATATGCCTGCTGCAGTGCAGCTGACAGGGGATTTGGGTGGCTTCAGTTTCAATGCACTAACTCTACACGAAGCAGAGATTATTTAAGAAAAAGATGCCAATTATCCCAGACATTTGAAAAAATGCCTAGTTCTTCCTGCTCCCTCCCATCTTCCAGGGCACCTAAGAATAAGCCTAAGAGCTTTACATTTGGGGAAGAGCCATTTGATTTAGGAAATAAAAAGCTACTTCTACTGGCTCAAATAAGGAGCGACACTGTCTAACCTGAGTCCATCTTTACTCAGTAATAACTCAGAAAACATTTCCTGTAATACAGCCTTTCTTTTACTCATCTTCTTGCTGAAAGTCACATACTGGGCAAAACAACCAGAACTAAATTTCTGAGCCAAATTTTCCCTTCATTTCACTACGTCCAACTTTGCTGAAATAGCACCAATATATTCTGTGGTCCCTGCTTCATGCCATCTTCCTTCAGCAAAATCCATTTAGACTGGTAAGTTGCTTTGAGATCCAGCAGAGAAAGGTAAATAAGCCACTTACATGGTAACACAAAACAAAGTTAAGATGGTGTTAGGTGGAAGTTTAGATGCCCACAGTAAAATGTGGCCAAGGACTATGTTTGCTGAACCTTAGGACACTAGTCCAAGAGGAAAGTGCTGAAGATACTGGCAGCTCAGGAAATGTAAGTTTAGGACAAATAAAAGAAAGTGTGGCTTCTCATAGCAAGTCAATGGTACATTCTGGAAAGGCAATGATTTTTTTTTTTTTTAATTTCTTATTATTGTGGTGAAGATATGGATGACAAAACTTTCACCAATTCAACAATTTTTACATGTACTATCAGTGACATTGATTCCATTCCTCTTGATCACTATCCCTTTCCAAATCATTTCTACACCATTAACATAAACTCCATACCCCCTAAGCAAAACTCTTCCTCTCCCTCCCACTAACAATCTTTGGTTTCTATATATTTGCTTATTTTATACAAGTGATTCCATACAGTATTTGAGGCAGGAAAATGGGGGGAAAGGAAAGAAAAGCCAGGACCATGACAGAGTGAGCCACAGCAGCAGCAGGGATCCAGGTAAGGAAAGTGACCCAGGCCCCACCCCCAAGAGCCAGGAAAGTGGGGGGGGGCGGTTGCAGAAAAGCCAAGGCCAAGACAGAGTGAGCAGCAGCAGCAGGGATCCAGGGATCCAGGCAAGGGGAGGGTGGAGAGGTTACAAACAACTAAGGAAGACAAACTTGTCAGTTTCTCATACTCTGGTGGCTTTCCTGTTGCTGTGAGGCAGAAGGTTGTGCCACTGGTGTTTCAAACACCAGTAGGGTTGCACATGGTACACAGGTTTCAATGCAGCATACAGACTGAGACAGACTAGGAAGAAGAAAGAGGCTATCCACTTCTCAAAGAACTGGCCAGGGAAAACCTTATGAATAGCAGAGAAACACTGTCTGATACATTACTGCACAACTTTATGAATAGCTTGGAAACACTGTTCAATACAGTGCAGGAAGATGAGCCCCTTATGTCATAAGACTCTCAAAATACGACTGGGAAAGAGCTGCATCATCAGAGTAGAACCAACCTTACTGATATGGACAAAGGAAAGTTTTCGAGACCTCCATTTGCTGACGTGGCATGACTCAAATTGAGGAGAAGCAGCTGCAAACATCCATTAATAATCGGAACATGGAATGCACAAAGTATGAATCTAGGAAAATTGTAAGTTGTCAAAAATGAAATAGAACACATAAAGATTGATATCCTAGGCATTAGTAAGTTAAAATGGACCAGCTTTGTCCATTTTGAATCAGCCAAGCATATGATCTACAATGCCGGGAATGACAAATAGAAGAGGAATGGCATAGCATTCATCATCATAAAGGATGTTTCAAGATCTGTCCCAAAGTACAATGCTGTCAGTGATGGGCTAATGTCCATACGCCTACAAGAAAGACCAGTTAATATGACTCTTATTCAAATTTATGTACCAACCTCCAAAGCCAAAGATGAGGAAATTGAAGATTTTTATCAACTTCTGCAGTCTGAAATTGACCAAATGTGCAATCATGATGTGTTAATTATCACTGGTGACTGGAATGCAAAAGTTGGAAACAAAAAAGAATCACCAGTAGTTGGAAAATTTGGCCTTGGTGACAGAAATAATGCTGGAGATAGCATGATAGAATTTTGCAAGACCAATGATTTATTCATTGCAAATACCTTTTTCCAACAACACAAACAGTGGCTATACACATGGACTTCACCAGATGGAATACACAGGAATCAGATTGACTACATCTGTAGCAAGAGGCAATGGAAAAGCTCAATATCTTCAGCCAAAACAAAGCCAGGAGCTGATTGTGGAACAGACCATCAACTGCTTATATGTAAGTTCAATGTTGAAGACAATTAAAACAAGTCCACAAGAGCCAAAATATGACCTGGGATATATCTCTCCTGAATTTAGAAACCATCTAAAGAATAGATTTGATGCATTGAACACCAATGATCAAAAACCAAAAGAATTGTGGGATGACATCAAGAACATCATCCATGAAGAAAGCAAGGGGTCATTAAAAAGACAAGAAAAGAAGACAAAAATGGATGACCTAAGAGACTCTGAAACTCACCCTTGAATGGAGAGTAGCTAAAGCAAAGGGAAGAAATGACAAGACAAAAGAGCTGAACAGAAGATTCTAAAGGGCAGCTTGAGCAAACAAAGCCAATTACTATAATGAAATGTGCAAAGACCTGGGGTTAGAAAACCAAAAGGGAAGAACATGCTTGGCATTTCTCAAGCTGAAAGATCTGAGGAAATAATTTAAGCCTCAAGTTGCAATATTGAAGGATTCTATGGGCAAAATATTGAATGATGAATGACACAACAAAAGAAGATGGAAGTAATACACAGAGTCACTGTACCAAAAAGAACAGGTTGATCTTCATCCATTTGAAGAGGTGGCATATGATCAAGAACCAATGGTACTGAAGGAAAAAGTTGAAGCTGCACTGAAGGAATTGGCAAAGAACAAGGCTTCAGGAATTGAATGGGAATACCCATTGAGATGTTTCAATAAACAGATGCCCCACTGGAGGCAACCACTCAGTTATGCCAAGACATTTGGAAGACAGCTACCTAGCCACCTGACTGGAAGAGATCCATATTTGTACCCATTCCAAAGAAAGGTGATCCCACAGAATGCAGAAATTATCAAATATCACAAATATCACACACAAGTAAAATCTTACTGAAGATAATTCAAAAACAGTTGCAGCAGTATATTGACAGAGAACTTCCAGAGGTGCAAGCTGGATTCAGAAGAGGATGTGGAACAAGAGATATCATTGCTGATGTCAGATGGATCTTGGCTCAAAACAAAGAATACCAGAAAGACGTTTACCTGTGTTTTATTGACTATGCAAAAGCATTTGATTGTGTGGATCATAACAAACTGTGGATAACATTGAGAAGAATGGGGATTCCACAACACTTAATTGTACTCATGAGGAACTTATGCCTAGACCAGGAGGTTGTCATTGGAACAGAATAAGGGGCAGTGCATGTTAAAATCAAGAAGGTAGTGCATCAGAATTGTATCCTTTCACCACACTTATTCAATCTATATGTTGAGCAAATAATCTGAGAAGCTGGACTATATGAAGAAGAACATGGCATCAAGATTGGAGGAAGAATCATTAACAACCTGTGATATGGTGACAACACAACTTTGCTTTCTGAAAGTGAGGATGACTTGAGGCACTTACTGCTGAAGATTGAAGAATACAGTCTGCAGTATAGATTATATCTCAATATAAAGAAAACAAAATCCTCACAACTGGACCTATAAGTAGCATCACGATAAACGGAGAAAAGATTGAAGTTGTCAAAGACTTCATATTGCTTGGTTCTACAAATGATGCCAATGGAAGCAGCAGTCAGGACACTAGATGACATATAGCACTGGGCAAGTCAGCTGCAAAGGAACTCTTTCAAGTGCTAAGGAGCAAAGATGTCTCCTTGAGGACTAAGGTGCACCTGACACAAGCCATGATATTTTCAATCACTTCATATGCATGTGAGAGCTGGACAATGAATAAGGAATACTGAAAAAGAACTGATGTTTTTGCGTTGTGGTGCTGGCAAAGAAATTTGAAAGTAGCATGGACTGCTAAAAGAACTAACAAATCTATCCTGGAGGAAGTGCAGCCAGAATGCTCCTTGGAAGCAAGAATGGCCAGACTTCGTCTCACCTACTTTGGTCATGTTATCAGAAGGGACCACTCCCTGGAGAAGGATGTCATGCTTGGTAAGGTGGAGGGTCGACCAAAGAGGGAAGGCCCTCAACGAGAAGAATTGACACTGGCTGCGGCAATGGGCTCAAGTATAGCAAGGATCACAGAACTGGCACAGGACCGGGCAGTGTTTTGTTCTGCTGTGCATGGGGTCTCTATGAGTCGGAGACGACTCAACAGCACCTAACAGCAACGACAACATACAGTACTTGTCCTTTTACAACTGACTTATTTTACTTAGCATAATGTTTTCAAGTTTCATCTATGCTTTGGCACTCATCAGACCTTCATTTCCTTATTTCTTTTCATGGCCAAGTAGTATCCCATTGGTATGTATACTACATTTTGTTTATACATCCATCTGTTGATGGAAGTCAGTGACTTTTTAAATGTTTAAATAAATACCTGGACGAGAGACCCAGAAACTATTGCTAAAGGAACTGGACTAGGTAATCTGCTTATAAATTAGCAGATTGATTGCAATAGATTGGCTTCTTTTTCCTTATATGAATAATAATTCCATGACAAGGTTAAGAAGGATTTCTGACACTGAACTTTGCAATCATTGAATTATAAATATTATCCTTAATATGTCAGGAAAGCAAAGATACTAATGAGCATAAACTTTTATAATATACTGTGCTAAGAATTTATGTTGTGTTTGACATTACCTCATGATCACATTAATTAAACAAAAGGATCCATTTTGCTAAAAAGCATACAAATACCAACTGAAAACTATATCACTTTCGCACCAACTTGACCTAAAACTGATATGCTAGCTACAACATGGAGTCCTTGGAGGGTGCCAGTGGTTAACACACTTGGCTGCTAACCTAAAGGTTGGAAGTTTGAGTCCAACCAGAGACGCCTTGTGGGAGCTCTGGTGGCACAGTGCCTAAGGCATTTGTGACTGCTGTCCAAACCCACCAGCCACTCCGTGGAAGGAAAGATTGGGAAATCTATTCTGTACAGATACCACCTTGGAAATCCAAGGAAGGGTTGGTATGAGTCAGAATTGACTCAATGACAGTCAGTTTGTTTTTTAGAGGCACCTGTAGAAAAGGCCAGATGATCCACTTCTGAAAAATCAGCCATTGAGAACTCTACAGAGCACAGTTCTACTCTGATCCACATGGGCTCACCCTGAGTCAGAGTCGACCCAATGGCATCTGGTTTGATTTTGGTTATCATTCCCATTTTACAGATGAGATAACCAATGGTAATAAAGGTAGTGAAGTAACCTACTCAGGTTTATACACCTGGTAAGTCATAAAACAAGACTTGAAACACAGATCCTACTAATGTTCAGAGGCTTTGTCCAAGAGAAACCCCAAGCAAGATATGACTGCAAACTGCAAGTGGGGCTTAGCTAGCGTTTCTAGAAGCCCAGGGCACTGATCCAAACAGGTGTGGTTCCCCAGCATAGATTAGCACCCAAAAGTGCTGAGTTCTCAAATATGTCCAGGGAGGGCAGCCAAGCTAGAAAAGGCTCAAGGATCCTGCTGCTGCAGGGCAGGGAAGGAGGAGAGAGTGGAGGAGAGGTTGATACCATTATCAGACTCCAAATGTACAGAGAAGTACAGGCTTCCTGTTTCTCTCCTTCACTCACACTAGACCCAGAAACTTGATCCTGGCCACCTGTGAACACCCATCTGTACAGAAGCCTCCACTTTCTCTATAGGAGAAACTTGCTTTCTGCCCCGAGCCCTGTCTTCTCTCTCCCTGCACCTGCTGTCACTGCTCACCCCCCAACTCTTAATATGTAATAAAACTGAGCAAAACAGCAACCACAGCAGAAATAGCCATTTGCAGTAACCATATCTTTTTTTCTACAGCTTCAGCTGATACCTTGTACCTCCACTACTCAAATGTAACAAACAACTAACTTCTACAATAAACCAAACCAAATTGGTTGCAGTCAAGTCATTCCAGGTGATTCCAACTCATGGTGACCCATATGTTATAGAGTGGAACTTTTCCATAGAGTTTGATTGCCTGAAATCTTTATGGAAGTAGTTTGCTTGGCTTTTCTTCCAGGAAAACAAAAAAAAAGAGGGAGTTGCTGGGTGAGTTCAAACTGCCAGCTTTTAGGTTAGTATCTAGTCATAAACCATTTGTGTCACCCAGGAACCTTTTGTTGTTGTTGTTGTTAGCTGTGTGGAGTTGTCCCCAGCTTGCAAAATACTTTACATGTCTCCAGGAGCAGAAAAAGAAAAGTGAATTTCTCTGCAAGTGTTTCTAAGCTACTCACACTGCACTGGGAAGCCATAGAAACAATTACTGATATTGATAGTTTTAAGAAATTTGCCAAGGCAGGAATGAGAAGGAAAACTGGTTGCCCAGCTACAGTTTCTTCCTTGGGATGGAAACCAGTGAAGGAGTGGGGCATGTCTTTAGTCTTAACTCCTTTCTCTCCCTTCCAGGCTGAGAATTCCTGTTGTTCAGGGACTTTCTCTCAGCTTGCTCCCCTGGTTTCTGTCCAATTGCCCTGATTCTATCTCCCCGCACATTAGCCCGATTGGCTGCCTGACTGAGTTTTGCTTGCACTGCTCACCCTCAGCCCCTTGCTCTGCAGCCTTCTAGTTAGTACTCTCCCCATTCTGCACTCAGCTGAGACTCCCAGGATCCTAGCTCAACCCTTGTCCTGATCACCTGCCTATCTAGGAGGGAAGCTCAGATGGGTAAGGGTAGAGTAATACTGAGAGAGTTCACGGTACAAAGCTCAACATTGATGCTGACCTCAAGGAGAAAACTTAAGCTTTTGCAAACCCATCTCCCTTATCATCCCCGTCAAAGACAGAAAGGGCTAGATGGATCACGAGCTGATGCAATGTGGGGAGACTGACATGGAAGTGTCCTCATGCAGGGCACATGTGTGGATTGGGCCATTGTTTCCATGTCTTCACTCCTACTTCTGCCAGGTGGCCTTCCAGGGCAGAGTATCAGAGTACACCTTGCCACTGTACTTGGCTGTGTGATTTTGTTTGGATCAAAGGAATATGAGTAAATGCAATGTAAGCAGAGGTTCTTCAAATGCTTGCAAGGTTTTATTTACCCCTACACACCAGCAGCAGGTCTCAAGTAGCCACTGGTTCAGAGACCCAGACCCAATCTGCAGCCTGGAGCCAAGCCAAGCCAACCGAGACACAGTCAACTCAAGAAAGCAAATATTTGTGGCTGTCCGTGTTGGGTGGGGGGACAGATCAGCCACCACCCACGGGCACAATTATTGGCATCCTGAATATAGAGGTCCTCACTGCCACAAGCCGGGTGGAGACTGCAATCCTTGCAGGACAGACAAGAGGAGCAAGCACTCCATCAGTAGTCCCATAGCACCTGCATTGAAAACAGATCATGGAAAGAAAGAAGTCAGAATCCTGGATGGAATCCTGAAGACCCTGCTTCTGCCTTTCTTCATATGCTCCATGTGGTGAACAGTTGTGTTTGCCTGTCTCTCATCCCTTTCTCCTTCTTCCGGTAATAGCCCTAGCAAGCCACCCAGCCCTCACTAGCAATGCCTGCCATTCAGGAAGCCTCACATTACTCCAGGGCTCTGGTGCTGACCTAACTATTCACCATATTCCATCACCCTGGCCACGGTGATTGGTTCCAGCTTGGATGCATGGCCCAGGCCAGATCAAAAAGAGCCAACCAATGGTCTTTTGCTGGAACTATTGGAAAAAGGAGATTCTCTTAACATTAAATTTAGACCTCGAAGTTAGAAGGATCAAGAGAAGTCACTGCACCATGTGGCTGAAAAAGGGGTTTTCTAGTAAGACATGGGCCTGGAGCCTCTGGGGCCACCACACACAAACAAACTGTCTAATAAGGCAAACCCAGAGGAAAGCCAATGGAAAGAGACAGATGCCTAAAGATTTTGCATGAGCACCTGGATCCAGCTATACCTGAAGTCAATATTATTTTTTCCTGTTTCTTCCATCATCGCTTGACTATTTTCCCTCACCACTAAAAAAGTCTGATTCAGACTTTGTTAGCAAGTCTGATTCAGACTTTGTTAGCAAGTCTGTGAAGCTGCTTCTCTCCATCCTTCTATCTTTGAGGTTTTAATTTAATGTTAAAAAGTTTTTTGTGCTCCGGCAGTAGCATTTCTGTCTCTGGCCTCCACAATTTTGTTGGGTCAGTGACTCCAAACATTTCAGAGTGGCAAGAACCTATCACCGTTATTCAGGAATGCTGCATAGCATGTATTTATTTACTCATGAATCTATTATATTTTCAGTAGATGGTAAACTTTTCATTTTTCTTAGGAAAACTGAAACATTGAGCACATTACCACCTCATTTCCCCACCTCCTTCAGGATTCAGGGATATGACAAAGTTGAACTGGGTATTTCTGAACTTTGGAGAATTTATCAGTCTTTCCCTGCTCTAAAAAATATATATACATTACCTTCTCACAGAGGGTTTTCTGACCTCAAACACATTCCAAAGCAATGGCACAAATGCATGTACCAGGCCAAATGCCATTGGCTGCTGTTTGAGGGCCATGTGAAGAACGTCTTCCCCTTCCAGCCGCTGCCCCCCAGCTGTCAGGGCTCCCCACGTGGAGTGCTCATGTTCCTGAAATGATATGCAGTGCAGCAGATGCCACGGGGCTCACGTAAGGTGAGATGCAGCCTTGGCCCTTGAGTGTTTCCCTGCTCAGCTGTCATGGCTGATTGAGCCATCGGTCCCACTGAAGAATGGTCCAAGAGACACCCCACAGAGTGGTGCCCTGACAGTGCCCTCATAGCTCTCTGACCTGACCGTGCTAAGCCACAGCTTTCATGCTTACTCTGGCTGTGGTGGTCACTGCTCCTGAGGCTGTGACTTCTTGTTGTAACAAGGTTTTCTTTTGTTGGCTTTTGTTGTTTTGGTTCTTTTTTTTTTTTTTTACAGAATAAATATTTTTATTATTGTGGTAAATATATACATAATATGCTTGGCAAAGTGGAGAGTCAACGAAAGAGGGGAAGGCCCTCAACAAGATGGATTGACATGGTGGCTGCAGCTATGGGTTCAGGTATAGTAGGGATTGTGAGGCTGGCACAGGACCGGGCAGTGTTTTGTTCTGTTGTATATAAGGTTGCTGTGAGTCGGAGACAACTCAACAGCACATAACAACAACAACAACAATATACATAACAAGTATTTACTATTTTAACATTTTTTTACATGGAGCCATTCAGTGACATTAATTATATTCCTCATGTTGTGCAACCATCACCACTATCTGTTTCCAAATTTTTCCATCAGCCTTAACAGAAGCTCAATGAGTCCCTCTTTCTGCCTCTCTCCTGCCTACCCTGGGTCACCACTAATAATCTTTGGTTTCTATGCACTTACCTATTCCAGATCAAAAGTGGGATCAAACAATATACATCCCTTTGTGACTGACTTATTTCACTCAGCATGATGTTTTCAGAGTTCATCCATATTGTAGCATGTATCAGAGCTTCTTTTCTCTTTATGACAGAATAATGTTCCATCATATAGATGCACCACATTCTGCTTAGCCACCCACCTTTCGGTAAACATTTAGGCTGTTTCTACCTTTTGGCTGTTGTGAAAACTGTTGCAATGAACACTGGTATATGAGTGTACACTTAAAAATTATAAGGGGTGGACTTATTTCATTTTGAAGACGCATGATTCTTGGTGCCCATCAACTTGCTACAAATAGTCCAGCTTCTTCTAAAAGATATATTCTAATGCAAATTCACAAAACCAAAAACAAAAACCAAACTCATTACCACCCAGTTGGATCCAACTCATAGCAACCCCCCCTTAGGTTTCCAAGGCAATATCTGTACAGAAGTAGATTGCCCAACCTTCCTTCTGAGGAGTGGCTGGTGGGTTTGAACCACCAGCCTCCTGGTTAGCAGTCAAATGCCTTAGGCACTATGCCACCAGAGCTCCCACAAGGTATGGAAATCTTAAGTGTTTGCTTCCACCCTTCTCTTCTCAGGAAAGGAAGGGGATGCCCCAGATGGGGGATGTGGCGGTTTAGGTATCTGAGGTGGGCAAACCTGGATTGGAAACTGGTCTTTGCCATTCACTAGTTGCAAGACTATGAGGAGCACCCTCTACACCTCAGTTTTTCCGTCTGCAAAATGGAAATAAAAAGAGTATTGATCTCATAGGCTTGTAGTGAGGGCCAAGCTGGATAAACCAACTAGTTGCCATCAAGTCGATTCTGACTCATGGTGACCCTACGTATATCAGAGTAGAACTGTGTTCCAAAGGGTCTTCCAAAGTAGATTGCCAGGGCTTTTTTCTGAGGTGCCTCTGGGTGGACCTTAGCCTCCAACGTTTCAGTTAGCAGCCAAGCATGTTAGCCTTTCCTACCACTCAAACCCACTGACATTGAGTTGATTCCAACTCACACCAACCCACATCGGAATTCCAAGGCTATAAATCTTTTACAAAAGTAGATTGCTTCATCTTCCTCCCATGGAACCCAGGAACTTCTGGGTTCAAACCACTTCCCCTTTGGTTAGCATCCCAGTGCCTCAACCACAGTGCCACCAGAGCTCTACCACCCAAGGACTCTAAATAGTTGCTGTTGAGTTGATTCTGACTCATGATGAATATATGGCATATGCAATGCCTGGCACAGAGTAAGAGCTATTGTGGTTAGTTTTCTTATTCTTATTAAATAACTTGCCCAAATCCCAGGACTAGTGAATCAGGCTTCCTGACTCCCGTTTACAATCTTGCCATGATGGCTTTTAACCTCACTCTCCCCAGTGTATGTGTTAACCTTAAACAGCCCTGTCTCAGTTACTTGACTGGACCCGCTGCTTTGCTACTAGAATGCACACTGAACTCTTTGCAGGACAGAGGACTGACCGACTGCAGAAAGCTGCTGCAGATTTTTACTATAAATTCTAAACAGTCCAAGGTAGCAGGGGCAAGGGCCAAAGGGCAGACAAGGGTGTTGGAGGTGCTCAGGGAAGGGATGTTATCAGGCCTTTGGCCTGAAAGACAATCATGTGAGCCCCAGTCCATCAAAACTTTTAAGCATGTACCACCCTATCTGTGTGAGTATATATGTATTTATTTATTTATATATTAGTATATTGTGTACATGTTAAAACTTAGAATAGGAACTAATAAGACTGAGTTAACACAAGAATAAATAGAAGTGTGCAAGACCAGTGGTACCAGGCTCTTTTCTGGGCATATACTCTCCAGTATAGTTCCTAAATCACTAGGGAAATGTTTACCTTCACATTGATCCCGTCATGCATCTGTCTGATACTTTACAGTTGACAAAGACTCCCTCATTCCATAAATAGTTATTGAGCTTAGAATGGAAGTAATCAAGCAAAACGGAACTCTGATCAAGCAAAATGCTGGATGAGAATCTGGTGACACTGTGAAGAACAAAGTCAGAGAATCTGGGGGAACAGAGTGAATGAGCAAACCCAAAAAACAAACCCTTTGCTGCAAAGTTGATTCTGACTCATGGCAACCCCATGTACTACAAAGTAGAACTACTCCTTAGTGTTTTCTTGGTTGTAATCTTTATGGAAGCAGATCACCAGGCCTTTCTTTTATAGTACTACTGGGTGGGTTTGTACAGTCAACCTTTAGGTTGACCACAAACCAATGGTTGAGCACAAACCATTTGTGCCACCCAGGGACCTGGGAGAGTGACATCATTCAGAAAATCACACTGACAAGTAAAACATTGCAACTCTGCTAAGAGCAAGGAGAGAAGCATGGTGCTCTAAGACTATCCAAGAGAGGGCTTTCAACAATGATCTGAAGGATGAGTCACAGTAAGTGGTAATGAAGACACAAAACCAGGGTCTCGTTAGTGCTGCTCTCTTGTCCATCTGCGGGTCCCAAACATTTGCTGTGCTTTGATCCTTCAACAGCCCTGCCACACTTAAGGCTCAGGCATTTGATGACTCAGGGGATTATTAAAAGGACAAAACCTGTCCATTAATAGGAGTGGGGTTAAAGTAGAGCTTCTCCACACTATAGAATACTAAGCAGCTGTTATAAGGAATGAAATAGAGCTGCATGTGCTGATATGCAAAGATTATCATGATCAATTATAAAGGGAAGAAATCCAGGTGCAGAAAGGTATTATTAAATGATCCCATTGTGTCAGCCAAAAAAAAAAAAATCATATATACATGCAAGGGTGTATGCAGACATTTTTCTGAAGGATACACAGAAACTGTTAGAAGTGGAAGAGAGAATTATCATGCAAATAATGCACACGTTCTATGTTTGTTCCAATGGAGACTTCCCTCTCCAAAGTATTTTATGTAAGTACACATTATGCTAATTTCCTTTACAGCAACATGTAAAAAAAATTAGCATAGTGCTCACATACAAAAATAAGTAGGGGGATGTGATTGGCAAAAAAAAAAAAAACATAGAACACACTTTTATTTGTGTAAAAATACAGTACTTTTCTGTAGCATGTAAACTTTCACTAGGTGCATGAATTTCTACCACAAAAAAAGTAATTTCATCACAAAAATCAGGCAGCCCTATTAGAAACTGAAATTTCCCAAGGGGGAAAAAACTGTCAAACAAAAACATTGACAATATATACTGTAGGTCAAAGTCATCTGTCTCCATCTCTGAAATCAGAGATTGGCTTAGATCAGAGTTCTCGCAGGTGGAGAGTATATGCCCAGAAAAGAGCCTGGTAACACTGGTCTTGCACACTTCTATTTATTCTTGTTTTAACTCAGTCTTATTAGTTCCTATTCTAAGTTTTAACATGTACACAATATACTAATATATAAATAAATAAATACATATATACTCACACAGATAGGGTGGTACATGCTTAAAAGTTTTGATGGATGGGGGGGTGTGATTAGGAAAGATTGAACAACACACTGTGGGTTTGCCATATATGTGGTACACCCTCCAGGGGCACCGCTCATTAAACTGAATTTAATATTTCTGTGTGAGAAGAGAAAGCCCTAGTCAGTGACTGCATACAAATCTGCTTAGTTTGGATTCCACCAAAAGCTGACTCAGCAGGTTGCTATTGCTTTGTGGCAAATTACTCCAAGTTGTAATGGTTTTGTTGTTGTTGTTAGTTGCCGCTGAGTAGACGCCGAGTCAATAGTGACCCCTTGTGTGTAGAGTAGGACTGCTCCATAGGGTTTTCAAGGCTGTGACCTTTCAGAGCCTCTGGGTGGATTTGAACCATGAATATTTTGCTTAGTAGTCCAGCACTTAAATACTTGCACCACCCAAGGACTCTTTCTTGGTAGCTTAGAACAACAATTTTACTTTGCTCACGATTTCATGGATCAGGAATTGAGGAAGGGCTCAGCTAGGTGGCTCTTGCTTAGTGTCTCTTCTTTATTACACTTGAATGTTGGCTGGGGCTGGAGCTATATGAAGGTTTGGCTGGGCTGGAGGTCCAACATGACTCACTTGCATGCTTGGCAGTCATGGCTGGCTGCTGGCTGGTAGTCAGCAGGGCTGCCAACCAGGGCACCTAAGTTGGCCTCTCCAGCACGGCAGTCTCAGGGTACTCAGACCTCTTAAACCATTTCTCGAATCCCACCATGGCTAGCTTCTCCCAAAGCAATTGTACCAAGAGCACTGCACAGAAGTAGTGGGGTCTTTTATGAACCAGCTTAGAAGTTACACCACATAACTTTTGTTATATTGGTTATAAACTAGTGACTAAGATTCAAGGATCCACATTTGCTCCAGATTCAAGGGAAGGGACCAGGCAGAAACTTATGGCCTTTTCTGACCTAACGTCAGAAGGTACACAGTGAATTAACTATCTATTGCTGCATGACAAATTCCCCCAAAGCTTAATGGGTTAAAATAACAAACTTTTTACAATCTTAACAGTATCTGTGGTCCAGGAATTTGGGGGCCACTTAGCTGGATGCTTCTGGCTCAAGGTCTTTCACATGATTGTACTCAACACAACATCACCAGCAGGGGCTGCAGTCATCCAAAGGCTTGACAGGTGTTGGAGGAGCTGTTTCCAAGGTAGCCATTCATGCAGCTGTCGACAGAAGGCCTTAGTTTCCCACTGCATAAGCCTCTCCACAGAGTTAAGTGTCCCAACCACATGGTAGGTAGCTTTCTCTAAAGAGACAGAAACAGGAAAAGTGAGCAGAAACTCCCATGCCTTTTCTGACCTACTCTCTGGAGTCACACTCATCATTTCCACTTTATTCTACTGTTATAAGTGAGTCACTAAGTCCAGTCCACACTCAAGGAGAAGAAAATTAGGCCCTACTTTTTGTAGGGAGTCTCAAAGAAGGTGTAGGCACTTTGAAACACTGTCCACAGCTTCACTCCAGCTGCATTCTATTGGTTATGAGCAAGTGTCAGCCCAGATTCAAGGGGAAGGGACATAGATTCAATGTGCAGTGGGAGGAGTGCCTAAGATTTTCAAGCAAGGACATAGATATGAATAGTTCATTTGGTAGGTGCTCACAGGACACACAAACAGGGAAGTGAAGCAAGAAAGGGAGAAGAGCCTGTAATGGGTGGGATATCACTTTGGACAACTGGAACTCAGCCCTGCTAGTGACTTTTCTGGAGGCATGGAACTTGCCTTAGAATAGGCCCATTTATTCACCAGCTCACAATCTCAGTCAGTTGAAGGTTTCTCCCTGGAAGCTTTAACAACCCCTGACAAAGCCCTCAAGTTGCTCAATATAGGAATCTGTCCAGTGTTCTGGAAGCTGTTGTCCCAACTATAGGTGATCTCAGGCGTGCTGGGAAGATATAATAAAATCATCAAGAGTGTCTCACACAGAATCTGTCATTACACACTGTGAGATTATGGAGTGACTTCTCAAATAGAAGCTCAGGTGGCATAGTGCCTAAAGCATTTGACTGCTAACCAGAAGGCTGGAGATTCAAACCCACCAGGCACTCCTCGGAAGGAAGGTTGGGTAATCTACTTCCATAGCGATACTGCCTCAGAAACCCAAGAAGGGGTTGCTATGAGTTGGATCCAACTCGATGGCAGTGAGGAGTTTTAGTTTCTCAAATAAATGTCCTTATTGGTCAGGGAAAGGACCTGTGAGAACAGATCACTGGGACTCAGGAAACATACATTCCTGATGGGCACAATCACATGCAGGAATATTAATAAGTGCCCAAACTAGGGAAGATTTTAATTCATTCATTCATCAAAGATACAATGAACACCTAATATGTGCTGGACACTGTGCTTAGCTCTGGGGATAGACTAGTTCACAAAACAGAAATGGCTTCTGACTTCATAGCACTTACAGGCTAGTGAATGAGACAAGAATTAAATGGTCTCACAACAAATTAATTACCAATTTTGATAACTGGTATGAAGGAAAACACTTGTCTGTGCAAATCTTCTGCCTAAAGACTCAATAAGAAGAAACACATATTCTGTGGAAAGGGACCATACATGATAGTCCAGGGAGACAGAGCACTTTACCAGAGCCACTGAAGCCACCAATCATGTCCTTGGAGGACAATGAGGACACTGGATGCTGTTGGAAATGGTTCTGTGCATATGCTTGGAGACTCCTCCTCAGGGAAGTCTCCTCATCATGACAAGGGATAATACCAAACCCTCTAGGGGAAATATGAAGCTTCCTTATATGACTATGAGACCACTGCCAACCACTTGGAGGAGGATCAGTGCAGGAGCTCCTGGATAAAGTGGGAGAACAATGTGGAACAAAACTCAAAATCATAAAAAAAAAAAAAAAAAAAAAAGACCAGGTTTGCCTGGTGAGACCCTGAGACTATGGCCCCTAGCTACTCTTCAGGTCTGGAGTTGAACACACTCCTGTGCCTTCCAGCCAAACAAGAGACAGGCATATGGGGTGAACATTTACATAAGGTAGATACACTCCTTGGAGAGATCAATTGTGGGAGACCAGAAGGGCAGTGTTTGCACAGGGAGATAGCTCAGGGGCAGGAGTGCATAGGAGGGAAGGACACAGGAAAGAGGTAACTATGGGGAGGAAATAGGAAGAGACCTGCTACACTGTAGGAAATTACAGTCAATGTCATGAGACAAAATATGTATGAATGGCTGTCTGGACAATGAATTTACTCTGTCCACTTTCACCTGAATTACAATTTAAATTTTTTTAAAAGAAATATGAGCCTTCCTACTAGTCAGATAAACCAAAAAAAAAAAAAAAACCCATTGCCATCGAGTCAATTCCAACTCATAGAGACCCCCTTTGGATTTCTGGGGTGGTAAATCTTTACAGAAGTAGATTGCCCAGTCTTCCTTCCATGGAGTGGCTGGTGGGTTTGACCCACCAACCTTCTGGTTAGCAGTCAAATGCCTTAGGCCTTGCACCACCAGAGCTCCTTACTACTCAGATAGAACACAAATTTCTCCTGAGACTGGGCTTTTATAAAAACAAAAAACTCATTGCCAACGACTCGGATCCAACTCATAGTGACCACTCCCTGGGTTTCTGAGGTGGTATCACTATGGAAGTAGATTGTCCAACCTTCCTTCTGAGGAGTGGCTGGTGGGGTTGAACCACCAACCTTCTGGTTAGCAGTCAAATGCCTTAAGCACTATGCCACCAAAACTCCTGGGCTTTTATAAGAAAGAGTCAATAGCTACACCCACATACTCTATAGTAATACAGCCCTTAGAGCAATAGACCATGGGACACCAGAAGACCAATATTCAAACTGAGGAAATGCGGGACAAACAGGAATGCATAATTATGAGGGGCACAGGAGGAGGGTTGCAGGGTAGGGAGGGGAGGAGACTGGGTTAGGGTTGGACATGGCGAACGAGGAATGAAACTAAATGTACACGTTATGTTGAATGTAAAACAAGCTCTTAAAATTAAAAAAAAGGGGGGTCAATATCACTCTACAAAAAATCTAGTTACTGTACTTGAAAGCAAAATACAATCGACACTATAAAGATGATGGGTTAGACAGAGAGAAAAATATGGATTCCTTGATGACATTGTTGAGCTTTTTTTTTACACTAGCCTTGGACTGCTCACTTCCAAAGTTCTTGTTATGTGAGATAATTAAAAATCTTGCTTAATTGACCCAGTACTCATTTGTCAGTTTGTTGTACTATGATCGCTTCCATGTTGCTATAATGCTGGAAACTATGCCACCAATATCTCAAATACCAGCAGGGTCACCCATGGTGGAGAGGTTTCAGTGGTGTTTCCAAACTAAGAATAGAAAAAAAAAAAAAAAGGTCTGGTGATCTACTTTCAAAAATCAGCCAATGAAAATCTTAGGGATCACCACAAAATATTTTCTGATAGAGTGCTAGAAGATGACCCCTAAGGTTAGAAACCAGAAAACCCAGCCCAGCATTGTTGAGTTAATTCCAAATCATAGCAGAAGACACTATTAAATGACTGTAATGATGGACTCAAACATGGCAACAATCATGAAGATAGTGCAGGGCCAGGCAACATTTCATATGCTGTACATGGGGTCAGCACAAGTCACAGCCAACTCAATGACAACTAACAACACAACAGAGATGTTATTTAATCCACTGTAAATCAGGCTGGCATTACTTGCAGTCAAAAGCATTTCTAATTGACACAATACATTATTTTATTTTTCCCAAGACCCTTCATGAGAACTGTTATTATTCTCATAGATAGAAAAAGAAACTGATATTCAGAGAGGTGAACTGTTGTTGTTCCAGGTCACATCAGCTAATGGACTTGGAATTGGAATTCAGGCCTTCTCATTGCAACTCCTCCATCTATACAAGTACAATACACTATAGAAAACCAACCCAAACTCACTGCCATCAAATCGATTCTGACTCATAGAGACACCTGTTGGGTTTCCAAGGCTATAAATCTTTATGCAAGCAGACTGCCTCATCTTTCTTCCACAGAGTGGCTGATGGGTTTGAACCACTAATGTTTTGGTTAGCAACCAAATGCCTTAACCATTACACCATGAGAGCTCCATAATACACTACCATGAACATAAACCTCTCTGTTTCTTCCCACTAAGTTTTTACCATATGGTTGTCACCTCACAGAGCTGTTTTTAGTGACCAAATGCTATGAGGCACTGAACTGCCAACTGCTTCCTCCTGGATCAGGGCCATCAGCATGACATGTCAGCACGGTGGCCTTTGTGGTTGTTGCGTGAATCCAGAGGTTTCACAGGCATTCTGCATCCTTGCCTTGACATTTTGTACTTATATCTCCTTTCTTTGAACATTCTTGTCTAGCAACTCTCCGAGAACTTTCCTTATGTCACCATATACACACATTCTTACAATATTCAAAACATTAGTTATTATGATTATGTAATAACATTAGGACATTATATGCTAAGTAAAAAAGCAAGATACAAATTGCATGTACAGCGATATGAACAAAAAACACATAGGCACATTCATAAATGAAAGAAAAAAACCACCAAAATGTTTGCTGTGATTGTGAAGCTGTGGTAAGCTTATAGTTAATTTCTTCTTTTTTGATTTTCCAAATTTTCAGTTAAATACTTATAATGAAAAAAAGTATACCAAAGTGTTTTAAACAAGATGTCATTGTTTATCTGTACCCTTTCCTGAGAGGCAGAGTAGTTAAAAGCATGGGTTCTGGAGCTAGACTGCCTGGGTTCAAATCCCAACTCCACCACTCAATAGCTGCATGACCCTCAGCACCTTCCTTACTTAAATCCATGATAACATTCTGTGAAACAGGACATTATATGATTTGGACATTGTGCAAACACCACATTAAAATCTTATGGGGGCCTGCTTCCAGTTGTCCTTATCACCAGTGCTACTGTTGCTGCTTGCTAGAGCTATTGGCAGAGGCCACAGGATCAGGCACTGGCTGGAGCAGCAGTGGCTGAGAAGGTAGAAGGAGTAGAGTGAGAAGCAGCAAATGAGAAGAGAGCAGAGCACATCCTGCCCCACCCTGCTGCTGGGCCCCACAGCCTCCCCACCACCACCACATACCCACCAGACAAAGCCCAAGAGCCAGTGCCCAGAGCCATGTCCTCTGCCTCACCTGCCAGTATTCTACCCGTGTTTCAGTGCTGCAAGAGTGTGGGTTTGAGGTTTTTAAAACAATTAGGGGGAAATAATAAAACAAAAAGAGAGTTGTTTTCCCATTAGGGGAGAAAAAAAAGCCTTATGACACCATGGATGTATACATTCAGACGCTGTCTGAACAGACATTGAGCAACACATGCCTGAATACTGTATCACATTTTCCCCACCTATAAAATGTGGGTAATAAGAATTTAACATTCATAAAGCATTTTGAATAGTGCCTAATACACAGTAAGTGCCGAGATAGTGTTTATTAAATATAATTGTACCTTCCCCACTGGGTGACTTCTTAGAAAGGACTGTGTTGTTCAGAGGGATCCAACTGGTGAAGCTGTGAAGAGATGGATTTGTGCTCAATATAATAAAGACCCTCTTAACCTCCAGAGCTATTTCATAATCAAACAGGCCAGTGTTTGATCCCTTAGCAATTCAGCACTGAGTGGCTGCTTGTCAAATCCTATGTGATGCCTTCTATCTCATGAAACAGCCATATACAAGACTACTGGCAGAATCAAGAAAAGAGAAGTTGGAAAACTTCCCTCCTGGTAGCAGGAACCGGAAAAAGCTTCTTCTGCTTAAATAGTATGAAGACCTCTAGTGGTCAGGAGGTGGTACTACAACTCCTTATGTGGCTCCTAACACAGGATGTCCAACTGTTGCTGGTGACCTTTCGCGTGCTTTGGTTTTGCCAAGCATGTCAGAAGAAAATGCAGTGTTCCTTTTGTTCCCTTGCTGTGGCCAAAAGAGCCAAAACATGTTTCCTAAGACGCAGTACCTGCATGTTTGTTGTATAAGCCCATTCCATGGAGCCAATCTCTAGAAAGAAGGTCCCTTCCTTGAGTGTACCTGACTGTGTGTACCACTTATATACATGTTACATCTGTGTAGAGTCAGGAGTTTCTAAGAAGGATGGCTTAGAATTTATTAGACATGAGGTGAGGCCTAATCTAGATCCTCTCATCCAACTCCTTTACTTTACAAATGGGGAAAGCCCCATCAGTATTTAGAAGAGTGCATGGAACACAGTGGGTGCATGATAAATACTTTCTGAGATTGTGATGTCATTTTTTATCCTTGCCATTTTCTTAGCAGGTACTTCATCAAAATACTTCTATCTGATGCAACAGAAACTATTCTTTCTCAACTTGCCACTGGTAAAATACCTATGAAAACAGAAGGCAGCATTAGGAGTTCCGGTAAGATGGCGGACTAGGTAGAAAGACTGCACAGACCCTCTTCAACAAAGAAAAGGGAAACCAATTAACACAGACACAGAAGATAATCTTGGACACTTGAGCCTTGAAGGGAAGGAAGGATATAGAAGTGGACTAAACCCCAACTAGCAGAAGAATTTGCATGAAAATACCAAAAAAGGAGACATATGGAGCTGCAGTCTGGCAACGACCCTGAGTGATCCTGATGGCACAGACAGCTTGGGGATTCCCGAGTGGTGGTAGGACCTAAGAATTAAGCTAAAAATCAGCCCTGCTAGCCAGGGACTGCACGGAGGACTGGTCTGGTGGCTGGGGAATAAACAGAGAAGGTGAAAAGAAACATGGGCTGAGCTGTGAACTTTTGCCTGTCCAGAGGGTGCCACCATTTTGAATGTTTACAAGTGGCTTGACCACTTTGGATATTTAAAGAAAAAGCACTCTCCCAGATTCCAGGGGCTTAAGAACAGATTCTGTTTGCCAGCAACCCTAAGGACACTCTGGACCTGCATGACTGAAAAGGTGTGACTTTCCTCTTGTTACTCATACCCCACACCAACTTGGTGAACAGAGGTGTGGCCATTACCCACTCCACCAACTTCTGGCTTGCAAGATAGAATGGACTGTTCTAAACTTGGGGAGAAAATTATAAATTATAGGGTAACCTCAAAGAAAAATTATAATCTTTCACATCACAATAAAAAAGAGGACACTAAAACAACAGCAACAAAGGAAATGATAACACAATTCATAAACATAGTAAGCTCAGCACAGAAAATAATATGGAACAAAGAAACCAGGGACACCATGAAAAAATATATAACAAAATGACAGCAACAAATCCATACCTGTCAATAATTACACTGAATATTAACAGATTAAATGCACCACTCAAGAGACAAAGAGTTGCAGATTGGATAAGAAAATAAAACCCATCAATATGTTATCTACAAGAGGCACACATTAGAGATAAAGACAAAAAAAAATTAAAAATCGAAGGTTGGAAAAAGATATATCCAGCAAATGGCAACAGTAAGAGAGCAGGAGTGGTAATATTAATTTATGATCAAATTGACTTTAAGACAAAAACCACCATACAAGACAAGGAAGGACATTACATAATGATTAAAGGATAAATTGAACATGATGATACAACCATATAAATATCTATGGACCCAATGAAAGAGCCCCAAAATACATAAATCAGACTTTAAAAGAGTTGAAAATCCAAGTAAATGACTCCTCAGTCATAGTGGGAGACGTTAATACATTACCTTCATTGAAAGATAGAACAACTGGAAGGAAATTCAACAAAGATTCAGAAGAGCTCAACAATACAATCCATCAACTGGGCCTTATAGACATCTACAGAGCACTTCAAACAACAGCAGCACAACATATATTCTTCTCTAGTGCACATGGAACATTTTCCATGATAGAACGTATGTTAAGCCATAAAGCAAGCCTTCATAAATTTTAAAAGGTTGAAATACTGCAAAGCATCTCCTCAGATCATAATGCTATCAAATTAGAAATCAATAATAGGAAGATCAGCAGCAAAAGAGTAAACACATGGAAACTGAACAACACCCTCATTGAGAAAGACTGGGTAAGAAAAGAAATCAAAATTGAAATTCAAAAATTCCTTGAATCAAACGAGAATGAGAACACAACATACCAAAATCTTTGGGACACAGCAAAAGCAGTGATCAGAGGCCAATTTATAGCAATAAATGCACACATCAAAAAAGAAG
>NW_006921893.1:1617791-1618407 GCF_000298275.1 Orycteropus afer afer | reverse complement strand
GACAAATATTGTATTAGTCTGTTATTGTAAAAGTTAAGGAAAGGTTTATCTATAGAAGGAAGTTTTCTTTGTTGGTTACCAGGGGTGGGAGGGGATGTAAGGGAACGCTGTTAGATAGATAGAGATAAGTATTGATTTGGGTGAAGAGAAGGGCAATGTACCAAATTTGTGTGACCAATATGACAGCATTGAGCATGAGAAAGATATAGAGAGGTACATGGGAGGTACAGACAACAAATATGAACCCTTTTGTACATATAGTACTGTGTTGTCAATAAAGGCAAACATGATATATGGATGAATAGATGGGTGGATAGGCTGTATGATTAGGTATGTCTATGAAATGGAGAATGTATCCAAGTACATATATAGGGTTGGCAGACAATGGTCCTACAAGTTTATGTGAATGATCAGAATTCCCAGATGTATAGTAGAGTTGACAAGGGACAAGGTTGTGGTCATTGCTTGGTCACAGCCAGCTACCCAGAGAGACCGAGTAGTTGAACCTGTGTGCTTGGGACCATAGTTGCAGGGGTCATCAAGCTCAATTGGCATAACATACTACACAAAACATTGTTCCACCTCCTACCTTGGCAAGTAGCGACTGGGATCTTAA
>NW_006921893.1:1598573-1617331 GCF_000298275.1 Orycteropus afer afer | reverse complement strand
GGAGAGAACAATCATGGGAGAAAGAAGGGCTGCTTATGCACAGGGAGACAGGTCAGGGGGCAGGAGCCCATGGAGGGATGGACACTGGGAGGAGGTAACTGTGGGGAGGAGGTGGGAGGGGAGCTGTTGCATTATGGTAAACTGTGGTCAATGTCATGAGACAAAGTATATGTGAACTGCTCTATGGAAAGTGAATTTGCTCTATAAATATTCACCCAAATCACAATAAAAAAAAAAGTATTAAATTGTATACATAACAGTTTTTCATGGATGTTTAGGAAGAGTCTTAATTGGATAAAATCATTGATTTTTAAGAAGAAGAAGAAGAAAAAAAAAAAAAGGAGAAGAAGAAGCAGCTGTGAGAAAGGTCTCTGCAGCTTTTTGGCACGCTTGGGCCCTTCTTGCAGCTGAGTCTTTATTCACCAACCTACCTTGTTGTCTGTGGATCTTGGAACTATTGCTGAACTTGAACTAGTGGCCTGCCATGTTGCTTGATAATTTGGGACTGTGCCATTTTACTGTCTACCTTGAGTTTGTCAGCCTCAGCAGCCAGCTGTTGCCTGAGTTAAGAGAAGCCTGCAGCTTCAGCGGGCCAGGAAAAAGAGGCAGAGCTGAAGCCCAAGGTCGAGTGGTCTTCACCCAGCCCCTAGAGCTGGCATTTTCAACTCAGACTTCTAGCCTTCTACACTATAAAAGAATAAATCCTTGTTTGTTTAAGGCCATCCATTTATGGTGTTTCTGTTAGAGTGGCACTAGAGAACTAGCACATCTGCTAAGTGCTCAGAAGCTGACTGTTCTCTTTCCCAAACTCCTTGTGTCATTGGACTAGAAGATGGAGGAGACATCCTCCTCACCACTTCTGGATCTTCATCTCTCCTACTTCCCTAAAAGTCCTATCGACCTTGAAGCTCATCCCTTTAGACTAGACTACCCACCTCCCTCTCCAGTCCTATTGCCCTCATTTATCATAATAGTAACCCTTATAGAATATGTGCTGGGCACTGTTTGAAGCACTTTACATTTATCAATTCATTTCAACTTCACAAAACTCTATGAGGTAGGTCTACTTTTCATCCACACTTCACAAGAGCAGAAACTGAGGCACCGAGATGTTAAAGTAGTTTTACAAGGATCACACAAGTAAGATTCAAACTCAAGGAGTTGACACTAATATCCCACCTTTTAGCCACTCCACCCCCACCACTAGAGATGGCAGCATCACCCAACCATGCCTATTTCTTGATGATTTTAACATCTGCCTCACTGTCTGTCTTTCCAAAACCCACTCCTGTCACAATGCTGAGCGATTTCAATTCCAGGAAGACTATTCTCCTGAAACACTGGCCTCCAAACTCCTTGACCTTCTCACCTTCAATTTTTCTGTTCTTTGCCCCACACCCTTGCTCAGATGCTTAGAACTTGCCACTGGCAATAACTCCATCCGCTCCAGAATCCCAACTGTAAGCACTCACCCACAGACCACTCCCCTACCTTTCCAGTGTACTTACTCTATTAACCCAACTCTAACAATATTACAAACTCATCAGACCTTTAGTCACCGAATCAACTACCAAAAGGATCTCACCTGCTTGCCTGATTAGTTTCCATCAGCCACAATGCCAATATTTCTTCATTCTCACCTGGCAAAAACTTAACCCCAGTGTAGTCCAGCAAGCAAAAAAACCACTGGTGGTTCAGTGGTAGAATTCTTGCTTTCCATGTAAGAGACCAGGGTTCGATTCCCAACCAATGCACCTCATGTGTAGCCACAAGTTGTCTGTCAGTGGAGGTTTGTGCATTGCTGTGATGCTAAACAAGTTTCAGCAGCGTTTCCAGACTAACTAGGGAGAAAGACCTGGCAATCAACTTCCAAAAATCAGCCAATGAAAACCAAGTGGTGCTTCTTTAATTTAAAAAATATTCTTCAATTACTTTCCCCCTACATTCTCCTCCAGCTACCTCTGCATTTGTTTGTTCTCTTTCACAAAGTTTCTAAAAAGTTATCTCAGCTGCAAAATTCTCCAGTCTGATCCCATTATACATGGGGTCTCCATGAGTCAGGGGTTGAATCAACAGCAGCTAACAACAGGAACAGTTAAGTCCAACATTCTGCACCTAACCTTACTCTGAACCTGCTCTTAGTAGCCAAGCATGGCTGCCAGCATCGTCAACTGGCCTCACTTAGACAACCACAACTTCACTTGCGCTCTTGGCCCTGCCCAGCAACCCTACCACATCTTCCTATTCAAGTCCTCTCCCTTCCAATCTCCTCTGACTGCAAACTCCCTACACTTTTGCCTCCATCTTCACTTCCAACATGATCTTGATTTTTATTCGGTGAGAAAACAGGAGCAGACAGAAGGGGACTTCAGCATGTCTCCCCCATAGAATCTACTAACCTGCCTTTATCTGTCCCCTGATTCCTACCTTCTTTCTCCTACTGTCTGGGCTCCTTGCAAAGGCCAGCTCTTCCCCTTAAGTCCTGGATTCTATCTCTTCTCACCTACTCAAAACCTTACTCCAGTAAGATCCTGGCTCCTGCTCTCTTTCCCCCTCTGATGCATCTTTCCCATCATCTTACAAACATCTATTATCTCTTCTATCCAGTAAAGATTTACAGCCTTAGAAACCCAATGGGAGTTGCTGTGAGTCAGAATCAACTAGATGACAGTGGGTTTAGGTTTGGTAGCACTTAAGATATATATCATCTACTCTATATTGCCTCACTCACTGGATGTGGTGGTTACGTTTGTGTGTCAACTTGGCTGGACTTGGTTGAGTGGCTAGGCAGCAGAATGTAGTTATTCCCCATGGTGAAATTGATAATTAACTCCATGGTGGAATCTACTGGAGTAGCTGAGTAGCTTCTTTGGGTATGTGGTCTGCTTCCCGGATATAAGAAACAGCTTTGGGAATGGTCTCTAGCTTATGGCATGCTTGGACCCTGCATGCAGCCGTGTCACTGTTCAGCAGCTCGCCATGCTCTGCCGACCTTGGGACTTACGATGGACTTGAATTAACGGGCTCCCACGTGGTTTGTTAACATCAGGACTGTGGCATTTTATTTGTCGACCTTAGGCTTATTAACCTCAGCTGCCTGAGTGAAGAGATGCCTCTGGCTTCAGTGAGCCAGGAGCAAGAGGCAGAGCTGAAGCCCAAAGTCAAGGGGCTTTCACCCAGCTCCTAGGGCCTGGCATTTTGAACTCAGACTTCTAGCCTCCTGAACTGTGAGAGAAAAACTCCTGTTTGTTAAGGCCATCCCACCTGTGGTATATTCTTGTCAGAGTGGTACTAGGTAACTGGAACACTGGAATAAAAGATCCATGAGATCTTGCTCACTGTGATATCTCCAGCAACTAGAACAGTGCTTGCTGAATAGTGGGTATCCAATACTATTGTTACTTGTAGAGGAGTTGGCTCTGACTCATGGAGACCCCACATACAACAGAATGAAACTTTGCCTGGTCCCACATCATCTCCATGATCATTGGTATGCTCAAATCCCTTGTTGCAGCCACTGTGTATTTTGAGTGCCTTCCAACCTAGAGAGGGCTCATCTTCCAGCACTGTATCACTGTATCTATTGTGATCCATAGGATTTTCATTGGCTAATTTTGGCATTAGATTTCCAGGCCTTTCATCTTGTCTGTCTCAGTCTGGAAGCTTCTCTGAAATCTCTCCACCATGGGTGACCCTGCTGGTATTTGAAACACCAGTGGCATAGTTTCCAGAATGATAGAAGCCCACAAGCCCCCACAGTACAATAAACTGACAGACAGGTTGTGGGTATATAAGTTTATATTATTGTTGTTCCAAATTACAGAAAACTCAACTCAGGCTTAACTTTAAAGGAAACTAAAGAACCTGGTCAGGCTTAAGGAAAAGTCTGATCCAGTGACCGAAAAATATCACACAGCATTCATTTCCTTTCTGTCTATCTGAAGATCTTCCCCAGTGTCAGCTTCTTCCTAAGACTGTCTCCTCCCATGGTCATAAGACAGTTAACAGAATTCAACCTTCTTCATTCCCATCTCAAGAGAGAGAGTTGTTCTTTCGCCCAGCCTTCAACAAACTTTTGGGCTTTCTCTCATTAGGTTCACTCAGGCCACATTCCCACTCCTGAACCAATTCACTGTGGCAAGATTTAGGCTAATAGCTTTCAATCAGTCAAGAACCCTCTCTGCATCTGGGAGTGGAAGTAGGATACCCCAAGCCACATGCTGGGAAATGTAGAATTCTTTTAGGAAGGGAGAAAAGAAATGAATTCTGGGAAGGTGACCAGTAATTCCCAGCACAGTGGGTCTTCTGGCACCTCAAACCCTCCCAGGTGACGGCTGCCCCTGTCTCCACACAGGATTAGTTCTGGGTGCCCGCGGTCAAGTTATGGCTTTTATGAGATATGAGCGAACCTAACCAAGGCTTTGGAATGTCTCTTTTAGAAATTAGTGGTGAGCAGGGTAAGCATACAATTAAGTATTGAATTTTCTATAAACACACAAATACACACACAGAGAGAGCAGGGCATAGCATTAAGTCCTCAGTGCAGATGCCTTTCCCACCAGCCTGTCTTGTGCCGAAGAGATCTCTGGTTAGTGGATGTGCCAAGTGATGGAGTTGAAATGTTCCATCATAATTGAAGTTGATTCTCAGCAGTGGCTTTGCCCTCCGCACTGCATGGAATGCCTTTATGTAAGTGCATATCTATGTATGTCGACCCACAACATCAATCATGAGGGTTCTTGCTTCTCTCCTGAGCTCACTCACGCTCTCTCTCTCTCTCCAAGATTAACAGGAGCTAAATGCTAGGGAAATCTTGACTCTCTGCTGAAAGTCTTCCAGGCTTCCTATCGCAACGTGATTTAAAGATCCCACAAAGCTTGCTTGTCTCACGCTATTTCTGCCAAGAGCCTGGTTGGTGTCTAAAATTCCCACATTGACCAAGTCTTTGGATTGGGGTCTTAAAAATGCAAGAAAATGACCTCTTGGTTAAGCCATTGACTCCCAAGGGTGTTAAAGACTCTGAGAGGATGAAGTCCTGAGTATGTATGTCTTCTTGTTGTTGTGTTCTTAACTGCCCTTGAATTGACCTGACCCATGGTGAACCCATGTACAATGAATGAAATGCTGCCTGGTTCTGTGCCAAGCACATGATCAGTTACCGATGGGACTGCTGTGATCCACAGGGTTTTCATCGGTTGATTTTCAAAAGTAGATCTCCAGGCCTTTCTTCCTAGTTTATCTTTGTCTAGTAGTTCTGCTGAAATCTGTTCTGCATCATAGAAACACACAAACCCCCACTGACAGATGGGTGACAGCTCCACACTGAAGTTTACTGGGTCAGAATTAAACCCAGGGCTTCCACATGGAAGGCAAGAATTCTATCTCTGAACTGCCAATTTCCTGTGTATGTTTTAATTGGAAAGAAAGAAGACAAGACCAAAGATGTGCGGAAGCAGGTAGAGAGAAGAATCTGAATTTGAGGTAGAAGAACACCAGAATGAAATATTTCCTACACCCCAACTTCAAAACACTTTGCTTCTTTAATCAAAACAATAGAAGGAAGCATGGCCTATGGTTAAGCTCTAGAGTCTGACATCCTGGGTCCAGATTCAAGCTCTGCTTCTTACTGTTTGACCTTGGGCAAGTCTCTTCACTTCTTAGATTCTTTATCAGCAAAATAAGGATAATAATAAGATCTACCTTGCAGGGTTGTTGAAGGGAAGGATGTAGTTGATATAGAATTGATCTCAATCCTCCACTCCTGAGGTTGTATTACACATGCACATTTCATCCCCCAGCAGGAAGTGAGGGGTATCCTACAGGGCAAGAAGAAGGACCAATCCTACCATATCAGTTATATTTGTAACCAGGAAGTTGGTGCTACTTCTTGGTCCAAAGAAATCCTGGAACAACACCTCCTTAAAACAACAGGACCCTAACCCTTGAAACTATTTCCATGAGACAATTTTTAAACTTTAAGTCAAAAATATTCCCTGATGTCTTCTTAAAACTAAAAAATAGTGTAGCTTAGCTAGTAAAAAATGTCTGCCATGAGCATTGTGCTCTTTCAAGATCTATGTCTGTGGGAACAAGTTGACAGCAGCAATTGGAATGACTAAATAAGAATCTTAGAAGGCAAGACCTGGAGGCTCAGGTCCATAGTCTTGGGGAACATTACAGTCCATTGGCACAACATAGTCTTCAAAGAAAATGTTCTACATCCTACTTTGGTGAGTAGTGACTAAGGTCTAAAATGCTGTGAGCACCCATCTAAGGTGCAGCTATTGATCTCTCCTCATTCGGAGCAAAGAAAAGTGAGGAAAATCAAAGACATATGGAAATAAGTAATCTAAAGGATTAATGGGTCATGTGAACCTCAGCATCCATGACCCTGAGACCAAAAGAACTAGATGGTGCCCAACTACCACTACTGACCACTCTGAAAGGGATCACATTAGAAGGCCCTGGATAGATTGGGAGAAAAATGTGGAACAAAACTCAAAATTATAAAGAAAAAAAAAAAAAAAGACCAGATTCTCTGGTAGGATAGAGACTGGTAGAACCTTCAAGACTACAGCCCTTTGTCACCCTTCAAACCTGGAACTGAACTCACCCCTAGGGTTCAACTTTCAAACAACAGACAGGTCTATAAGGTAAACAGTAACACCAGGGAGGTATTCATTCTTTAGAACAATCAACCATTGGAGATCAAAAGGGTAGCATGTGCCCAAGAACAGAGTACAGAAGGCAGGAAGGGATAAGAAAGAAGGACAAATGGAAATGGTAAACCCAGGAGGAAGTGGGGAGAGCACTGTTACATAGTAGGGATTAAAATCAATAGCATGGAGTGAAATGGGTATGAATTATTGAATGTAAAACTGATTTGCTCTGTAAACCTTCAGCCAAATCACAATAAAAAGTTAAAAAGAATCTTAGAAGGCAGTGAGTTTATGGGAGAGTAACAACTCAGAAAAAGAGGGTGAGAATGGCTGCACAACTCAAATAATGTCATCAATGTCACTGTGTCACCTGGCCATGTCCATCCTGGGAAGTAATTACCCCAGGACCATATTTACCCCAGATGTGTATTACAGTAGGATCATTGAAATGGCAGCCATAAGATAGGTCTTCATTCCCTTAAATTTGTGAGGAAGAAGTGGTATGAATCAAGAACACTGAATAATAAAAAGTTTATTTTGAGTTAAGCATAGTCCCAGGCTCTCCTAACTTCCAAATGCCCTCCTCACTTGCTAGGAATGAATGGGCCCACAGAACAACATGCTGGGACTGACCAACTTAAAAAGGTCAGTTGTTACCTTGTATGATGGTCTCCACTCCTGCAGAAACTATAGAAATGACCCAAACCATAGTGTTCCAGGACCCAGGACAAAGGGATGCCACTTCCCCAGCAGAACCTCAACCAGAGGATTCTGTGACCAAGACAAGGGGAAGGTAGTGTCATCAAGACCCTGACAATCAGCTGGACTGTCCCAATCAGGGACTCCCTCTTCCCTGATACGTGTAATATCCCTGGAAGTTTCCATACGATGGCATATCTTTTTAATCCTTGAAAACCTTTGTCAAAATAAAGTGTTTCTGATGAACCAATATATCAAACAGCTTCAAACGCTCAACTGCTCTAGTTAAAATAGAGATCCTAAGTCTAGGATCTACTTATTGCCCACCAAGCTCCTCAAACCACTCCATCTACCCTGCATCCTTTCTAGAAGGATGGGACTGCTGTAATCCACAGGGTTTTCATCGGTTGATTTTCAAAAGTAGATCTCCAGGCCTTTCTTCCTAGTTTATCTTTGTCTAGTAGTTCTGCTGAAACCTGTTCTGCATCATAGAAACACACAAACCCCCACTGACAGATGGGTCATAGCTGCACATTGATGTTTACTGGCTCAGAATTAAACCCAGGGCTTCCACATGGAAGGCAAGAATTCTGTCTCTGAACTGCCAATTCCCTGTGTATGTCTTTATTGGAAATAAAGAAGGCTTTCTACAAAGACAAGACAAAGGAATGCCGTAGGATGTGTGGAACTAGGTAGAGAAAAGAATCTGATAGCACCTCACCCCAGCACTAATAGAAATCTGAATTCAGCCATCCCATTTGTGGTATATACGTGTCAGAGTGGCACTAGGAACCAGAACACTGAACAAACAGGAGTTTATTCTCTTACAGTTGGAAGGCTAGAAGCCCAAGTTCAAAGTGCCAGGCTCTAGGGGCTGGGTGAAAGCCCCTCGACCTTGGGCTTCAGCTCTGCCTCTTGCTCTCGGCCCACTGAAGCTAGAGGCATCTCTTCACTCAGGCAGCTACTGTCTGCGGAGGCTAACAAGCCCAAAGTCAACAAATAAAATGGCACAGTCCCGATGTTACCAACCCACACAACAGGCCATTAATTTAAGTCCATTGTAAGTCCCAAGGTCGGCAGAGCATGGCAGGCTGCTGAACAATGACACGGCTACATGTAGGGTTCAAGCATGCCATTAAGCTAGAGACCATTCCTAAAGCTGCCACTTATATATGGGAAGCAGACCACATATCTAAAGGCAGCTACTCAGCTGCTCATAGTAGATTCCACCATGGAGTTGATTACATCCACATACTACATCCAGCTGCCCAGCCACTCAACCAGCCCTAGCCAAGTTGACACACAAACTTAACTATCACAACAGCCAATTGCAATATGCTGTCTCTTTACCCCTTCATCCTGGCCCCACTCACAGGGTTACAGTTAATTATAATACTCTGTCCCTCTGAAAGGAGCTCTAGTGGCACAGTGGTTAAAGCATTTGGCGTGAATCAAAAGATCGGTGGTTCAAACCCACAAGCCACTCTGTGGGAGAAAGATGAGACAGTCTGCTTCTGTCTGTAATTCCAAGATTTACAGCCTTGGAAACCCTATGAGGCAGTTCTACTCAGTCCTATAAAGTCATTATGAGTCAGAATCAACTTGATGGCAGTAGGTTCAGTTTTGGTTTTGGTCCCCATGGAAACAGTGCTTGGACCAATGATACAGTCAGTATTGTTCAGAGTCCTTCCCTAGGACAAAGCCCCAGGCAAAGAGTAGTTTTCCTTCCCACCTGGATAGTTCCACTGGGAATATGTGGATCTGAGGTGACCAGCAATCATCTTCCCCACTGTGCAGTATACGCACTTGGTCTTCAGAACATCATCTCCCATAATTATGACAATCGGTATTATTCTCCAGATTAGTATCTTGCAGCCCGAGCCCAGGGAGGCTGAGAAGTTCTGGGACTGATCCTCTGAAAGTATCTCTGGCCCATTTCAACAACAAAAAAAAATTTTCCATTTTGCTCTGCTTTGAATATTGGCCTTCTTCAGCAGATTTGGAGGGAAGAAAGCATCAGTTTAAAAGAAAAAAAAAGTTGCCATTGAGTTGACTCTGACTTGTGAAGACCCCACACATCTCAGAGTAGAGCTGAGCTCTGCAGAGTTTTCAATGGCTGCTTTTTTAGAAGTAGATTGCCAGGCCTCTCTTCTGGGGCACCTCTGGGCATACTCAAACCTCCAACCTTCTGTAGTCAATTTGCAAGCAGTGAAAGTGGTTGGAAACTTGAACACTTCAACAACAAAAAGATACAATAATCCAATTGAAAAATGGGCAGAAGACATGAGCAGACACTTTACCAAAGAAGACATTCAGGCAGGTAACAAACACATGGAGAAATGCTCACGATCATTAGCCATTAGACAGATGCAAATCAAAACAACAATGAGATAGCACCTCACCCCAGCACTAATATCAAAGTTCCACAAGACAGAAAACAACAAATGCTGGGAGGGTCTGGAGAGACTAGAGCCCTCATACACTGCTGGTGGGACTGTAAAATGGTGTAACTGCTGTGGAAAAGGGTGTAATCACTGTGGAAAATGGTATGGCCCTTCCTTAAAAAGCTGGAAATAGAAATACCATATAATTCAGCAATGCCATTACTGTATATATATCTAGAGAAATAAGAAACATGACATTAATAGACATAGGCACACTCACGTTCGCAGCAGCATTATTAACAATAGCAAAAAGACAGAAACAATCTAAATGTGCATCGATGGAGGAGTGGATCAACAAAGTATGGTACATGCACAAAATGGAATTCCATGCATTATTAAAGAACAATGATGAATCTGTGAAACATCTCATAACATGGATGAACCTAGAGGACATTACGTTGAGTGAAATTAGTCAATCACAAAAGGGCAAATATTGTGTAAGATCACTATTCTAAAAACTCAGTAAGAGGGTTTCACACAAAAATAAATATTCTTTGATGGTTACCAGGGGTAGGAGGGAAAGGGAGGGTAAACCACTAACTAGAGGGTAGATACATATTAATTTGGGTGAAGGGAAAGGCAAAAAAAAAAAAAAAGAAGAAGAAGAAGAAAGAACAAATAAATAAATGAAACACCTAGGGGTCCCACTGAGTTATTACTTGGAGGCTGTGCTTGTCCGGGCAAAGGTGGAGCTCCTCATTTCTTCTGCTTCACAGAAGCCCTGGCCTTAAGGCAGCAGAGGGCTGGTGATGTCAGGAGTCTTTGGTTTGAAAGTGCCAGAAACCCAATATGAAGAAGCTTAGGCATAAAGGCGAATTAACTGGAATCAACCAACAAACCGGGGAAAAAGCTTTGCTCTCAAGCACAACAGCATTCAGGATCCAGACTCCATCAGGGCTGTCCCTCTCTCTCTGCTCTGCTTCTCTCTCTCCCTCATCCAGCTTATTTCTCTCCCTGCAGGCTTGGCTTCTCCACTTTGTGAGAAACACCAAGAGCTGCTATACCAATTTGGATTCCAGGGTGGCATGGCAGCCCAACTGTTTGGAGTAGCTGGAGAAACAGTCCTCAAGACAAGGGTGGGTGGTTCCCTAAAAAAAAGAGAGAGAGAGAGAGAGACAACAATTGGACAGACCAAAAGACAGAAGATAGATTTGCACTTCAGTGAGGAACCCCATTTAATCATTGCCATGTTCTCTCTCTATGTTAAATTAAGGTCAAGGCCTGCTTGATCTGGCCCAGAAGCACATGGGCCTATGGGCACACCACTGGACCATTCAGAAGTGATGATGTAGGGTCTAATGGAAGGGCTGTGGGCTCCAAGCAGGAAATGGTTTAAAAAAAATGAAGAAAGAAAGAAGAAGAAAAAAAAAAAAAAACAAGGGCTCTCTCTCCCCTCAACTACAAGATTGGGATTATGGCTTCATGGCAGGAGGGTCAGGCTGCTGAAATTTCTCATCTCCCTCAATGTTGCAAAAGCTCTATTCCAGGTAGGTGAGCCAAGAAGATCACATCTTTCTACCCCCACCCAACTCCCATGTGTAGGGTGGTAGCTCCACTTCTGGCATGGCAGGCCAAGAATAGTGGGTTCTAGTGGCCCCTGTCCCAGCTCACTCATAGGGTGAAGATTCCACACAAGGAGGGGCAAGCCTAGCAGACCAGTCACGGCCAACCTCCTTAGTTCCTGATCAAAAAGGAAGAAAAGGAAAGAAAGTGTTTGATCTTGGGAATGATGTGAAGAAGGAGATGATATCTGGAAAGTATTAATCTCAATAAGATATTCAGGACAGATTAAAAGAAGGAAAATGCTTGGTTTGTGACAACTAGTGATGTCACAGTTCAGGTGTGAAGTAACAAAGGTCTCAAGCTTCAAGAAGTCCTTGCTGCAATCTGAATGCATCTTGGAATTGCAGTGGATTTGGAGAAGACAAGGAGGATACAGAGCTTCAGATCAGGGAGATCCCTAGGTGGCTGGGAGAGCCATACAGCTCCCAGAAAAGTGGGTGCAGGGTCAGAGGAGATCCAAGTGCAGGAAGGACCTTGCATCCAGCTAGCCTTAGAAACCTCTTGGTAACCACAAAATGGTTCTTGCGGGCCCCATAGAAGGAGAGATAGGGAGATAAGGAGATCTAATGGCCTTAGAAAGTGAGGCAGCATGATCACAGATGTGTTAACATTAAAAAGATAAATAAAAATTACCCAGAGGGTACAAAATCATAGGGAGGGTGAAAACTCACCAATTCCTTATGTGTGTCCTGCCCTGCCATAAAAGAGAAGAACAGACGATTTCAAAGGGCAGCTCAAGAGGACAAAGTCAAGTATTATAATGAAATGTGCAAAGACTTGGAATTAGAAAACCAAAAGGGAAGAACACACTTGGCACTTCTCAAGCTTAAAGAACTAGAGAAAAATTCAAGCCTCAGGTTGCAATGTTGAAGGATTCTATAGGCAAAATATTGAACAGTGCAGGAAGCATCAAAAGAAGATGGAAGGAAAACACAGAGTCACTGTATCAAAAATAATTTGTCAAAGGTCAACTATTTCAGGAGGTAGCACATGATCAAGAACCAATAGTATTGAGGAAAGAAGTCCAAGCTGCACTGAAGGAACTGGCAAAAAAAAAAACAAGGCTCCAGGAATTGATAGAATACTCATTGAGATGTCTCAACAAATGGATGCAGTGCTAGAGGCACTCAATTGTTTATGTCAAGAAATTTGGAAGACAGCTATCTGGCCAACTGGCTGAATGAGATCCATATTTGTACCCATTCCAAAGAAGGATGATCCAACAAATGGAGAAATTATTGACCAGTCAAGGTATCATTAATATCATATGCAAGTAAAATTTTGCTGAAGATAATTCAAAACAGTTGCAACAGTACATTGATAGGGAACTTCCGAAAATGCAAGCCAGATTAAGAGGATGTGGAACAAGGGATATCATTGATGATGGCAGATGGAAATTGGCTGTAATCAAGAACATCAGAAAGATGTTTATCTGTGTTTTATTGACTACGGAAAGGCATTTGGGTCATATGTGTGGGTCATAACAAATTATGGATAACATTGAGAAGAATGGGAATTCCAGAGCACTTAATTGTACTCATGAAGAACCTCTACCCAGACCAAAAGGCTGTTGTTCAAACAAAACAATGGGATACTTCATGGTTTAAATTCAGGAAAGGTGTGCATCAGGGTTGTATCCTTTCACCGTACTTATTCAATCTGCACGTTGAGCAGATAATCAGAGAAGCTAGATTAAATGAAGAAGATCATGGCATCAGGATTGGAGGAAGACTCATTAACAACCTGCAATATGCATATGGCACAACCTTGCCTGCTGAAAATGAAGAAGACTTGAAGTACTTACTGATGAAGATCAAAGACTACAGCCTTCACTATGGGTTACACCTCAACATAAAGAAAAAAATCCTCACAATAAATAACATAAATAAAAAATCCTCACCAATAAACAACATCATGATAAATGGAGAAAAGATTGAAGTTGTCAAGGATTTCATTTTACTTGGATCCATAATCAACGTCTGTGGCAGCAGCAGTCAAGATATCAAACGATGGATTGCATTGGACAAATCTACTGCAAAAGATCTCTTTAAAGTGTTTAAGATCAAAGAAGTCACTTTGAAGACTAAAGCACACCTAAACCAAGCAATATTATTTTCAATAGCTTCATATACATGTGAGAGATGGACAATGAATAAGAAAGACCACAGAAGAACTGATGCTTTTGAATTTTGGTGTTGACAAAGAATATTGAAGGTAACATCGACTGCTAGAAAAACAAATAAATCTTTCTTGGAGGAAGTACAGCCAGAATGTTCTTTAGAAGCAAGAATGGCCAGACTTCATCTCTCATACGTTGGTCATTTTGTTATAAGGATATCATGCTGGGTTAGGTGGAAGGCCAGAGAAAAAGGGGAAGACCCTCAACGAGATGGACTGACACTGTGGCTGCAACAATGGAGTCAAACATGGCAACAATTGTGAGAATGCCACAGGACCAGGCAGTGTTTCATTCTGTTGTACATAGGGTTGCTGTGAGTCGGGACTGACTCGATGGCACTTAACAACAACCACCACCATAAAGGAGAAAAGGTTTCAGCGGAGCTTCTTGACTAAGACAGACTAGGAAGAAAGACCTGGTGATCTGCTTCTAAAAATCAGACAATGAAACCCTATGGATCATAATAGTCTGATCGCATCATGCATGGGGTCAATATGAGTTGGACGCTAACTTAACTGCAGCCAACAAAAAGAACCATAAAAGAGCACAGGGTTAATTCCAAGAAATCAAAGGGCAGGAAATGCAGAAACAATGAAGGAAAAGCCTTCAGATGAACCATAGAGTCAATGTGTACAATTCAGTATAGTGTTTGCTACAGCTCAGTGTTTGAAAGGTAGGGACAATTTATGATGATTAATGCCAGTGCAGTTAATGCTGCATGATAGCACTGTTATTTGGAGATACTAGGCTATGGTTCCTGCCCACTGGAGTAAAGGACTTCCCATTGTTCCAGAGCCAGGCTGGCAGCCTGCAATGACTGCCTCCCACTTAGCCACAGGGAGAAATCATCCTTCATCCTCTGCAGGACCAGCTGAGACATCTCTCCTCAAAACAGCTTCCCCAGACACCCCAGACAGAAGTGAACTTGGTCTTCGAAGTGTTTGGAGCACTGGGAGAGGCAGTGTGGAGCAGCGCTTATGAGGGTAGACCTTGGAGTCCATTTACCTGGGTTCAAATCCCAATTTTTCACTTGCTATCTGTGTGCTTATGAACAAATCATCTAGCCTTTATTGATTCAGCTTCCTCATTGACAAAACATGGATAGTAACAAAATCTACCTCTAGGGGGTGCTGTAATAATGAACTAACATGCAGAACACTAAAGCTATAACCAAAGAGCCTTGGTAGCACAATGGTTAAATGTTTGGCTGCTAATCAAATGTAGCTCTGTGGGGAAAAGATCTGGTGATTTGCTTCAGTAAATAGTACAGCCTAGGTAATTCTACTGTCACATGGGGTCTCTGAGTCAGAATCAACTCAACAGCACTCAACAACAAGGATATAGACTACCATGAGGGACATATTAAGCTTTGCTGTTAGTTGTTGTCAAGTCCACTCCAACTCATGGTGACCCAAAATACAACAGAAAAAAATGTTGCCCCATCCCACACCATCTTCAGAGTCACTGGTGTGCTTGATTCCATGCAGCCACTGTGTATTTTGTGTGCCCCCTCCCTGCCACCAGCAGCATGGGGGTGAGGCTTATCTTCCAGCACTATATCAGGCATTATTCTGTTGCAATCCACTGAGTTTTCATTGACTAATTCCCAGAAGCAGATCACCAGACATTTCTTCCTAGATTTAGTCTGGAAGCAATGCTCAAAACTGTCCACCATGGGTTACTCAGTGGATATTTGAAACACTGGTGTCATAGCTTCCAGAATAATAGCAACACACAAACCAAGACAGTACAACAAACCAATAGATGGGTGGTGGACATACTAAGCTAGTGTTTGCTATTATTATTGCTGTTATTGTTACTATTATTTAATTTCTTTTAGGATAAAGACTCCATCCTCTCTTACAGGACAGTCATTGTTGCACATGTCTTGCCTCCCATTCTGGATTGGAGGTGTCTCGAGAAATCATTAAGCCAGATCTTTGCCTTGTTCTTCTTAAAACTGAATGACTCACATAGAGAAAGTAATCAATAAATATTTCCTCAGTGAACACTCAGGTATATTACAGAGTAGACACTCTGCCCCACAGCCCACATAAGAAAAATAAAATCTTTGCACTAATAATATTCAACAAATCTTCTACTCTAAGGAACTTAGACTGTGACAATAACTACAATGAGTGGTAGCAGGTCTGTGCTGGTCTTGTAGGCCCAGTCCTCCTTACTTTTCTTTTAACACTCTTGTCCCCCTCATCCTCTTATTCTAAAAATATAAGAGAGCTGGATCATGTGGAAGCTGAAGAGTAGAAACTAGAAATTTGCAGTCCGTTGAATGAAGAGGAACAGCACAACTGGGTTCTAGTTCTGACTCTGCCATTTTCCCAGCTCAGTGGCCTTGGGCACATCAATTCGAGTCTCTGAGCCTTAGTCCTCATCTAGTTGTTATGAAGTTAGTTGCTGTTGAGTTGGCTCTTACTCATGGTAACCCATATACAACAGAAGGAAATGTTGCCCAGTCCTACACCAACTTCACCAACTTCATAGGAGCTCTGGTAGCGTAATGCGTAAGGCACTTGGCTGCTAACCAGAAGGCTGGTGGTTCAAACCCACCAGCCACTCCTCAGAAGGAAGGTTGGACAATGTATTTCCATAGTGATATAGCCTCGGAAACCCAAGGAGGGGTCGCTATGAGTCAGAAACAACTTGACGGCACATAACAACAACAACAACAACACACCAATTTCCCAATGGTTGGTATATTCGAGTCCCTTGCTGTGGCTACTGTGTACGTTGAGTGACTTCCAACCTAGGGTGCTCATCTTCCAGCACTCTATCAGATAATATTATGTTGTGACACATAGGGTTTTCATTAGTTAATTTTCAGAAGTAGATCTCCAGGTCTTTGTTCCTAGTCTATCTTAGTCTAGTAACTCCTCTGAAACCTGTCCATCATGAATGACCCTTCCAGTATTAGAAACATCAATGGTATAGCTTCCAGCTTCATAGCAATACTCAAGCCACCACAGTACAACAAACTGACAGGTGGTGGCCTCATCTGATAAATGGGGCTAAAGTAGCAACTTCAGGTCCCAGGGAGGAATAAACGAACTTGCTATCAAAGCATTTAGCCCAGGGCCTAACACACAGTTGAATCCATCTAGCCCTGGATTGTGCAGGGCCATGCCTTGCTGCTGGTGCTCACTGCAAGTTTTGTGCATCTGAATCAGTGTTTGTCTGAAATTGCAAAGCCCCAGAGGGCATAGGGAAGAGCTTGTTTAGATTCACCTTGATGTACTTTTCCCAAGAGCCTGGTGCATACCAGGGTCATTCAGTCAATATCTTACAACATCTGGTGAAACTTCCTGCTTCTTTGGAGAGAAGGAAGTTGAAGCCACTCAGTGACACAACAAGGACTACAGCTCAGGTTTCTTTCTTTTTATTTTTTTAGTGTATTTTGCTACTTTATTTAATTTATGAAGCACTTAGGAGCTCTGGTAACATAGTGCTTAAGGCATTTGACTCCTAAGCAGAAGGCTGGTGGTTCAAACCCCCAGCCACTCCTCAGAAGGAAGATTGGGCAATCTACTTCTGTAGTGATACCACCTCAGAAACCCAAGGAGGGGTCGCTGTGAGTAGGGTTCAATTTGATGGCAGTGAGTTTGGTTTGCTTTTTTTTTTTTACAAATGAAAGAAAAAAATAAAATCTTCATAGAAATATAGGTAAAACACATTTTATAGAAAAAATAGTTTAAAATATGAAAAGTTGTTCAACTACACTAAAAAAAATGATGTGCAAATTAGATCTACGTTCTATTTTTACCTACAAGATTAACAAAGATTAACCAAAACCCACTGCCATTGAGTTAATTCTGACTCAGAGTGACCCCCATTGGGTTTCCAAGGTTGTAAATCTTTACAGAAGTAGATTGCCTCATCTTCCTCCCATGGAGCAGCTGGTAGGTTCGAAACACTGACTTCTGGTTAGCAGCCAAATATCTTACCCACTATGCTATCAGAGCTCCTTAGCAAAGATTGGTTTGACTATACCCTTGTCTGGTAGCATAGTGCCTAAGGCACTTGACTGCTAACCAGAAGGCTGGCGGTTCAAACCCACCAGCCACTCCTTGGAAGGAAGATAGGGCAATCTACTTCCGTAGTGATACTGCCTCGGAAACCCAAGGAGGGGTCGCTATGAGTCTGGCCAACTCGATGGCACCTAACAACAACAACAACATACCCTTGTTCAGGTTTTTTGACTTCAAGCTTTGCTTAATTTTATCAACTTTGTGTGTCATATGTATGGCACATTATTTACATGGGTGCATTATATAATATACAGTAGATCATATTCCCCAAATTGGTCTAATAAGAGCAAAACCCAGGATTTTGTCTAAAAGTTGAAGAATGGGATGTTTTCTTCCCTGTTGCATATGAACTAGGAATAATGTAGCCCCAGGGACTATAGGTAACCATCTTGTGACAATGAGGAGATAACCTATATGAGATTGGAGCCAAGCCAAAGAAAGCAAAGCTGAGATTTTGATCTAGATTACATCATTTGAAGTCTGGATCAAGCTGCTCCTGAAGGCCATCAGTCAACTATTATGTGAGTCAATAAATTTCCATTTGTAATCAATCCAAAGTTGGGTTTTCGGTCATATGCAATGGGGAAATACCTAGCATGCTGTCTTACTGATTTTGTGCTTGATCACCTTGCTTTATACAAAAAAATTAAAATATAATATAAAATAAGTGCTAAAACATATGTGGGAAACAGAAGTAACAAATTTAGTTACGTAAATTGCTCAGGACATTACTATATATCTATTTAAAAAAAAAAAAAAACTCACTTCCAATAAATCAGCTCCAACTCACAGCGACCCCTCCTTGGGTTTCCAAGGCAGTATCTCTATGGAAGTAGATTGCCTAGTCTTCCTTCTGAGCAGTGGCTGGTGGGTTTGAACTGCCAGCCTTTGGGTTAGTAGACAAATGTCTTAGGTACTATGCCACCAGAGCTCCTATATATCTATTGTTGTTGTTGTTGTTAAGTGCCGTTGAGTCGTTTCCGACTCATAGTGACCCAATGCACAGCAGAACGAAACACTGCCCGATCCCGCGCCAGCCCCACAATCCCTGCTATACTTGATCCCATCATCGCAGCCACCATGTCAATCCATCTCGTTGAAGGCCTCCCCCTCTTTCGTTGACCCTCCACCCTACCAAGCATGACATCCTTATCCAGGGAATGGTCCCTTA
>NW_006921893.1:1586681-1596113 GCF_000298275.1 Orycteropus afer afer | reverse complement strand
GTCATTCCCAGCATAGTAGATCATATGGTTGTCTGATTCAAAATGGCCAAAACCAGTCCATTTCAGCTCACTAATGCCAAGGATATCAATCTTTATGCGTTCCATTTCCTTTTTGACAACTTCCAATTTTCCTAGATTCAGACTTCGTACATTCCATGTTCTGATGATTAACGGATGTCTGCGGCTGTTTCTCTTCAATTTGAGTGGTGCCGCTTCAGCAAATGAAGGTCTTGAAAGCTTTCTCTTTTCCTTATGAGTAAGGCTGGGTTTACTCAGATATTGCAGCTCTTTCCCAGTCCTATTTTGAGAGCCTTTTAGCCTAAACGGACTATTCCTAAAGGTGCGCGGTAATGTACCAGTGTTTCTTTGCTATTCATAAGGTTTTATATCTATTAGAACAGCTAAAATTCTTAAAACTGACTATATCAAGTGTTGGTGAGAATGTAGAGGAACTAGAACTCTTATACATGGCTCATGGGAATGGAAAATGATCCTCCGGCTATGGAAAACAGTTTGGGAATTTCTTTAAAAGTTAAATATATATAGTAGAACTTTCTGTGTTATCTTTGCCACTCCTCTATGACTCTAATATTATTTCAAAATTTTTTTAAAAAAAGTAAAGCAAGAGAGATAAAAGTATATATCCACACAAGACCTGTACATGAATATTCATAGCAATCTTACTTATAATACTCAAAATCTAGAAAGTACACAAATATCCACCAACAGGTGAATGGATAAACTAATGTAGCTAACCCATAGAATGGAATACTTCAGCAATAAAAAGGAATGAACAATTGATACAAGCAGCCCGGATGATTCTCAAAATAATTACGTTGAACAAGAGAAGCCAGACCAAAAAATAAAAAATAAAATAAGTACATACTGTGTGATTCCATATATATATAATTCCAGAAAATACAGCATAAAGCATAATGACTGAAAGCAGATCATATCAGTAGTTGCTTTGAGTGGGGAAGAGGGGGTGGATTACAAAAAAAAGCAAAACAGAAACCCTTAGAAGTGATGAATATATCCTTTTCCTTGATTGGGGGAATGCTTTCATAGGTGTATTCATGTGTCAAAACTTATCACATTGTACACTTTAAGTATGTGTGGTTTATTGCACGTCAATTAAACCTCCATACAGCTGTTGAAAAATTCCTGAAGGGGTGTTGTTATATCTATATATAGGTTAATTTAGCTATACATTGGTTAATTAACTAAGGGATTGGGAATCTGCACAGAAGATTGAAAGGACTGACCCCAGGACTCTGAAGCTCTTCCTGTGGAGACAGACCTGTAGACCTATATAACTGGGGGACACTGGGGAGGGAGCAGGAGTTGGTAGAAGAACTTCTGAGATTTTCTTATGTATTATTGCTTGGATCTTATAAAATACTGCATTTATATTTTAACTGTGTAATACTTAAGACTTGGCCAAGTAACCAAAAGGAATCCTCCCACCAAGGGAAGCTTTTGAAGGCTGGTTGCTACTCTGGGACCCGCTTTGCTGGTCCTGTTGTTGTTAGCTGTTGGCAAGTTAGCCTGACTCATGACAACCTCATGAATAACATAATGAAATGCTGCCCAATCCTATGCTGTCCCCATGATAAGTTGTGGATCAGACCATTGTGAACCATAGGATTTTCATTGGCTGATTTTAGGAAGATTACCAGGCCTTTCTTCCTAGTTTGTCTTAGTCTAAAAGCTCAATGGAAACCTGTTCAGTATCACAACAACACATATGCCTCCATTGACAGATAGGTAGGTGGTGGCTGTATGAGAGGTGCCTTGGCCAGGAATTAAATGTGGGTCTCCTGTATGGGAGGTGAGAAATCTACCACTGCTGGCCCTACTCCAATTACAGAGAGTTTTTTCTACCTCTTCACTCCTCGGAAGGAAGGTTGGGCAATCTACTCCTGGAGTGATACTGCCTCAGAAACCCAAGGAGGGGTCACTATGAGTCAGATCCAACTCAACGGCAGTGAGTTTGGTTTTGGTTTTATCCCTCCATATCCCTGAGTATCCCTCCAGGATACTCAAAACTTCCATGGATTTCCAGACCAATGGACGCTAAAAACCACAAAGCTTCTCTCCTCCAGAAAGACACTCTGCCCTTGCTTTTAGAGCTCTCACCCAAAGTTGTTCTCTTGGCTTCTACTGCACCTGCTACTACTATCTCATTTCTCTCCTCTTTCTCTGCACCTTGCCACTTCTATGCTTTGCCTTCTTTGTATGTGTGTGTGTGTGCGTGCGTGCAAGTGCGCATGCACACGCACATGCATGGGCCTCAGTTTCAGCTTCTCTCTCTCTGACTACTGATCCTCTCTGTAAGTCTTTCATTCACATTCCCCAAGACTGAGGATATGAATGGTTCAGTCCATAACCTCTGTTCCTATCCCAGGCTACCCAACAATCAATAAATCGGCTCCAAAGAAGAAAAAAAGAAGGAGCTATGGGGGCATAGTGCCTAAGGTATTTGACTGCTAACCAGAAGGCTGGAGGTTCAAACCCACCAGCCATTCCTGAGAAGGAAGACTGTGCTATCTACTTCCATAGAGATACCGCCTTGGAAACCCAAGGAGGGGTTTCTATGAGTGGAATCAGCTCAATGACAATGAGTGTGTGTGTATGTGTGTAATGTGCTATATCATCATACATGACAGTGTGTGTGAAATCTGTTTGTCCTGTCTGATCTTCTGGTGGTCATTAGCAATCTGTATGTGTTTGGGAATGTGGGTCCTGTTCCTTGGGGAAATTCTGATTTGTACCTGTAGCCACTGCCACTGTTGATTTTTGGTGACTCCTTTTGCTATATTTCTGCTTTCCACTCATTTAATCATACAACAACCATTTATGGAGCTCTCAGGCCCTGTGTTGGATGCTGGAGGCACAAAGATGATTATAACCAGAATACTGACCACGGGGAGAAACAGACTTGCAAATTGTGGAAAATGTTCCAATACAGTGTTGTGATCATCTTCATCAACTCCATCATCATCATCGCTATCTTCATTGTTTCATCATCACCATCATCATCATAGCTAACATGTATTCTAACTGCTGAAGAATTGCACATGCATTAACTTATTTAATCCTCACAACCACTCCATGAGGTACTTGCTATTATTACCTCCATTTTAGAGATGAGGGAACTAAAGAACAAAGGGATTTAGCAATGTGCCCAAGGACACACCACTGAAAACTACTAGATCAGGGATTTGAACACTGGTGGTTTGACTCCAGAGCTATCCCTCAGGGCTTTCTTGCATTGGTCAGTGTTCTGATGAGCACTAACTTTATGAGACATTGACCCCAAAAAGAAGGGGGCGTCAGCTGTTAAACAGTTTAGGGAATGGTGGACCAAATAGGGAAATAAATAGCCTTCTTTGCTGCAGGACTTTTCAGAGCTCTGGTGGCACAGTGGGTAAGGCATTTGACTGCTAACCAGAATCCTGGCAGTTCAGATCCACCAGCTGCTCCTTGGGAGGAAGAAGGGGGAGTCTACTTCTGTAAAGTAGCCTTGGAAACCCTATGGGGGTCACTATGAGTTGGAATCAACTCAATGGCAGTGGGTTTGTTTGTTTGTTTATTTTTAATCATCTCAGGTATAAATCTCTAGGAAGAGATTGCTGGTCTTTCTGAACTTAACTGACCTAGCTTTTGGAGGTGGGAACATACCAACATTGCCTGGAACTAGTGTGTCATTCAATACGATTTGAGAAAAGCTGCTTGATGGCTTGTGTTTCTTTGCCATCCTTCTAGTTTTCTTACTTCATCTTTCCATAACAACTGCTTGGGTATTCTTTTACCACCCACTCTACTCATATGACCCACCCGGTGTGGGTAGGTGGATTCGTGTGGAGGATGTTGTCCTGACGCTTGATGCTCAATAGCTTTGTTGTAGGCAGTAATGAAGCTGGCATGGAGTGGTGGTGCAGGAGCTGAGTTGGACTGGTGGAGTGATGCAAAAGGGCAACAAGACACAAGGAGGTCAGTTAGTTTAGGTGATGTATGAAATTCCATGTGGGAAAGCAGGGTCAGTCAGGTCTTAGGCAAGGTGTGGAGTCCAAACTGAGGTTCATCTTCAGAATCTAGGATAGACTCAAAGGAGCAGGAGACTGCCCACAATGTCTACAGTCCTAGTGTAGGCAGGTGGCTTCAATAGGGTTTACTACTAATACTGGCCAGAGTGGTTTTGTCCTTTACCTGCCTTCTAGCACTTTCCTTGGTATGGGTTTTTACAGACTAGAAAAATTATGCTGGTCCCCGAGTGAAGCAAGAATGAAGAAAGACTCAAGTTTTACTTTTAGGGCTCTTCCCAGAGTAATTTACAAACTAAACTAAACCAAACTCATTGCTGTTGAGTCAGTTCCGACTCATAGGTACCCCTCCTTGGGCTTCCAGGGCGGTATCTCTACAGAAGTAGATTGCCCAGTCTTCCTTCTACAGAGTGGCTGGTGGGTTTGAAATGCCAGCCTCCTGATTAGCAGTCACATGCCTTAGGCACTAAGACCTTCAGAATGTAGAAGATGATTCATGGAGAAAGAGCTTACAGAAATATGTGTTCCTGGTGAAAACTAAGCTTAATTCAGTCTGAGGGTCTAGCTTCTCAGAATACCAATTCTGAGAAGGAAAAATCAATGGACAAAAAGTGAGTTTAAATGAGAAGGGAAATGAAAACTGAAACTCTTTAAAAATAGAACAGTGGCAGGATTGTGTGGGAGTTTGGACTTGTAAAAGCTAGAAGACTCTATAGGAGGTTGTCAAGTGCTCACTCATTGTGAGTGAGATGGCAAGTGGCTTCCTGGTGTCCATTCTTCCCTTTCAAATAACACTAATATTTTTAGTTTGAGGACATTGATGCCTAGCTAAAAGACTACATGTCTGATCTGATAGAGCCTTGTGGAACCACTGAGACTACGGCCCCTAGCTGCCCTTCAGGTATGGAATTGAACCCATTCCTGTGACTTTCAGTCAAACAAAAAATAGGCATAAGAGATGGACATTTACATTAGGTAGATATACTCCTTAGCATTTCTCAAGCTCAAAGAACTGAGGAAAAAATTTAAGCCTCAAGATGCAATATTGAAAGATTCTATGGGCAAAATATTGAGTGATGCAGGAAGCATCAAAAGAAGATGGAAGGAATACACAGAGTCACTGTACCAAACAGAACTGGTAGATCTTCATCCATTTCAGGAGATGCCATATGATCTAGAACCAATGGTACTGAAGGAAGAAGTTGAAGCTGCACTGAAGGAATTGCCAAAGAACAAGGATCCCGATATTGGCAGAATACCAATTGAAATGTTTCAACAAATGGATGCCCCACTGGAGACACTCACTCAGTTATGCTAAAAGATTTGGAAGACAGCTACCTGGCCAACTGACTAGAAGAGATCCATATTTGTACCCATTTCAAAGAAAGGTGATCCCACAGACTGTGGAAATTATCAAACAATATCATTAATATCACACACAAGTAAAATCTTACTGAAGATAATTCAAAAATGGTTGCAGCAGTATATTGACAGAGAACTTCCACAGGTGCAAGCTGGATTCAGAAGAGGATGTGGAACAAAGGATATCATTACAGATGTCAGATGGATCTTGGCTCAAAGCAAAGAAATATCAGAAAGATGTTTGCTTGTGTTTCATTGACTATGCAAAAGCATTTGATTGTCTGGATCATAACACATTGTGGATAATATTAAGAAGAATGGGAATTCTAGAACCCTTAATTGTACTCATGAGGAATCTGTACATAGACCAGGAAGCTGTTGTTAGAAAAGAACAAGAGGACACTACATGGTTTAAAATCAAGAAGGGAGTACACCAGGGTTGTATCATTTCACCATACTTATTCAATCTGTATGCTGAGCAAATAATCCAAGAAGCTGGACCATATGAAGAAGAGCATGGCATCAAGACTGGAGGAAGACTCATTAACAACCAGTGATACACTGATGACACAACTTTGCTTGCTGAAAGTGAGAATGACTTGAAGTACTTACTGATGAAGACTGAAGAATATAGTCTGCAGTATGAATTACAACTCAATATAAAGAAAATGAAAATCCTCACAACTGGACCTATAAGCAACATCACAATAAATGGAGAAAAGATTGAAGTTGTCAAAGACTTCACATTGCTTGGTTCTATAATCAATGCCAATGGAAGCAGAAGTCAGGACATCAGATGAAGTATTATAGCCCTGGGCAAGATGACTGCAAAAGACCTCTTTCAAGTGCTGAGGAGCAAAGATGTCTCTTTGAGGAATAAGGTGTGCCTAACATAAGTCATGAAATTTTCAATTGCCTAATATGCATGGGAGAGCTGGACAATGAATAAGGAAGCTCAAAGAAGAATTGATGCCTTTGAGTTGTGGTGCTGGCGAAGAATGCTGGAAGTATCATGGCCTGCTAAAAGAACTCACAAATCTGTCCTGGAGGAAGTATGGCTGGAATACTTCTTGGAAGCGAGAATGGCCAGACTTCATCTCACCTACTTTGATCATGTCATCAGAAGGGACCATTCCCTAGAAAAAGATGTCATGCTTAGTAAGGTGGAGGGTCAACAAAAGAGGGGAAGGCCCTCAACAAGATGAAGTGACACAATGGCTGCAGCAATGGGCTCAAGTATAGTAGGGATCACAGAGCTGGCGTGGGACCGGGCGGTGTTTCGTTCTACTGTGCATAGGGTCGCTATGAGTCAGAGATGACTCAATGGCACCTAACAACAACTCCTTGGAGAGAATAATCATGGAGAATAGAAGGGTTGTGTATGCACAGGGAGATACCTCAGGGAGCAGGAGTGCATGGGAGGGAAGGACATAGGGAAGAGGTGGCTATGGGGAGGAAGTGGGAAGAGCTGTTGCATTGTGGGAAATTGCAGTCAATGTCATGAGACAAAGTGTACGTGAACTGCTGTATGAAAAGTGAATTTGCTCTGTAAACTTTCACCCAAAACACAATAAAATTAAAAAAAAAAAAAAAATGTCTATATGTCCCCTATTCCCTTGCAGTTAGGTGAGGTCACGTGACTAAATTCTGTCCACTGAGGTATAAGAAGGAGTACTGTGTGGTAATTCCAGGTAATCTCCTATTTCTCCTTCTGGTTGCTTGGAATACAGAGATGATGCCTGGATTTGAGAAGCCATTTTGGACCATGAGATGACATGCCAAGGATGTTAAAGTACAAACATAGAGGTGACACTGTGGAGCTACCATACCAACCCTGGGATGGCAATCTCTGAACTTCTATGTGAAAGAAAAATAAATTTGTCTCATCTATTTGCAGGGGCCCATGGGGAACATGGAACAACAACCACAGAAGCGGCAGTCAAGAAACCAGATGATGTATTACACTGAGCAGATCTGGTGCAAAAGACCTCTGTAAAGGAGATCTGGTAGCATAGTGGCTAAGACACTTGCCTGCTAACCAGACGGCTGGCGGTTCAAACCCACCAGCCACTCCTCGGAAGGAAGGTTGGGCAATCCTACTTCCGTAGTGATACTGCCTCGGAAACCCAAGGAGGGGTCGCTATGAGTCGGGGCCGACTTGACGGCAAATAACAACAACAACAACAACAAAGTGTTAAAGAGCAAAGATGTCACATTGAAGACTAAGCAATGGTATTTTCAATCACCTTATATGCATGTGAAAGCTGGACAATTAATAAGGAAGACTGAAGAAGAACTGATGCCTTTGAATTGTGGTGTTGGTGAAGAATACTGGAAATACCACGGAACAAATCTGTCCTGGAAGAAGTGCAGCCAGAATGCTCCTTAGAAGCGAGAATGGCCAGACTTCGTCTCACGTACTTGGGTCATGTTGTTAAAAGGGACCAGTCCCTAGAGAAAGATAGAGGTAGTGGTAGAGGGTCAGTGAAAAAGGGGAAGACCTTCAAGAAGATAAATTGCCACAGTGGGTGCAAAGAAGGGCTCAAGCATAGCCAGGATTCTGAGGATGATGTGGGACCGGGCATTGTTTCGTTCTGTGGTACATAGGGTCAGATGAGTCAGAGCCAACTCGAAGGCACCTAACAACAACAACAGCATAGGGTGGGGGAGTTCTATTATATCAGCTCAACTGATGCAGCCATGACTTTACCTTTCTACTCTAGATGGATGCCTGCATGAAGAGTAAAATTCTGCAGATATGAGGTCAGAAGAGACACACTCAAGGTCTTAGGGTGATGACAAGTTCTCCTAAATGGCTGGGGTGGCTGTTGTTCACAGCCATGCGAACTCCTCCTTTTTGGCCAGGACAGGGAAAGAGATGAACATAGTATGGTGGGGAGAGGAGGCTATGACTGGTCTTAGGGAGCCTGGACTGCCAAATGTCTTATTCTGAAAAGAGAACAGGTTTCACATGGACAAGAAGGAAGGACTGCTTGTTCCCTCTGGAAAGTTCTATTAAAAAGACCAACCCAGACACACTTTAATATTAATGGGAAATTCCTCCCGTTGTTTATAAAATCATTTTAGAGTTGATTTTAAAAGGAGTGGAGAGAGAGAAAAAGCCGTTTGTTAGCTCAATGAAGCCCAGACAATTATTTATAGATGCATCAGAGTGGCTTGTTTTAACATGGAGCAACTGTCTGAAAGGACTCCGCTTTGACACCAGTAAGCACTCCTGGCACTAAGAATAAATTTATGAATGTCTTTTATGAGAGTCAACACACTAGACAAATAGCCCCACAAACCGCCCTTCACGTTGAGAACCAAAACAAAGACAGTCGTATTCATCATTCGTTCAGGGCATAAGAAGTGCCAAGGGGAGCAGACCTCACTTGGGCGGATGTTTCCTCTCCAGCTAATGTGACTTCTCTTTGGGCACTGCCACGGTGGCAGGCGGATGCTGGTTTATTTCCTCCATTTCTCTGATTTGTTTGGGTAGCTAAATATCTCTTTCCCAGGAGAACATCTGCTCTTTTAAAAATGGAAAAAAGCAGGACAATCTCCAAGCTGTGAGACTGGAACTCACCCTCTAGTGAAACAGACCAGAACCTCATATAATGTGGCTCCTGGAGTTCCTGCTACATCTTAAGTGTGGTCTCATGCTACCCAAACCTGTCTAGGTCTCCTAGATCTTTACCCAATTAAATTTACTTCAAGGAAGTTTAAATTCTATGCTATGATGCCTTAGGCTTCATAATGCTTTGACCAAGTTTAGGTCATTTTTCTTGGTGTCTTATTTACAGATGCCTTCTTACCATCAAAAGTCCCTGAGTGGTGCAAACAGTTTGCCCTTGACTACTAACCTAAAGGTTGGCAGTTCCAACCCACCCAGCAGCACCATGTAAAAAAGGCCTGGCAATCTGCTTCCATAAAGATTACAACCAAGAGAACCTTACAGAGCCCTTCTACTCTGTATATAGGGTCACAGTGAATTAGAATTGACTGGATGGCAATGGGTTTCTTT
>NW_006921893.1:1581571-1584801 GCF_000298275.1 Orycteropus afer afer | reverse complement strand
AGGTGTTGAAGTGTTCTATAAATTCTAGAGATAAGTCCCTTGTCAGATATGTTATTACCAAATATTTTTTCCCAATCTGTAGGTTCTCTTTTGAGCAATGGGTTTCTTATCTATCAGTAAGAAATATTAATTTTCAATTTGGTTGAAAATAAACTCATGATAATTAAGAAGAACAGGAAAATATGCTAGCTAAGCCTCAAATTCATCAGTTGAAAGTAACTTAAACACTTCTGAATTTTAAGTCTCTTTGGAGGGGATGGGTAAAGGGGAAACTCAGTCTTTCAGAGTTTTTTCCCCTTTGCCTCTTCCTTCCCTTTTCCCTGGTATCATCCAGCTACCTGGGGATATTCGCATAGCATCACTTCCATGAGCAGCCATCCTGTGGTTTTGGCTGTGGTGGCTGGTCTGGCCTGGTCCCTGGCACATCTCCTGCAGGGAGCTATTCACCCTTCCTGGTCTACTTGTGGCCCGCAGGCACTCATCACTAAAGTCTATCGTCTCTCTCTTTGCCCTGGTGGTGGGGGAGGTCCTTGTGTTTGGATGCAGCCTGTCTCACCCTGCAGGGCTCTGTGGGGCCACTGGTGCTCACAGGCCCATCCAGCCTCCCGACCAGTGCTCAGGGAACCTTCTGGACCTCTTGATTTCACCCACAGGGTGTGGGAATCTAAGAGCACTACCTCCGCTCGGCCATTTCCGTTTTGATGTAGCCACCCTCTGTTACTGTGGAGACACTCTGCAAGGCACTTTTCTGTTTTCTGTTGGACCCCTAGCTGACCCAAAGTCCAGGGAGGGGTGGGGTTACTGGGTCCTTGACAGACTAGGCTGAGGGTAGGACCATCACACTTCATCTGTCCCCTCTGAATCACTCTGCTTCCTTAGCACCACCCATCAGACTGTGTGATAGCTTATTTTATATTCCAACCTATCCAGGCTACGATGCCCAGTGGTTTGGGCAAACATTAGTCTAGATGTGGCTATGATGGTATTTACATGGCATTAACATTTGCAACCAAATGACTTTAAGTAAAGCAGATGACCCTTCATAATGTGGGTGGGCCTCATCCAACCAGTTGAAAGTTTTAAAAGCAAAAACTGAGGTTTCCTCAGGGAGAAGGAATTCTGCCTCAAGACTGTAACATAAACATCCTCTGAATTTCTAGCCTGCCTGGCCTATGGATTTTAGACTTGCCAGCTCCACCCCAAAATCCTGTGAGTCCTTAAATTTCTCTCTATATGCATATTTTCTACTGGTTTTATTCCTCGGGACCAGTACATTTAAAAAGCTGTTGCTGTTGAGCTGACTCATGGGCACCCCATGTATGTCAGAACAGAACTGTGCTCCACAGGGTTTTCAGTGACTGATTTCTCAGAAGTGGATTGCCAGGCCTTTCTTCTGAGGCCCCTGTGGGTAGACTTGAACCTCAAACCTTTCTGTTAGTAGCCGAGTATGTTAATCCTTTGCACCAGTAAGGCATCTGACTGCTAACCAGCCACTTCACGGAAGCAAGACTGGGCAATCTACTTCCATAAAGGTTTACCTCCTCAGAAACCCAATGGGGGTCTCTATGAGTTGAAATCAACTCGATGGCAGTGGGTTTGGTTTTTTTGGTAGGGACGCCAACCTCAAGCAAACCCTGGTTAGCAGAAACCAGAAGCGCTTTCCTTCTTCCTGTGGAGAGGGAGAGATGTCCCTCCTGTCATATTTGTCTTTTCTGGGGAAGGGAAGCTTATATGCACAGACCACCACACATTGCTCTTTGCAGGAGGAGCCATTAGGAACTGAGAAATCCCTTTTCTCAACAAAGCTGGACTTTCAAAACAGTTTGTTTGCTGCTGAATTACAAAGCCTGTTTGAAATTCAAAGCTTAGCAACGGCTTCTTTGTTTTACATTGTATTTAACAGTCCCCTGAAGCAATGGATGAGTGGGAGGCAGCAGGGCACCTTGATTTACAGACAACTTGAAAAATAATGGGTGTAACCAACTCCACGGCAAACAACAACATTTTCAGAATTACTGGTTTTGTTTCATATAACAACAGCAACATATCATGTGATTGGTGCATATCTATGTAGCAGAAATACTAATTCTGAAAATATGTTATCTAGCTCAAGTTTTTCTATTTCTTTTCTGGTCATTGTGAAAAAATAATGTGTTCATTTTAAGAAATTTGGAAAATAAGTTCAAAGGGGAAAAAAATCATGCTTCTGTCCAACATCCAAAGCCAGCTACTATTGACATTCTGGACTATTTCCTTCCAATCTTCTTTTTTTCCCCTATGGATAATTTTTGGGTATTACTGTTTATAAATTTGTTTTGTTTTGTTTTGAAACTAGTGTCTTAGTTACCGAATGCTGTTGTAACAGAAATACCACAACTGGGTGGCTTTAATGAATAGAAATTTATCTTCTCACAGCTCAAGAGGCTAGAAGTCTGAATTCGGAGCACTGGTTCTAGGGATGGTATAGTGCCTAAGGCATTTGACTGCTAACCAGAAGGCTGGCAGTTCAAATCTACCAGTCACTCCTCAGAAGGAAGACTGGGCAATCTACTTCCATAGAGATACAAGGAGGGGTCGTCACAAACAACTCAATGGAAGTGAGTTTGGTTTTTTGGTTCTAGGGGAGGGTTCTCTCTCTGTTGGCTCTGGGGAAAAGTCCTTGTCTCTTTCAGCAACTGTTCCTCAGTTCTTTGGTGATCTTCATGTGGCACCTTACCTTACCCCCTTTGCCAGTTTGTCCTCTTTTTTTTGTCTGTATCTAATCTGCTCCTTCTACATCTCAAAAAATGATTAGCTTTAAGACACCTTGCACAATTTCTGATTCATTACCATAACAAAGAAAACCCTGTTCCCAAATGGGATTACATGAATGATAGAGGGGTTAAGATTCCAACAAATGTTTGTGGGGACATAATTCAATCCATAACAACTGGTAATGCATTCAAACAGTTTTAAAAATATAAACAACATAAAAAGATAAGCAGTGAGAAATCTCACACCCATCCCTGTCTCTGCTTACCCAGATTTACCCACCACTAAGGAGCTCTGCTTTGTTGTGTTGTGCCCAGGCTGTAAAGGAGAATTTCGGAAGAGAAGAAGACGCCAACCCACGCCAATGCAAATGCAATAGGACAGTTTATTAGCTAACTTAAGTCAGGGTCTTTGCCCTTACCAGGTCAGTGGCTTAAGCAAAAGACCCCGTACCCCGTTTCCTTCTCCAATTTATGGAA
>NW_006921893.1:1567418-1573211 GCF_000298275.1 Orycteropus afer afer | reverse complement strand
CTAGGGTAGTGCCTAAGGCACTTGACTGCTATCCAGAAAGCTGGCGGTTCAAACCCGCCAGCCACTCCTCGGAAGGAAGGTTAGGCAATCTACTCCCGTAGTGATATCATCACCTCGGAAACCCAAGGAGGGGTCGCTGTAAGTCAGATCCAATTTGATAACAGTGAGTTTGGTTTGGTTTGGTTTACCCACCATTTGTATCAGTTTTTATCCAACTACAATCAAATTTTAATATATACTTATACTAGGTTGAATGTTGTTGCTGGCTGTGTGCCATTAATTCCAATTCTTGGCGACTTTATATGACAGAATCGAACTGCTACGTAGGTTTTCCTAGGCTTTAAATTTTTATGGGAGCAGATTACCAGGTTTTTGCTCCCATGGAACTGCTGGTGGGTTTGAACCATCAATCTTTCAGTTACCAGCCAAGGGCTTAACCATTGCACCACCAGGGCTCCGTACTGGGTTGAGCTGTTGTTGTTTGTTAGGTGTTGGTTTCAACACATAGAAACCCTATATGTACAACAAAACAAAATACAGCCAAGTCCTGCACCATCCTCTCAATCACCCCTATGCTTAAGTCCATTGTTGCAGCCACTGTGTCAATCATCCCCAGTGAGGATCTTTCCCATTTTTGCTCACCGTCTATTTTACCAAGCATTATATCCTTCTCCAGGTCCCTCCTGTTAACATGACTAATGTACGAGAGACATAGTCTGACCGTTCTCACTTCTACAGAGCATTCTAGCTATACCTCTTACAAGACAGATTTGTTTGTTCTTCTAGCCATCCATGTTATACTCAATATTCTTCACAACACCACAATTCAAATGCATCAATTATTCTTCGGTTTCCTTATTCATTGTCCACTTTTGACATGCATATGAGGCAACTGAAAATATCCTGCCTTGGGTTAGGTGCACCTCAGTCTTCAAAGTGACATTTTTGCTCTTTGACACTTTAAAGAGGTCTTTTGCAGATTTGCCCAGTGCAATACATCATTTGATTTCTTGACTGCTCTTTCCATGGGTGTTGATTATGGATCCAAGTAAAATTAAATCCTTGATAATTTCAATCATTTCTCCGTTTCTCATGATGCTGTTTATTGGTCCAGTTGTGAGTATTCTTCTTTTCTTTATGTTGAGGTATAATCCACAGTGAAGCCTGTAGTCTTTGATCTTCATCAGTAAGTCTTCTTAGCTTTCGGCAAACAAGGTTGTATCATTTGTGTATCACAGGCTGTTAATAAGTCTTCCTCCAATCTTGATGCCACATTCTTCTTCATACGGTCCAGCTTCTCAGATATTTGCTCAGCATACAGATTAAATAAGTATTGTGAAAGGATACAGCCCTAATGCACACCTTTACTGATTTTAAACCATACAATATCCCTCTGTTCTTTTGAACAACTGCCTCTTGGTTTATTGTCCAGAATTTCTGTCCCCAAAAATTCATGTTAAGCTGGAACTGCAGAATGTGACCTTATTTAAAAATAAGGTCTTTGCAGATATAATTAGTTAAGATGAGGCCATCCTGGACTAGGGTGGGTCCTAGCTAATTCAATGACCTGTGTCCCTATAAAACAAGAAAACAGAGGAGACTCACACACCATATGAGAACACCACATGAACTTATTGCTATCGTTGGGTAACACTGAGTCAATTTTGATTCATAGCAACCCCATGTGACAGAATATAACTGCCCCATTGAGTTTCCTAGGCTGTAATCTTTACAGAGCAGATCACAAGGTCTTTCTCCTTCAGAGCCATTAGGTGGGTTCAAACAGCCAACCACGTGGAGATAAAAGCAAAAATTGGAGTGATGCATCTACAAGCCAAGGAATACCATGGATTTCTGCCAACAACCAGAGGCTAGAAGAGGCAAAACCCACTGCTGTCAAGTGGAACCCAACTCATAGTGACCCTGCCTCGGGTTTCCGAGGCAGCATCACTACAGAAGTAGATTGCCCAAACCTCCTTCCGAGAACTGGCTGGTGGGTTTGAACTGCCAAACTTCTGGCTGGCAGTCAAATGCCTTTGGCACTACGAGGATTCTTTCCTATAGCCTTCAGAGGGAGCACAACACCTTGATTTTAGGTTTCTGGCTTCCAGAACTATGAGACAATAAACTTCTGTTGTTTTAAGTCACCCAGTTTGTAGTAATTTGTTACAGTAGCCCTAGAATATGAATTTAATACAAGTAGCTCTGCCCTTTCTTACACAAAAGATGTCAAAATTACAGGGTGGTCTGTACCTGGAAGACTTCTCATAACAAAGATCTCCCTTTGTAGCCTCTTGTGCCCTGGATCGCCACATCTCCTATTCCATAGCTACCACATCTTGGGTAAACACCTTTATCTTTGTAGGTCAAGCTTCAGCAATGTTGGAATCTTTGAATTTGTGGAAGCTAATGCTTTGCTCTACAACCTGTCAGTTTGTCATACTGTAGTGGCCTACATATTTCTATGGTGCTAGAAGCTATACTACCTGTATTGAAAATACTACCAGGGTCACACATGGTGGGCAGCTTTCAGCTTCCAGACTAAGACAGACTAAGAAGAAAGGCCTGGAGATCTCCTGAAAATCAGCCAATGAAAACCTTATGGACCACAACAGAACACCGTCTGACTCACTTGCTTTGGACACATCAAAAAGGATCAATTACTAGAGTGAGACATCATGTTCGGTGAAGTAGAGGGCCAGCAAGGGCAAAGGAGACCCTCAGTGAGTAGCACAATAGCTGCAACAATGGATTCAAACATGCTAGGAATTGTGTGGATGACATAGGACTGGTCAGCAATGTTTTGTTCTTTCGTACATGGGGGTCCATGAGTCAGAGCCAACTCAACAATAGCTATCTATACCTTTCTATCTACTGCTTTTATATTTTCCCCTTCCTTTCTCCTGGTAACAAACCCTGCTCCTCCCATACTTTTCCCAATCCCACATACAGTATGACACATGATCCAGTCAAAGTTTGCTCAGATGACAGTAGTTGTTCTGGAGTAGTCATGTGACTCCAGCTGGCCAAGACTTTATAGCTGGCTCTGCTGGGGGATGCCTGTCTCTTGCCCTGGGGTGGCTATGTTGGCATGATGTGAATTTGGTGCTGATCATGGCCATTTTTCCCACCATGTGGAAGGAGCCCATCAATAGTAGGACAGAATGTGGCCAATATTTCAAGAGAAGCAGAGGAGAAATAGTAAGCCCAATGACTCATCTCAGTCCTGGATCCAGGCCTATCTCACTCTGAAGTATGACAGTCGAAGCTGTATTTTTGTCAGAGCTCAGAGAATCTTGTCTTATACTGTGTTCAGTTAGGTCCAAGCACCTCAGGGAAGAGAGATACTTCTAGAATCAGACTGGCGAGGTTCAGTTTCTGACTCCACTACTTATATGTGGCACTGGGCAAATCATTCAACCTTTCCAAGTCCATTTCTGCACCTGTGTTATAGTTATGAGTTGCCATCTAGTCAACTCTGACCCATGTGACCTTATGTATAACAGAATGAAATACTGCCCCATCTTGTGCCATGTGGTAATTAAGATTGTATATCACCTTGGCTGGGCCTGCTTTTGAGTGGTGGGGCAGCTGGATGTAGTTATTCCCCATGATAAGGATGATAATCAACTCCATGGTAGGATCTACTGTGAACAGCTGAGTAGGTGCCTTAGGGATCTGATCTGCTTCCAGTATATAAGAAGAAGGTTTGAGGAAGGTCTCTAGCTTTTTGGAATAGCTGGATCCTGCATTTAGCCGAGTCATCATCTCAGTGGCCTGCCATGTTGTCTGCTGATCTTTAGGCTGTTTTTGGATTTCAACCAGTTGCCTGCCATGTTGCTTGATAATCTTTGGACTGTGCCATTTTACTTGTTGACCTTGGGTTTGTCAGCCTCGGCAGCCAGCAGCTGCCTGAGTTAAGAGATGTCTCCAGATCCAGTGGACTGAGAGCAAGAGGCAGAGCTGAAGGCCAAGGTCAAGGGGCCTTCACCCAGCCCCTAGAGCTGGCACTTTGAACTAAGACCTCTAGCTCCTTAAACTGTAAGAGAATAAATCCTGTTTGTTAAAGCCGTACATTTGTGGTGTGTCTGTTAGAGTGGCACAAGAGAATCAAAACACACCATCTTCATGATATTGGTAGGTCTGCCTTCCAACCTGAGGGCTCATCTTCTAAAATATATCAGATAATATTCTTTTCTAATACATAGGATTTTCATTGGCTACATTTTGCAAAGGAGCTCTGGTAGCATAGTGCCTAAGGCACTTGACTGCTAACCAGAAGCCTGGCAGTTCAAACCCACCAGCCACTCCTCAGAAGGAAGGTTGGGCAATCTACTTCCATAGTGATACTGCCTTGGAAACCCAAGGAGGGGTCACTATGAATCAGGTGCAACTTGACAGCACAAAACAACAACATTTTGGAAGTAGATCGCCAGGCCTCTCTTTCTAGTCTCTTAGTCTGGAAGCTCTGCTGACACCTTCCCACCATGGATGACTCTGCTGGTATTTGAACTATCAGTGGCATAGTTTCCAGCATCATAGCAACACATAAGACATCACAGTATGACAAACTGACAAGTGATGGGTACATCTACACGGTGACATGACTAAATGAGTTGGGATACATCAAATGCATAGCCCTAGACCTGGGCCATGGTAAACCACTAATAATACTACTACTTTAATTCACTTGTCAGGAGGAAGTGAGGAAGACCTTCAGAGAGATGGATTGGCACAGTGGCTGCAACAATGGCAGCAAGAATTGTGAGGCTGGTGCAAGACCAAGCAGTGTTTTTGTTCTACTGTACAAAGGGTTGCTATGAGTTGGAACCAGCACATAACAACAACAAAATATTTTAATTCCTTCAATGCCCAAGGCATTTGACTGCTAACCAGAAGGGTGGTGGTTCAAACCCACCAGCCACTCCTTGGAAGGAAAATTGGGTAATCTACTTCCGTAAATAGATCACCTTGGAAACCCAAGGAGGGGTCACTATGAGTTGAATCGACTCAATGGCAATGAGTTTGGCTTTTTTCTAATTCACTTGTCCACGTGTTACAGATGTCATGGCCACTATCATCAGCTCCATATTCATCTTTTCCCACTCCCACCTTCCCTCTCCCAGCCTAATGTTGTCATACTTTCATTTGAATTGGAACAATCAGCATTAAGACGGTATGAAATGACCAGGGAGAAGACTTTTCAATCAGCAGAAGGCTGGACAAAGTAACAAACAAAATACAGTTACAAAGGAGAAATACTAAAATAGAGCAAATTTTCAAGGATGAGCTGAGAATATGAGGCTCCAAAAAGTAAGTCTAGACTCAGGCTATCTTTCTTTCCTTCTCTAAGATCATCACTAAGAGTCTCTCATCAGATGGTTTCTCCAGTACCGACGGACTTAAAAAAAAAAACTCTCTGAAAGGAACTTTTCACTGCTGTCCCAGGCTTCCCAGACTTCATTTTCCTACTTCGTACCCCCTTTTCTTGAATCCCACCCAATCAGACATACGCAATCATATGTTTTGCTTAGCGGTTTAGGAGGGTTTCAGCAGAGTACGTGAATCCTTGAAAACTTGAACAGCATGATAACTCTCCGTGAAGAGAGTGCTGGTAAAGGCAGGAGTGTTTTAGGACTGTTTGCCTTTTGGCTACTTTAAAATTAAGCTCTTAGTTCCAGTAAGATGGTGGACTAGGCAGAAGGACTGCACAGACCCTCTTCAACAAAGAAAAGGGAAACCAATTAACACAGACACAAAAGATAATCTTGGACCCCTGAGCCTTGAAGGGAA
>NW_006921893.1:1552362-1561817 GCF_000298275.1 Orycteropus afer afer | reverse complement strand
CACTGGGAAGAGGTAACTATGGAGAGGAAGTGGGAGGGGAGCTGTTGCATTGTGGTAAACTGTGGTCAATGACATGAAACAAAGTATATGTGAACTGCTGTATGGAAAGTGAATGTGCTTTGTAAATCTTCACCCAAATCACAATAAAAAAATTAAATTAAATTAAAATAAAATTAAGCTCTTTCCTATTTTTCTTTTTTTTTTTCCCCCTTGGAACTTATAGATGGTAGATGGTCAGTGTATCCCAAGGAGATTGTCTTGGGGTAGAAAATATTCAAGTCGATGGACAGTTCTATGAATGGGTATAGATGGCCTCAGGATGCTGGATAAAGAATCATAGAAAGATTTTTTTTAATGGACTTTATTTTTTGGAGCAGTTTTAGGTTTACCAAAAAAAAAAAAAAAAAAGTACAGAAAATATAGAGTTCCCTTCTACCCCTTCTCACCTCCCACAGTTTTCCCTATTATTAATATCTTGCATTAGTGTGGTACATTTGTTCAACCGACTAACAAATACTGATACATGTATTACTAACTAAAGTCCATTGTTTACATAGGGGTTCCCTCTTTATTTTCTAATGTCCTATGAGTTTTGAAAAATGCATAATGTCATGTGTCCACCATTACAGCATCATACAGAATAGCTTCACTGCCATAAAAATGCCCTGTAATCCACTTATTCATTCCCTGCCTTCCCCAACCCCTGGCAACCAGTGATCTTTTTATTGCCTCTATAGTTTTGCCTTTTTCAGAATGTCATATAATTAGAATCATACCATATGCAGCCTTTTCAGATGGGCTTCTTTCATTTATCAATATGTGTTTAAGTTCCTCCATATCTTTTCATGGACTGATGACCCATTTCTTTTAATCACTGAATAATATTTCATTGTAGTCATGTAGCACAATTTGTTTATCCATTCACCTATCAATGGATATCTTGGTCACTTCCATTTTTTGGAAATTATGGATAAAACTACTATGAACATTCACATGTCACAGCAAGATTCTTGGCCTCGTATGTTTAAAGCAGTGAAAAAGAGGAAGATCTTCAGAGAGATGGATTGACACAGTGGCTGAAACAATGGGTTCAAACAGCAAAAACTGTGAGGATGGCGCAAGACCAGGCAGTGCTTTTGTCCCACTGTACATAGAGTGACTATGAGCTGCAACCAGCACATAACAACAACAAAATATTTTAATTCCTTCAGAATATATTTAGTTGGTCTATCATCTTTGGCTCAGAGTCTTAGAACAGTCCCTTATTTAGTTTCATGACCAGGAGAGCAGAGCTAGTTGATTATAATCATGACTTTTTGAGACCAGCTGACAAATAGTGTCCTTTTTGTTGGTACTACTATAGACAGGTAGACACTGTGTATAGAGATGGCACCATGAGTCTCTGTGTACAGTGTCTGGTTATGCAATAAGCAAGATAAGCATGGGCTTACTTGTGCTTACTTACAAATCTGTTGTGAACTATTTTCACCACACTGAAGATTCTGCTTCTTTGGGATGGCTAGCTTGTCTCTCTCCCAGCCCTACGGCACTTTCCTACAGAATAAAAGCCTCTATGATGCTGAGCAGGTTTCAACAGAGCTTCCAGACTAAGATGAACTAGGAGGAAAGGCTTGGCAATCTACTTCCGAAAAATCAGCCAATGAAAACTGGGGATCACAACAATCTGATCCCACCCACTGTGCACGTGGTCCCCAAGAGTCAGGGGTGACTCTCTGGCAGCTAACAACAACAACAATGTGTAGTATATTACAAGACGCTACCAAGAAAAACAAAATGGAAGTAACTACAGGGAGGAAATGGGAAGAGAGTGTTACATTGTGGAGAATTGCAGTCAAGGTCATGAGACAAAATGTATGAACTGTATGGAAAAATGTATGCACTCTATGGAAAATAAATTTGCTCTGTAAACATTCACCCAAATCACAATAAAAAAAATTATTTTTATTTAAAATAATAATAATAAAAGCCTCTTCTTAAATTTACGATCCATGGCAGGATTGGAGTGCCCAGTAAGCAAGATAAGCAAGAGAGCTTACTTGTGCTTACTTACTAATTGGTAGTGAAAATTTTCACATGGGCTTCACCCCATCTGTGGTGAAAAACCTGTAAACCTATTCATTATAGATTAATAAATAAGTACAAGTAAGCTCATGCTCACCTTGCTTGCTGGGTATTGTGTCCCTGTCTGTGTATTAATTTTCCCTAACAACATCCTTTTCCATACCTATCCATGTCCTTTTCCCTATCAATGATTTCATCCTGTTGTTTTTGTTTGTTTGTTTTTAATTATATTGCATACATTTTTATAAGCTTTCCATCACCTCTCTAGACCAATCCATTCACCTCTCTAGACCAATTACAATAAATGATTTGGGAATATTTTCCTGGATCTCAATGTATTGTCGGAAAGAATCAAGCTTTAACCTTATACATTGAGCTTCATCAATATTCCTTCCAATTGTGCTTAGCTACTATCTTTCAAACTGAAATTAAAAATCATAAGCAGTGATTTAAAAAAAAAAATATATATGCAATAAAGTAAAAATGTATGCAATATAATTTTTTTTAAAAAGGGGCGGGGGACTGTTTTCTCTGGTTGAAAGCATACTCATGTGTCCATATCTTTAAGGATACATAAACCAAAAAACCAAACTCAGCTGCCGTTGAGTCAGATTCGACTCATAGTGACCCCTCCTTGGGTTTCCGAGGCAGTATCACTACGGAAGTAAGGACACATACATACCTTCAAATATATGTACCCAAATATTTAAACAAATATAAACAATGTACACAAGTATCTATAACTATCATTTGAGCTTAATTAGGATATATGGAGTTTTTGGTTAATCAAATATTCTGATTAATAATGAATTGTGTGTTTTTTTGTTGTTGAGAATCTACACAGCAAAACACACACCAATTCAACAATTTCGACAAGTACAAGTCAGTGACATTAATTACATTCTTCGAGTTGTGCAATCATTCTCCTCTCCTTTCCAGAGTTGCTCCTCCCTCATTAATATAAACTCACTGCCCCCTACGTTTCCTATCCAATCATTCGAGAAGCCGTTGTCAATTTGATCCCACATAGATGGGTCTTGAAAGAGCACAATGCTCAAGGCAGACATTCTTTATTAGTTAAGCTAACTCACTGTTTGATTTTAAGAAGACTTCAGGGGATGGATACTGCAACTTGCATTCCTAAATTCTTTTTAGAAAGCCTGTCTGTCAATACTATAACTGTCTTTACAATAGACTTGCATATTAATGATAGGTGCATTGATTAGTTATTACTGTGGCTACAAAACTGATAATGTGCTGAAAAATTGATAATGTATTGTTAATTATATGGAGCTCTGGTGGCACTGTGCCTAAGCATTTAACTGCTAACCAGAAGGTTAGTTGTTCAAACCCATCAGCTGCTGCATGGAAGGAAGATGCAACAATCTACTCCTGTAAAGACTTACAGTCTTTATTGATGGGCACAGGAAAGGGGTAGCCAAAGGCAGGAGATGGGAGGAGTTTTTCTTGATTGGGAATTGCAATAGGGGCGTGAAAACAAATGTGCATGAACTGCTGAGAGTAAAACGAATCTGCTTTGTAAATTTGTACCCAGATCACAATAAAAAATTTTAAAAAAGAAGAAGACTTAAGGGAGATTTTCTGGTTTAAGGTTTAAAGATCATCTCAGGACAACAGTTTCAGGGTGAATTGTTTTTACGTCATCCCAAAACTGTTCATTAAAACAAGAATATAGTGGAAGAGTTAACTCTAAAATTAACAAACAAAACAAAGCATTTCTTTCAAGTCATTTCTAACTCTTGGTGGCCCCCCCATGTTAGAGAGTAGAGCTGCTTCATAGGTTTTCTTGGCTGTTACTTTATAGAAGCAGATTGCCAGGAATTTCTTCATGGCACTGCTGGGTGGATCCGAACCACCAACCTTTAGGTTAGTAATCAAGCACAAACTGTTTGTCCTACCCAGGGACCTCTTACTAAAGTTAGACTGTGCATACTTGGATCTTTCTTTTTTAATTTAGGAAGTACTTCAGATTTGGAATGATGATATATAGCTGTGTCAGTGAATTAGAGATAAACTAGTTAATTTTGAACTTTCTGTTGAGTTAGGGGAATATGTACCAGAAACTGCAACATGTGGTTTTGAGCAGTGTTTTACACAGATGGCACAATGTTTAACTTTTTTTAAAAATTTCAATGCCAACATTCAAAAATTGGAAAAGTTCACACAAAAATAGTTTTCAGTTTTCTCCTGAATAATCACTGGGTCTGGACTCCAGAGGCCCCTCTGATGCCCAGTCTCTCTGACCCACTGGTTCTTGTTAGGCATTTGAGTTTTTGACCCCTGAAGCATACCTTACTAATTTATCGCAAATTCTTCATAAGTGATAGTTAAATTATTAAGATAATTTAGGTTTTGCACTCAACTAGGTGTGTTAGTTAAATTTGTAACTTGGCTGGGCCTGGTTGAGTGGCTGGGCAGCTGGTGATAGTTATTCTCCATGATGAGACTGGCAATCAACTCCATGGTAGGATCTATCACAAGCAGCTCAGTAGCTGTCTTTGGGATGTGGTCTGCTTCCTGTATTTAAGGAGAAGCCTTGGGAATAGTCTCTAGCTTATGGCACGCTTGGACCCTGCATGTAGCTGTGTCATTGTTCTGCAGCCTGCCATGCTCTGCTGACCTTGGGACTTACAACGGGCTTAAATTAATGGCCTGCTGTGTGGTTTGGTAACATCGGGACTGTGCCTTTTTACTTGTCAACCTTGGGTTTGTCAGTCTCAGCAGCCAGCAGCTGTCTGAGTGAAGAAAAGCCTCTAGATTCAGTGGGCCAGGAGCAGGAGGCAGAGCTGAACCCCAAGGTGGAGGGGCTTTCACCCAGCCCCTAGAGCCTGGAACTTCAAACTTGGACTTAAAGCCTCCAAATAGTAAGAATAAACTCTTGTTTGTTCAGGCCATCCCATTTGTGGTATATTCTTGTCAGAGAGGCACTAGGTAACCAGAACATTAGGTAACGTATATGGTTAATAGGGTTTCAAAACAATTAGCTCCTCACTGCAGCTCCATGGGGTAGGCAGAGCAATGGGATTATGTCCATTCCCCAGAAGGAGACATCTGGATTCCTGGACAGGAGATGGCATCTCTATGTTTAAGAGTTCCTAACTCTCTTCAATGAGGCAATGGTGGTTCAGTGGTAGAATTCTCACTTTCCAAGTGGGAGAATCAGGTTCCATTCCTGGCCAATGCACTGAGCTACCACCATCTATCTGTCAGTGGAGGCTAATGTGCTACAAAATTGCTGAACAGGTTTAGTGGAGCACCCAGATTAAGACAAACTAAGAAGAAAGGCCTGGTGATCTACTGCTGAAAATCAGCCAATGAAAATGCTGTGGAGCACAACTGTCCTATCTGCAACCCATCATGGGGATGGTGCAAGACTGGGCAATGTTTCATTTCATTACAGAGATGTAATTCAAAACAACAATGAGATACCATCTTGCTCCAGCACTAGTAGCAAAGTTCAACAAGACAGAAATAACAAATGCTAGCAAGGATGTAGAAAGATTGGAATTCTCATATACTGCTGGTGGGATGTCAAATGATACAACCACTGTGGAAAGCAGTATGGCAATTCCTTTAAAAGTTGGAATTAGAAATACGATTTGACCCAGCCATTCCATTACTAGGGATATATCCTAAAGAAATGAGAGCCAGGACAAGAGCAGATACATGCACATTCATGTTCATCACAGCACTATTTACAATAGCAAAAAGATGGAAACAACCTAGGTGCCCATCAACAGAAGAATGGATAACCAAACTATGGTACATACACACAATGGAATACTATGCAACACTAAAGAATAATGTAGAATCTGCAAAACACTGCATAACGTGGATGAACTTGGAGGAAATTATGCTGAGTGAAATAAGTCAATTTCAAAAGGACAAATATTGTATTAGTCCATTATTGTAAAAAGTCAAGGAAAGGTTTATATATGGAAGGAAATTTTCTTTGTTGGTTACCAGGGTTGGGAGGGGAGGGAAGGGAACACTGCTAGATAGGTAGAGACAAGTATTGATCTGGGTGAAGAGAAGGGCAATATACCAAATGTGAGTGATCAACATGGTAGCTTTGAGGAAGAGAAAGACATAGAGAGGTGCATGGGAGGTACAGACAACAAATATGAACCCTTTTGCACATACAGTACTGTGTTGTCAATGAAGGGAAACATTGATATACAGGTGGATAGATGGGTGGACAGGTTGAACTATTAGATGCAGGAGGGAATGTGCCCATGACCATGTATAGGGTTGGCAGACAATATTTCCACAAGTGTATCTGTATGTTCTGTAAGAATTCTTAGGTGTATAGTAGAGCTGACAAGGAACAAGTTCGTAGTCACTTATTGGCCACAGCCAGCTACCCACAGCGAGCAAGTATTTGGACCTGTGGGCTCGGGACCATAGTTGCAGGGAACATCAAGCTCAATTGGCATAAAATACTACACAAAAACATCGTTCCACATCCTACTTTGATGAGTAGCAACTGGGGTCTCAAAAGCTTGCAAATAGCCATCTAGATGCAATGATCAGTCTCTCTTCATCCAGAGCAAAGAAGAATGAAGAAAACCAAAGACACATGGAAACAACTAGTCCAAGGGACTGGTACACCATGCAATCCTCAGCTTATACGACCATGAGACCAGAAAAACTACATGGTGCCCGGCTACCACTGTCAACCTTTTGGAGGGGGATCTATGTAGGAGAGCCTGGATAGAGTGGGAGAACAATATGGAACGAAACTCAAAATAATAAAAAAGGCAGGGGGACCAGGTTTTCTGGTCTGATGAAGCCTGATGGAACCCCTGAGACTATGGCCCCTAGCTGCCCTTCAGGTCTGGAATTGAACCCACTTCTGTGGCTTCCAGCCAAACAAAAGGCAGGCATATGAGCTGAACATCTACATTAGGTAGATACACTCCTGGGAGAGATCAAGCATGGGAGAATAGAAGGGCTGTGTACACACAGGGAGACGGCTCAGGGGGCAAAAGTGCATGGGAGGGAAAGACACAGGGAAGAGGTGGCTATGGGGAGGAAGTGGGAGGAGAGCTGTTGCATTGTGGGAGATTGTAGTCAATATCATGAGACAAAGTATATGTGAACTGCTGTATGGAAGATGAATTTGCTCTCTAAACTTCCACCCAAATCACAATAAAACTTAAAAAAAAAAAAAAGACTGGGTGGTGTTTCATTTCATTGTGCACGGGGTAGCCAAGAGTTAAGGGCCAACTCAACAGTTGTTGTTGTTGTTATTTGCCTTCGAGTCGGACCCGACTCATAGCAACCCCTCCTTGGGTTTCCGAGGCGGTATCACTACAGAAGTAGATTGCCCACAATAACAACTCTCTCATCACCCATGAATTTATATAACTTCTTCAAGGTAATATAGTTTTTTTTTCAAGATAAAAATATATATATTGTATTTTTCTGATTATATAAATAACATATTCTCAAAGCAAAAGGTTTTTTGAATACAGACATGTATAGAAAGAAAATGAAAATTACTTGAAATATCTTTACAGAAAGATAATCCTTGTTAATTTTTGGTGAACTTACTTCAAAGCCTTTCCTGAAAATATATGCAGAAATCCTTATTTATATATATAAGTTTACCTAAATGACATCATATTAATGATGCAGTTTTCTAATCTACTTCTTTTTTCTTTTCCACTCAGGGATATGTCACAGACAGCTTTCATATCTATACACAGAGAGAGACATAATCTTTTTAAAAGTAACATAGCATTTAATTTAGGGCATGTTCCAAGATACCTTTAACCAGTCTTTGTGGTTGACCACTTAGGTTGCTTTGATTTTTTTCTGTTATAAACAAGGTTATAATAAATGTCTTTATCTATGTACCTTTGTCTATTTATTCAGTGAACTTATAAGGATAAAATTCTCTATGTGTCTGAAACTGTGCACCTGTGTACCTTTGAGCCATCAGTGACTTTGGAGATAACATTCTATACATTTATGTCTAATGTGCCAATGTGTCAAAGTGGTCCTTCAAAGAGCAAGTGAGCTCTTAAATTTGAGGGACAACTCCATATGCTTGGTGTCCTCATTTCTCCAAGTACTAGATGTGTGACCATGGGACTTTTAACAAAATTTCAACAAACTTGTTGAACAACTTTTTATGTATGCCAAACAATGCTGGACTGGAGATCTAAAGAAAAATGAAACAGAATTCTGGGCCTTCTTGAACTCAAGCACTAGTGAAGAAGCACAGGTATACACAAACACAAACATGTACAATTAACTATAATGCAATATGGTAAATATTGAACTTCCAGGCAAATGAGTCAGCAGGAGCAATGGATAATTATGCCTGGGAAAGTCTGAGGAGATAACATTCCTGCTAAACCCTGAAGGATGAGTAGGATTACACTAACCAGAGACAGAGGAAAGGCATTACAGATGGAAAAACAGCCTGGAAAAGCCTGGCAGTCCTGAGCTTTTGGAGAACAGTTAATATTCTGTTAATATAACTGTTAATAAACCTTTATTAATATAACTATTATATAGTTAATATATGGTTAATATAACTATTATAAAACCTTTAATATAACCATTAATAGTTATATTAACAGAATATTCATATTCATTAATAGAATATTCATAACAGGCTATTTCTATCTTTTAGAAATATTAACATTCAGTTAATAGTCTTAGGGATGAGAAATAAAAAGCCTTACTTGGGTGTGAGGGAGTTTGTAAAGCTCTCTTTGCCTCATCTGCCTCATAACTGCAGGTAATAATTTTGCCTATTTCTTAGGGATGGAGGTTTAAAAAAGATAACGGATGTGAGGTGTTTTAAATGGTGTCTGACACTTACTAAGTGTTCACTAAATGTTATTGTAGCTATTATGATCCGTGTCCTTCACAATGTCATGATTTTTTATTGTATTAATTATATTAGATGTTGTTTTACAAAATCCTCTCTCAACTTCAAGTGGATTTCTTTCTTGCTAAACTCTCTTACTTTACAGTCACTGCTTGAACAATTTCTCTTAGAAAGATCAGCACTAGGCGGGTCCCCATGAGGCGGAGGTCAAAGATGTCCCAAATGTCCAAACTACCATGCCACTCCATCATTTCAGACATTAACTCCTCCTCCTCCTCCCAATAATTTCCCCAGTCTTAGGGTTCTGTACTTCACTGTAATGCCTCACAGAACTCACAGACACCCACGGGTTTGTCTCACGTAGTAGTGGTGGAGGCTGGCAGGCTGGCGAGTCCCAGGTCCGTGAGTAGGTCTGGCGGATCCTCCCAACTCTCGGGGTTTGACGAACCTCGATCAGCAGATCAGATGACGGCTGCTGTCCCAAATCCAGGGGTGAGATGAGGAT
>NW_006921893.1:1527988-1552252 GCF_000298275.1 Orycteropus afer afer | reverse complement strand
CACCTGTGTTGCCCCAACAGAATTAACCTAAATCCCATCACAGAGTTGATTGCCAGTCATTATAGGGAATGACTACTATCAGCTGCCCAGCCAAGTTGATACCTGACCTTAACTACCACAGCACCCCAAACAGGCATGGATAATGGAATTTACAAAACATCACAGAATGGAGGATAATGGCTAGAAGAGCCACATCAAGCAATTCACTGCAGTCACCTAAAATAAATACATAAATTTCATGTTTTTTTAATTTAACAAGTAATCTAAAAAATAGATATCCTCCTTATTGTATATTGCCTTCCCCTTCACACAACTTAATATGTATCTACCCTCTAGTTAATGGTTTACCTTCTCTTCCTTTCCCGCCCCTGGTAAACATCAAAGAAAATTTTTTTGTGTGTAAACCTTTTCTTGACATTTACACTAGTGGTTTCATAAGGTAGGAGCTCTGGTAGCATAGTGCCTAAGGCACTTGACTGCTAACCAGAAGGTAGGTGGTTCAAACCCACCAGCCACTCCTCGGAAGGAAGGTTGGGCAATCTACTTCCGTAGTGATACCGCCTTGGAAACCCAAGGAGGGGTCTCTATGAGTCGGGTCTGATTCGACAGTTTCATAAGGTATTTGTCCTTTTGTGATTGACTACTTTCACTCAGTATAATGTCCTCCATATTTTTAGATGTTTCGTAGATTCATCGTTGTTCTTTAACATTGTGAAACATTTCATTGTGTTCATGTGCCATAGTCTGCTGATCTGTTTATCCACTGATAGGCACTTGGGCTATTTCTATCTTTTTTCCTTCATGAATAATACTGCAATGAACATGAGTATGCATATATCTGCTTATGTCATGTTTCTTATTTCTCTAGGATATATACCTAGTAGTAGGATTGCTGGAGCATATGATATTTCTATTTCCAGCTTTTTAAGGACGTGCCATACTATTTTTCACAGTGGTTGCACCATTGTACAGTCCCACCATCAGTGCATGAGGGTTCCAATCTCTCCACTGCCTTGCCAGCATTTCTTGCTTTCTATTTTTTTGAACTTTGCTATTAATACTGCAATGAGATGATATCTCATTGTTGTTTTGATTTGGATCTCTCTAATGGCTAATGATCATGAGCATCTCTTCATGTGTTTGTTGGCTGCCTGAATGTCTTCTTAGATGAGGTGTCTGTTCATGTCCTCTGCCTATTTTGAAATTGGATTATTTGTCTTTTTGTTGTTGAGGTGCTAACATTTTCTATGAATTTTAGAGTTAGTCCCTTGTCTGGTATGTTATTGACAAAAGTTTTTTCCCCTGTGTGTACTATTTTCCCTTCTTACTATTTTAGTGAAATTATTTGATGTGCATAGTGTCTAATTTTTAAGAGGTCCTAGTCATCTATTTTGTCTTCTGGTGTTTGTACATTTTAGTTATATTTGATAGTATATTTATGCCATGTATTAGGGCCCCTAAGTTTGTTCTTATTTTTTCTTTGATGATTTCTATATTTTTAGGTTTTACCTTTAGGTCTTTGATCCATCTTGAGTTCATTTTTGTATATGGTATGAGATATGGGTCCTGTTTCATTTTTCTGAAAATGTATATCCAGTTTTACCAACACTATTTGTTAAAGAGACTATATCTTCTCCACTTAATGAGTTTCAGCCCTTTGTCAAAGATCAGCTGTCCACAGGTGGATGAATTTATTTCTGGGTTCTCAATTCTGTTCCATTGGTCAGTGTTCTCGAATTGTACCAGTACCAGGCTGTTTTGACTATCATGGCTACCTAGTAGGTTTTGAGATCAGAGAGTGTGAGGCTTCCTACTTTTTTCTTCTTTAGTAGTGCTGTGCTTATCTGGGGCCTCTTTCCTTACCATATAAAGCTGGTGATTAGTTTTTCCATCTCTTTAAAGAATGAAGATGAAATCTGGATTAGAATTGCATTATATCTGTAGATTTCTTTGGATAGTATTGACATTTTCATGAGGTTAAGTCTTCCTATCCATGAACATGGTATATTCCTCCACTTATGTAGGTCTCTTGGTTTCTTGTAGCAGTGTTTTGTAGTTTTCCTTGTATAGGTCTTTTGTGTCTCTGGTTAGATTTATTCCTAAGTACTTCATCTTTTGGGTGGTTATTGTAAATGGAATTATTTCCCTTATTTCCTTTCCAGAGTTCTCTTCTTTAGTGTAAAGGAATCCAACTGATTTTTGCATGCTGATCTTGTACCCTTCCACTTTGCTAAATCTTTCAATTAGTTCCAGTAATTTTCTACATCTAGGATGATATCATCTGCAAATAGAGTTTTACTTCTTTACCAGTTTGGATGCCTTTTATTTCCCTTGCTTGCTTTACAGCTTGGCTAGGACATCCAATATAAGATCAAATAGGAGTGGTGATAAAGGGCATCTTTGTCTATTACCCATTCGTAAGGGGACTGCTTTCAGTCTCTCTCCATTGTGAGTAATGTTGGCTTATATGTATATGTGTGTGTGTGTGTGTGTGTGTGTGTATCCTGTTATGTTGAGGAATTTTCCTTCTATCCTATCCTGTTCAGCATTTTCATCAGAAATGAGTGTTGGATTTTGTCAAATGACCTCTCTGCATTGACTGATACTATGATGTGCTTCTTTTCCTTCATTTTATTTATGTGGTGGATTGTATTGATTGCTTTTCTAATGTTGAACCATCCTTGCATACTTGGTATGAATCATACTTGGTCATGATATATTATTAAAATAAACCTATATGACTGAAAATGGGGAAGCAGAGACATCAAATGTAAACAAGAATGACTACAAAGCAAAAAGAGGGATATAGTGTAGTTACAGAATTTCCAAAATGGAGAAGAAGTCAAGACAATTTTGAAATAGAACAGACTGCTTTAAACTTGGGCATAAAATAATAAATTACAGGGTAATCTCAAATAAAATTAATAAACCTTCTCATCAGAACCAAAAAGAAGAAACTCACAAATATTTGTTGTTGTTGTTGTCATGTGCCATCAAGTCAGAACTGACTCATAACAACTCTTCCTTGGGTTTCCAAGGCAGTATCATCATGGAAGTAGATTGCCCAACCTTCCTTCCAAGGAGTGGCTGGTGGGTTTGAACCGCCAACCTTCTGGTTAGCAGTCAAGTGCCTTAGGTACTATGCTAGCAAACACTACAACAATAGCAACAAAGGAAATGATAAAAAAAATTTTTTAAAAAATGAGCTCATCAAAGAAAACTTATGGAACAAAGAAATCAGCAATACCATGAAAAAACACTTAACAAAGTGACAGCAATAAATTCATATTTGTTGATAATTACACTGAATATAAATGGATTAAATGACCAGTCAAGAGATGGAGAGTAGCAGAATGGATAAAAATATGACCCACCAATATGCTGTCTATAAGAGACACACCTTACACATAAAGACAAAAATAGACTAAAAATGAAAGGCTGGAAAAAAATATATCAAGCAAATGGCAATCAACAAAGAACAGGAGTGGAATATTAATTTCTGACAAAATAAACTTTAAGGCAAAAACCAGCATAAGAGGCAAGGAAGGACATTATGTAATGATTAAAGAATCAATCAAACTAGAGGACATTGCCATAATAAATATCTATCTGTCCAGATATATAGATATAGATATAGATATAGACTATATGAAGAAAAACATGGCATCAAGATTGGAGGAAGAATCATTAACAACCTGAGATATGCTGATGATAAACTTGGCTTGCTGAAAATGAGGATGACTTGAGGCACTTACTGATGAAGATTGAGGAACACAGTCTGCAGTATAGATTACATCTCAATATAAAGAAGACAAAAATCCTTACAACTGGGCCAATAAGCAGCATCATGATAAATGGAGAAAAGATTGAGGTTGTCAAGGAGTTCACATTGCTTGGTCCTACAATCAAGGCCAAGGGAAGCAGCAATCAGGACATTAGATGATGTGTAGCACTGGGCAGGTCAGCTACAAAGGAACACTTTCAAGTGCTGAGGAGCAAGGATGTCTCCTTGAGGACTAAGGTGTGCCTGACACAGGCCATGATATTTCCAATCACCTCATATGCATATGAGAACTGGACAATGAATAAGGAAGCCTGAAGAAGAGTTGATGCTTTTGAGTTGTGGTGCTGGCAAAGAATGCTGAAGGTACCATGGACTATCAAAAGAACTAACAGATCTGTCCTGGAAGAAGTGCAGCTGAGATGCTCCTTGGAAGTGAGGATGGCCAGACTTCATCTCACCTACTTTGGTCATGTTGTAAGAGGGGACCATTCCCTGGAGAAGGATGTGATGTCATGCTTGGTAAGGTGGAGGGTCGACGAAAGAGGGGAAGGCCTTCAACGAGATGGATTGACTTGGTGGCTGCGACAATGGGCTCAAGTATATCAAGGATCATGGAGCTGACGCAGGATCAGGAAGCATTTTGTTCTGCTGTGCATGGGGTCATTATGAGTTGGAAGCGACTCGATGGCACCTAACAACAACAACAACAACAACATCTACCCAGAAAAGAGCCCCAAAATACATAAATGAAGCTTAAATAGACTTGGGAAGAGAAATAGACAACTCCCAATAATAGCAGAAGACTTTAATACACCACTTTCAATCACAGATAGAACCACTAGAAAGAAACTCAGCAAAGACATAAAAGAACTAAGCAACACAATCAACCAAATTGACCTTATAGACATATACAGAACACTTCACCCAACAACAGCATAATATACATTCTTCTCAGCATACATGGAACATTTCCCAGAATAGACCATAATTTAGGTCACAAAGTAAGCCTCAATAAATTTGAAAACATCAAAATACTGCAAAGCATCATCTCAGATCACAGTACAATAAAATTAGAAATCAACAATAGGAAGATCAAGGGAAACAAAAAATAAACACATGGAAATTGAATAATGCCCTGTTTAAAAACTACTAAATTAAAAAAAAAAAAAAAAAAAAAACCTCACTGCAATAGAGTCAATTCTGACTTATAGTGACCCTCATTGGGATTCCAAGGCTATAAATCTTTACAGAAACAGATCACCTCACTTTTCTTCTGTGGAGCAGCTCATGGGTTTGAACCACTGACCTTTTGTTTAGCAGCCAATGCCTTAACCACTACACCACCAGAGCTCATTGCTAAGTAATAGAAGAAATAAAAAATGAAATAAAAAGATTCCTTGAATGAAAACAAATCATACCAAAATGTTCAGGACACAGCAAAAGAAGTGCTCAGAGGACAATTCATAGCAATAAATATACACATCAAAAAAGAAGAGAGACAAAATCAACACCTTAATCCAATATCTCTAACAATTAGAAAAAGAGCAGTAGAATAAGCCTACATTCACCAGGAGAAAAGAAATAATAAAGATTCAGGAAGAAATAAATGAAACAGAAAAAAGAATAGAGAGACTCAACAAGACTAGAAGTTGGTTCTTGAAAAAATTAATAAAATCGACAAACCACTGGCAAATCCACAAAAGAAAAGAAGATGCAAATAACACAAATGAGAAATGAAATGGGCAATATCACATTAGAATCAACTGAAATACTGAAATAAAAATAATAGCAGAATGCTATGAAGAACTGTACTCCAACAAATTTGAAAGTCTAGAAGAAATGGGTAGATTTCTAGAAACACTCTACCTACCTAAACTAATACAGACTGAGGTGTAAAACTTGAATAGGCCAGTAACAAAAGAAGAAATTGAACAGGTCATAAAAATAAATAAACAGACTTGAGAAGAGAAATAGACAACTCCCAATAATAGTAGAAGACTATTATGTGATAGTTGGAGCTGGGTGTCAACTTGGCTGGACCACAATTCTGTGTGGTTTAAGCAGTTGTGATGTGGTTATTTCCATGATGGGATCAGATGTATATGTTTTGAGCAGCCAATCCATTGAAAGGGAGTTTCCCTAGGGGTGTGGCCTGCTTCCAGTATATTTATGGACATCCTGGGAAAAGAGACATTCTTCTGTGGATCGGGATTCTGTTGTGCTGCCTACAACTGTCCGTGAGTGAACAATCCACCATTCGGCCTGGAGATCTTGGATTCATCATTCGTTGGTGTCAACAGCCAGTATATTGCCTGCCAACCTTGAGCTCTTCAGCCCCTGCACCTCTGTGAGTCGGGAAAAGTCTGCAGCTTGACGTTTGATCCAAGAACTTTGGACTTACCAGCTTCTGTAAGTGTGTGAGCCATTTTCCTAAAATAAATTTCTCTTTATATATATATGTATATAAGCTTTACTGGTTTTGTTTCTCTAGAGAATCCAGTTAACACACCTCACAACAAAAGAAAAGTGCCAGTCTAAATGGCTTCACTGGTCAATTCTACCAAATATTCAGAGAAAAGTTGACACCAATTCTACTCAAAGTATTCCAGAACACAGAAAAGGAGGGGATACTCCTAAATTCATTTTATGAAGTGAACATAGCCCTGATACCATAGCGAGGCAAAGACACCACTAAAAAGAAAATTATAGATCAACATCCCTCATGAATGGTGCTCTGGTGGTGTAGCAGTTAAAGCATTTGGCTGCCAACCAAAAGGTCAGTGGTTTGAACCCACCAGGCACGCCACTGGAGAAAGATGAGTTAGTCAGCATCCAGTAGCCTTGGAAACCCTATGGGGCAATTCTACTCTGTCCTATAGAGTCAGAAACAACTTGATGGCCGTTGGTTTGGTTTTTTGCTTTTATCCCTCATGAACATAGATGCAAAATTTCTCAACAAAATCCTAGCCAATAGAATCCAACAACATATAAAATAAACAATACATCACAATTCCACGTTAAGCCTTTTTGCAGCCTTTGGTTCTCTGAACAGAAAGAAGCTCATTCATCTTCCTGAGAGTTCTCACATGGGTACTCCTCTAGGTGATCTCCCTGGACCTTCCCCCCATCCCAACCCTCCCTGAGATGGGATTACCAGCATCCTCCACAGAATTCCAGGTCCAGATGTGGACAGAGAGAGTGAAGAGGCTCAAATTATTTGGTTTCATTATCTTAACTCCAAAAATTTTGTTTCTGTCCTGAAGACTTTCAGACACCAAGTTGACCTCCTAATTTGGAAAAGTGAACAAGCCATACAATTTAAAATATTTTCCATGTAGTGCTGTTATTTTTTTAGGCCCAGGAAATAGTGCTGTCTCAGACAGATAAAATGGAAAAATCACTAGTGTGTAAGACATTACTTTGCCACAAGCCAAATCTGTGCAATTCTGGACCAAACCTTCAAGTCTTTAGCTTCATCATGATGTTGATGGTGATGATGAAGAAGAATACCTACCACAGTGAAAAAGACATGTGCCAGTCTCTTGACATATATTATTTAATCTTATTTAATACTTACAACAATCCTAAGGTGTTAGTATTATTATACATTTTTCACAGATGTGCAATCTCTGGCCTAAAAACAATAACTCAAATTATTTAGATCATAAGTGTCAAAGCTAAGTTCAAATCCAAGGCTATTTAGCTCTAAAAATCAGTGATCCTCACTACTCACTCCCTTTTTATTTTCTACTGGGAAAATGAAGAGGTTTGGTGAGATGACCTCAAAGGATTCTTTCAAGTCTAAAATCTACCATCTATGGAAACCCAGGGGTTGTTGATGTTATTAAGTATAATGTAAGACCTTTGTCACAAACATGTTGTTCTAACCCACCTGATGGGAGCAGGACAAGGCACTGTACAGGGAGGATGGAAAGTTGGTGTCATGGGCATCTATATTTATTCCACCCCAGAGTAGGAAGGGTGGAGAGTACAGTTCCATGCTCCCTGATGCCAGGTGGAATTAAATTCATCATTTGATTTGGGAGGTTTTGTCATTGCTGGTTTCAACCACACCTTCTGAGCTAGTTACTTTTTATAGCCAAAGGAACTTGGGTGTTTTCTGCAGACAGAGCAATTCCACAAGCTCTGTGGGTCCAGTGGGACTCAGGAAGGACACTGGCCCCAAGCTACACAGGTGATTGTTCAGCTTGGTAAGCCATCCCTGGTAGAGAGGTCAGCAGCCCTCCCTGGAAGGATGGAGACTGCCTCAGCATAGCAGAATTGGACTTAACAGCTGATTAGAGAGGGACTGCTTTATACACACTGCCATCAATCAAGTCATTTCTGATTTATAGCAACCCTGTAAGACAAAGCAGAACTGCACCATAGGGTTTCCAAGGCTGTAAATCTTTATGCAAGTAGACTGGCATCATCTTTCTCCTGTGGAGTGGCTTGTGGGTTTGAACTGTCAGCCTCTGGGTAAGCAGCTGAACATGTTAATCACTATACCACCAGTGCACCTTAGCTGTTTTATAGGAGGGTTTTTGGAGATTTGGGGGGGAGGGGCGGTGTCCCTTTTTTTTTTTTTTTTATGAAGTCACAAAGGTGGATTTGAATCCATGAACTGCCAGAATGCCTAGTAAAGTACCCTAGCTGAGGCTATATCTCCAAATGGAAAAAGTTGCCGGAAACACTTGCAGTGTCAGTGGTGCTGATTATATTTTCCTGTTTTAAATTGAATGTATAGCATATATGCATACTACCACTCATCTGTCAGTTTGTCATACTGTGGTGGCTTGTGTGTTGCTGTGATGCTGGAGGCTATGCCCCAGTATTTCAAATACCAGTAGGGTCACCCATGGTGGACAAGTTTCAGCAGAGCTTCCAGACTAAGACAGACTTGGAAGAAGGAAGGGGCCATCTACTTCTCAAAGAATTTTCCAGTGAAAACCTTATGAGGAGCAGTGAAACACTCTCTGATATATTACTGGAAAACTTTATAAATAGCCCTGAATCATTGTCCAATATAGTGCTGGAAGATGAGCCTCTCAGGTCGGAAGACACTCAAAATGCAACTGAGACAGAGCTGCCTCCTTAGAGTAGAGCCAGCCTTAATGATGTGGATGGAGTAAAGCTTTTGGGACCTCCATTTGCTGATGTGGCATGACTCAAAATGAGAAGAAAGTGTTGCAAATATCCATTAAAAATTGGAACATGAAATATACGAAGTATAAATCTAGGAAAATTAGAGTGGTCAAAAATGAAATAGAATACATAAAGATCAATATCCTAGGCATTACAAACCAAACCAAACTCACTGCAGTAGAATTGAACCCAACTCATAGTGACCCCTCCTTGGGTTTCCGGGGCGGTATCACTACAGAAGTAGATTGCCCAACCTTCCTTCTGAATCCTAGGCATTAACAAGCTAAAATAGACTGGTTTAGGCCATTTTTAATCAGACAACCATACGACCTTCTATGCCAGGATTGGCAAATTGAAGAGGAATGGCATGGCATTCATTGTCACAAAGAATGTTTCAAGATCTGTCCTGAAGTACAATACTGTCAGTGATAGGATAATATCCACACACCTACAAGGAACACAAGTTAATACTACTATTACTCAAATTTATGCACCAACCACCAAAGCCAAAGATGAGAAAATTGAAGATTTTTACCAACTTTTTCAGTCTGACATTGACCAAGCATGCAATCAAGATGTGTGGATTATTATTGCTGATTGGAATGCAAAAGTTGGAAACAAAGAATAATCACCAGGAGTTGGAAAATATGCCGTGGTGACAGAAATTACATTGGAGATTGCATGATAGAATTTTGAAAGACCAACGACTGAGTCATTGCAAATACCTTTTTTCGACAACATAAACAATAGCTACACACATGGACTTCACCAGATGTAGCACACAAGAATCAGACTGACTACATCTATGGCAAGAGGTGATGGAGAAACTCAATATCCTCAGCCAAATCAAGGCAGAAGCAGACTCTTGAGCAGACTATCAACTGCTCATATGCAAGTTCAAGTTGAAGCTGAAGACAATTAAAAGAAGTCCACAAGAGCCAAAATAGGACCTTGATTATATCCCTTCTGAATTTAGAGACCATCTAAAGAATAGATTTGATGCATTGAACACAATGACTAAAACCCAGACAAATTGTGTGTGTTAGGCTGGGTTCTCTAGAAAAGAAAAACCAGTAAAGGTCAGATAGATAGACAGATAGATAGAAATGTATCTTAGGAAAATAGCTCACACATTTATAGAAGCTGGCAAGTCCCAAGTTCTTGGATCAAACATCAAGATGGAGGTTTTTCCCAACTCACACAGCTGCAGAGGCTGATGAGCTCAAGGTTGACATGCAGGATACCAGCTGTTGACTCCAATGAATGATGAATCCAAGATCTCCAGACCAAATGGTGGATTGTTCACTCACAGACAGTTGCAGGCAGCACAACAGAATCCCGATCCACAGAAGAGTGGCTCTTTTTCCCAGCATGTCCACAAATATATAGGAAGCAGGCCACACCCCTAAGGAAATTCCCTTTCAATGGATTGGCTGCTCAAAACATATACATCCAGTCTTGTCATGGGAATAACCCACATCACAACTGCTTAAACCTCTCAGAATTGTGGCCCAGCCAAGTTGACACACAACTCCAACTATCACGTTGTGGGATGACATCAAGAAGATCATCTATGAAGTAAGAAAAAGGTCACTAAAAACACAGGAAATGAAGAAAAGACCAAAATGGATGTCAAAAGAGACACAGAAACTTGTTCTTGAATAGAGAGCTAAAGCAATGGAAGAAATGACAAGATAAACAAACTGAACAGAAGATTTCAAAGAGCAGCTTGAGAAGACAAAGTCAATTATTATAATGAAATGTGCAAAGATCTAGAGTTAGATAAACAAAAGGGAAGAACACACTCAGCATTTCTCAAGCTGAAAGAACTGAAGAAAATATTCAAGCCTCGAATTGCAATATTGAAAGATTCTATGGGCAAAATATTGAATGATACAGGAAGCATCAAAAGAAAATGGAAGGAATACATAGACTCACTGTACCAAAAAGAATTGATTGATGTTCATCCATTTCCAGAGGTGGCATATGATCAAGAACCAACTGTATTGAGGGAAGAAATTGAAGCTGCACTGAAGGAATTAGCGAAGAACAAGGCTCCAAGAATTGGGTATCCAGGGATTCCCATTGAGATGTTTCAACAAACAGATGCCACACTGGAGGCACCCACTCATCTATGCCAAGAAATATGGAAAACTGCTACCTGGCCAACTGACTAGAAGAGAACCATATTTGTACCCATTCCAAAGAGAAGTGATCCCACAGAATGTGGAAATTATCAAACAATATAATTAATATCATATGCAATAAAATCTTACTGAAGATAATTAAAAAACAGTTGCAGTTGTATATTGACAAAGAGCTTCCAGAAATGCAAGCTGGATTCAGAAGAGGGCATGGAATGAGGGATATCATTGCTGATGTCAGATGGACCTTGGCTGAAAGCAAAGGATACCAGAAAGATATTTACTTGTGTTTTATTGACTATGCAAAAGCATTTAATTGTGTGGATAATAACAAATTATGGAAAACATTGAGAAGAATGGGAATTCCCAAACACTTAATTGTACTCATAAGGAATCTGTATATAGACCAGGAGGTTGTGGTTCAAACAAAAAAAGGGGATACTGCATCATTTAAAATCAGGAAAGGAGTGCGTCAGGGTTGTATCCTTTCACTGTATTTATTCAATCTGTATGCGGAGCAAATAATCCAAGAAGCTGGACTATATGAAGAAGAACAGGGCATCAGGATTGGAGGAAGACTCATTAACAACCTGCACTATGCAGACGATACAACTTCGCTTGCTGAAAGTGAAGATGACTTGAAGCACTTACTGATGAAGATAGAAGACTATAGTCTGAAGTATGGATTACACCTCAACATGAAGAAAACAAAAATCCTCGCAACTGGACCAATAAGCAGCATCATGACAAGTGGAGAAAAGATTGAAATTGTCAAAGTTTTCAATTACATGTTCCACAATCAACACTCATGGAAGCAGTGGTCAAGAAATCAGATGACACATTGCATTGGGAAAATCTACTGCAAAAGACCTCTTTCAAGAGCTGAAGAGCAAAGATGTCTCTTTGAAGACTAAGGTGTGCCAAATCCAAGCAATGGTATTTTCAATTGCCTCATATGCATGTGAGAAGTGGACAATGAATAAGGAAGACCAAAAAGAGTTGATGCTTTTGAGTTGTGGTATTGGCAAAGTATACTGAAAGTACCATGCACTGTGAAAAGAACTAGCAGACAGAATGCTCCTTGGAAGCAAGAATAGCCAGTCTTCGTCTCACCTACTTTGGTCATGTTGTCAGAAAGGACCATTCCCTGGACAAGGATATCAGCCTTGGTAAAGCAGAGGGTCAATGAAAAAGGGGAAGGCCCTCAATGAGATGGATTGACACAGTGGCTGCCATGATGGGCTCAGGTATAGTAAGGATTGTGAGGCTGGCACAGGACTGGGCAGTGTTTCATTCTATTGTACATAGGGTCGCTAGTCAGAGCCAATTCAACAGCATCTGACAACAACAACAACATATGCATAAAGTGTATAAATCTTAAGTGTACAACTTGATTAATATTCACACATTTGCAACTGTACCAAAACCAAGATATAGAATTACTTCCATCTCACAGAAGGCTCCCTAGTGCACCTTACAGGCAACCCTTGCCCTCCCCATGAGGTGACCATGATTCTTCCATGTTCTCAACCTCAGTGTCCCTCACTGGTGAAGTTAGAGATTTAAGGAGAGTTAAAGATACAATGAAGTAAAGGGACACACACATACACACACAACTGATCTCTCTTACTTGTAGGCCAAAGAAAGATCTTCTTTCTTCCTTCCTTCTTTCCTTCCTCCCTCCCTCCCTTCCCACCTCTCTCTTTCTTTCAAAGAAAGGGCTTTTAATCCATCTTTTCATTTGGGCACTTTTATTTTTCTCTTCTGTGATGTTTTGACAGGACATAACTATTATTGATTCCTCCTTAGCTTTTTAAGGGGAGAAGATGTACTTCAATGTCCAAAAGAAAAATATTGCTGGATGGGTTTGGAATCCCTAGGTATGAAACTGTGAAGTCAGTAAGAAGTGAGACACCGACACAAAGGAGAAGTCCCATGGCCACCCCTAAAGAACACTGGTCAGTCGACAGCTATCAGTGGAGGAGACCCCAGAAGTTTCTGGGTCCTTGAGCTGGAAGGAAGCTGACTCAGGAGATCACGGCTCAGTCTCAGGACTTAATGACTCATCAAGGCACTTTAAAGGAGGAGGAGGTTATGAAGAATATAGAGAAACAAAACAGAAACCAGGAAGTTGTTGGAGTGCAAGGTAGCCCTACCTCTCTGGAGGTAGCTTCTGAGCATCCTCTCAAAAAATACCGGGTTGGATACCTATGAGTCATCTCTCACAGCCCAAGCTTCTATCAAGCCCTAGGAGATGAAATGCAGTAGTGCAGGCTAGTTGTTTCTCTCCCCTCCACTTGGCAGTCACAAAGCAGGGAGTAAGGTGCTTCATGAATACTCATCAGCCAGAGTTGTCCCCCAGGGAAGGGGAATCCATCTGGCTCCATGCATAAAAAGAAAGACAGCAGAAGTGACAAGGGCTTGGTGAAGTGCAGTCTTTCAACCTCATTCTAAGCCCTGGATTCAATCTACATGATGCACTTGGCTTTCTCCCTTCTGCAAGCTCGTCTTTGTCTTACCACACTGCCTCTGGAATGTTCAGCAGTTACCAGTTCATCTACCATGGTCCAGTGGCCCAGAACTGTAACACTGAAGGTAGCACTTCAGACCATCTTGGATCTGCCTCATAAAGCCATGTGCCAGGGAGACACATATGTGCTACAGCTTCATCCACATCTGGAGGCATGAGCAGCTGGAATTGCATTTCTAATTAGTTCTATTGCAACCACTAGGTAAACATTTATGCTTAACTCAGTGGGAAAGGAGGTGCTCACCTCGTGATGGTTGTCCACTCTATGGGTATCCTTCTTGACTTTGTGGAGCAAAATGATCCCAATAAGAGTGCAAACCTTGACCCAATATTAAGTGGGCACTGTTGTTTTTGTCTGCTCAGTAGCTATGCCCCTTTCTACCACTAAGAACCATCTTGTTTAGCTGCCTTCAAGTCAGCTCCTAAATCATAGCAATTCTGTGCACAATCAGATTGGACTATTATGATTCATGGGATTTTTATTGGCTGATTTTCAGAAGCAGATCTCCAAGCCTTGCTTCCTAGTGCATATTAGTCTGGAAACTCTACTGAAATATATTCAATATCATAGAAACACACAAGCCTCCAGTGATAGACTAATAGTAACTGTGCATGAAGTGCTCTGGCTGAGGATTGAACCAGGGTCTCCTGTGTAGAAGTCAAGAATTCTACCACTGAACCATCACTGCCCCAAGAACCCTCTACAGAATGTCATTTGAAGGCTCCAGTTGTAAGTACGTACCCTGGGACTTGCCAGAGTGCAAAATAAAGTCTCTGCCGCAACGATTGGTTGAGGGTGGGCTTATATCTAAACCCAGGCCAAGGAGATTTGATGATAGAACTTAGGAGAGAGATGCTTTCTTTCTGCTGGGCCTGAGGCTTGGAGCATATAAGCCTGGAATGTCCTTCAGAAGCCACCATGTAGACAGTCTGTCCAAGAGTGACGTCAACATAGAGAGAAACAAAAAACAGAGCCAGGGGCAGGGAGTGGGGGGTGGTAATGAGGATTATGATTCTGCTGACCTTTTGACCTTGTTTGACCTTCTAGATTCAGCTGTATTGAAAATATATGCTCCCCAACTCTTAAGTTTTTTCAACCAATGTGTTCTCTTCTCTGTTGTTGTTGGGATTTCTTTGTTGCTATTTTAAGTTTTTGTTTTGCTTTTGCACTTATGCCAGTTTTAATTGGGTTTTTCTGTTATTTGCAACCATAAACATAGTGACTACAGAAATACCAGTGGCCAGCAAGGTGTCACAGGTAAAGTACAAGAGAAGAAGTGCTTCCAGCCCCAGCTCCACCACTAGTTGGTTATGTGGCTTTGATCAGGGTCCTTAACATATAAAACAAAGGCAGTGGACATAGGATGTTTAGCTCTTTTCCAGGTCTCTAAGTAGAGCACTCCAGGTTTATGCCTGCCTGTGCCTTCCTTCCCATGGAATTCTCCTTCAAGGCCCAATTCAAGCTTCCAGGAAGCCTGGCCTTGCCTCCCTCTTTTGAACTCCTGCAATACTTCAATTGTCTAAGCTGCTTACTGGTCTTTAAATCATCTTGCTATTTTCCAGTCATATTCCGTGTAGATGGATGTGTCTCCCCAAACTCACGTGAATAACATAGCATGTTGCCCACTCTCATATCCCAGGCACCATGCTAAATCTTTTTTCCTGCAGGTACCTATTCAGTCCTTATAATCAGCATGCAGATGTAGCATGGTCATGGGCAGCCATAATTGATCATCTCCATTTTAAAAATAAGGAAACAGAACCTTGAAGAAAATAAGTCACTTATTTGTCAGAGGTCATACAGCTAGCAAGTGCCAGGGCAGGGATTCTCTGAGATGATAAGCTTCTAGATCATACCATTCTGTTTCCCATACATACGCACACCCTCAGCACAGTGTTGCTCATCATAGATAGATTCCCTCCAGACATCTGCTGACGGATTCATCTGTTGTGAGCAGAGTTCAGGAAGGTGTGGTCCAAGCAGAAGAAAAGACCAAATGGCGTCTGGGGCTGCCTCTTCTGGCAGCCCAGGCTGGGCACTGATGGAGCAGGTACCCGACTGCCGGCTCCTCTGCCACCAGTTTCATCTGTCTGCGCTGCCCAGGTGTCACCCCCTCAGCACAGAGCCCCATTACCCACTGGCCAGGAGATGAGGGACCATTCCCTGGGAACTCTGAGGCAGGTTTTGGGAGCCAGGAAGGCAGCTGGCTAACAGACCTGCAATTCTCCCCAGGAACAGAAGAAATTCAATTCTAATCAAGAGCTCATGCTGACAATCAGCCATCAAAACAAGCCACACTCATTTAGTGAATGCTGAACCAAGCCCAAACATTACTTCTGTGACTGTTCTGGTTACCTAGTGCCACTCTGACAAGAATATACTACAAATAGGAATGGCTTGAACAAACTGGAGTTTATTCTCTTACAGCTTGGGAGACTAGAAATCTGAGTTGAAGTGCCAGGCTCTAGGGGCTGGGTGACCTCAATCTTGGACTTCAGCTCTGCCTCCTGCTCCCGGCCCACTGAAGCTAGAGGCTTCCCTTCTCTTAGACAGCTGATGACTGCTGAGGCTGACAAATCCAACGTCAACAAGTGAAAAGGCACAGTCCCGATGTTACCAAACCACAGCAGGCCATTGATTCAAGTCCATTGAAAGTCCCAAGGTCGGCAGAGCATGGCAGCTGCTGAACAACGACATGGCTACATGCAGGGTCCAAGCATGCCATAAGCTAGAGACCATTCCCCAGGACTTCTCCTTATATACAGGAAGCAGACCACATCCCTAAGGCAGCTACTCAGCTGCTCACAGGAGATTCCACTATGGAGGTGATTACCATTCTCATCATGGGGAATACAGTTGCCCAGCCACTCAACCAGGCCAATCCAAGTTGACACACAAACTTAACTACCACAGTGACTAAACAGTAAAACAAATCAAAGTGGTTTTGTCCATGGGGGGATATAAATGAACTGTTTGAACTTGAGCTGAAACTGTATTTTCTAAAACGACTGAATAGAAAAAATTCAGACATCAAAATGTTCTGTGATCGAAATCAATATTTCATTCAAACCAAGTTGTTGATTTGAAAAGAGAATCAGGAAGGTACAGGGAGACAAGGAGCATTTTACCTCTCTTGTGTGGCTCTGTGTAATTATGTTTGAAGGAACACCGAGTAAGGAATGGGGACTGGCTTTTATTTTTCATGTGGGGGAAAAAAAAACTTATTTTATTTTAGCTCCATAAAAATGAGCTAGAAACTTTCAGAGCGTTCTGTTTCCTGTATATTGATGAAAGCAAAACCAACTATTGATCTGTTAGAAAATAGCATCAAAGCATCAGCTGAGAGGACAGAACCACTGGTCCTCTTCCTAACTGCCGTGTGACCTTAGGCATGCTACCCCGAGGCTGTGAGCACTAGCAAGCAAGGGTAGGGGTGGTGTCTGACAGTCTGACAGTCTGACACTGCCCACTGGCACTAGGCACTAAGGCTCCCATTTGCCATCATCCCCTTAAAGAAGGCTTGACCCCCACACAAAAGACCAGACCTCTTCATATCCTGGAGGAGAGAGAGCCAGGCCAGCTGGACTCGTCTGCTCTCATTCCACCCCAGCTTCTAGGCAAGCTGTGCTCAGTGTTCCAGAGCAGAGAAACATGTAGGAACCAGAAGGCCTCTCTGCTGAGAAGTCCCTCACCTATCACCACATACTGGCCATACCTATCCTAGGGCCTGAAGAAAGAATGCAGTACAGATAATGAGGAACTGACTGAATATTAGTGGGACAAAGGGTAATCAGCTCTAAGCACCATCACTACATAAACAAGTGAAAATGATCATATCAGAGGCCAAAGACCAAATTATACCTGTTTTAAAGACTGTTGTTATTAGCTACTGTTGAATCAGCCTGACCCATGGCATCCCCATGTACAATGGAACAAAACATTGCCTGGTCCTATGCCCTCAGACCATTGCTGATTGGACTGTAGTGATCCATAGGGTTTTCATTGGCTGAGTTTTGGAAGTAAATCACCAGGTTTTTCTTCCTAGTGAATTTTAGTCTGGAAGCTCCGTTGAAATCTATTCAGCATCACAGCCACACACAAGCATTCACTGATGGATGGGTGGTGGCTGTGTGTGAGAAACACTGACCAGAAATAAAACCTGGTTCTTCCTCATGGAGGGGGACAACTCTACCACTGAACCACCAGTATCCTCTGTTTTAAAGTTTGTTGTTGTTGTTGTTGTTGTCATTGTTGTGTGCCGTTGAGTTGGCGCCGACTCATAGCGACACTACGTACAACAGAATGAAACACCACCCAGCCCTGTGCCCTCCTTACAATCTTTGCTATGCTTGAACCCACCATTGCTTTAAAGATTGTTGTTTTAAAAATTAAGAATTACCAACCTATTAACAACAGTTACTTCCAGGGTGTGGGAGTGGAGAGTGGAGGACAGAGAGAAGAACTTCTGCTTTTTATTTTACACTCGCTCTATCATTTGGATCCTTCATAAGGAAAATGCATGTGTTGCATTTGTAATGTTTAAATGAACATTAAAATACACAGGTATGCATACTAAGAGCATGGCATAAAGTCAGAAATTAATTGCATAAACTTGGAAAAAGTGTTTATTGAAAAAGGAAAGAAGAAAATATCTTAAACTATAGTAGAAGGGGAAAATGTTTAAAATATAAATAATAGTAAATATTTACTATCTATAATATATTCCATAGTGATACTGCCTCGGAAACCCAAGGAGGGGTCGCTATGAGTCGGATCCGACTCAACGGCACATAACGACAACATAATATATTAAAAGCACTTAGGAAAAGTAACACTCCAATAGAAAAATGGGCAAAGGAGAAGAATAAGCAAATCATGAAAGAAGGAATACAAATGGCTAATAAACACAACAACATTCATTCTTACTAATAATCGAGGAAATACAAATGAAAGTCAGGTAACATTTTTGCCTATCAATTTGACAAATATATTTTAAGTTGGTTTTTATTTTACATAATGCCTATTATTAATAAAAGGAGCTCTGGTGGTGCAGTGGTTAAGGCGTTTGGCTGCTAACCAAAAGGTCAGTGGTTCGAACTCAATAGGCGCTCAGTGGGAGAAACATGAGGCAGTCTGCTTCCGTAAAGATTTACAGCCTTGGAAACCCTATGGGGGTCACTGTGAGTTGGAATCAACTCGATGGCAGTGAGTTTGATTATTGATAAGAGGACAAGTGAACAAAAATCTCATACGCTGTTCATAGGACGGTATATTTGTGAAACCTTTTTGGAGGGCATAGTACAAAACTGATTAATAATCTTAAAAATATGCATAAACTTTGACATAGTAATTCTACTTCTAAGCATTTATCCCTAAGGAAAACCATCATGGCTAAAGATACATGCATTTGGATGTTCAGCAAAACATTGTTTATAAAAGCAAAAAGTTGGAAATAGCCTCCCTGTCCAAACACTGAAGGACTGCTTTAATATATTATGGCATTATACACAAGGAATAACTATGCAGCTATTAAAATGATGATACAGAAAAAAAACGAAACAACATGGAAATTTTCATGATATATTGTTGACTGAAAAAAACCTGGTTACAAATGGTATGTGCAATATGAACCCACTTTATAAATAAACACAAGTATATTTATGCATTGAATTTTTAAATATCTGATTATAAGTCATTTTTATCTTCTTCATGCTTTTCAGCATTTTTATAATGTAAATTTTTTATTTTTTATTTTTCATAAAAATACCCAATGCTGAAACACATCCAAGCATTGTTCTCAAGTAATCAATCAGTTGGGAAACAAACGTCTTTAAATCAAGTTCAGAACCAAAGACATATCAAATGAGATAAAGTAGTATTGATAGTTCCAAATAACCCCTCAATTAATCTTCTGTGCCTTTTTTGTACGACCACAGAATCTGAGTTCATACAGATGAGGTAATTGCGTTGCAAAACTTGCTGGACTGAGACAGCATTCTAAAATCATAACCTACTCCTACCCACAGAAGAGGAAAATAAGCTTGCACTCTTAGTTTCATAGAAAAAAACAATCATATCTTTAAAATTCAAGGTGACAAGGCTGAAGCCAGATGTCACAGGGTTCTGGGACCAGGATGATTTGGTTCTCCAAGGCACTGCTCTGCATCAGTGTGAAATTTTCATTTTAAAAGAAAGGAGATGACAGGCTTGCAGAGAAAATGCTGTTTTCAAGCTGGGAGATGCTGGTGTGCAATACTGAGAAAACAGCAAAGAGAGAGAACAATAGATGCTCAGAGCCTGGCACAGCTCTTCCAAGGCCAGCATATACTTGAACCTGGCACATAGTAAAACCAAAAAATCAAACTCAGTGCCGTCAAGTCAGCTCTGACTCACAGCAACCCCTCCTTGGGTTTCCAAGGCTGCATCGCTACTGAAGTAGATTGCTCTATCTTCCTTCCAAGGACTGGCTGGTGGGTTTGAACCATCAGCCTTCTGGTTAGCAGTCAAATGCCTTGGGTACTACACCACCAGAGCTCCCTGTCATATAGTAAGTGCTCAGTAAATATTGGCAGAATAATGCTGGTGGTGAATTTCACCAGCTCTCTCTCAGATCTTCTATTTGACTACATATCCTTAACCAGAAATAGTTTCTTTCTCAGTGGAGGCCAGCACAAAATATTTAGGCCACAAAACTGAAACTTTTAGGACAGTACAACATCTTAATTAAGAGGGAAGTTATCACAAGAGAGAACCTTAGGACACTAAAAGATTAATTTACTGATACCTCTTCTCCACCCTGTCTCTAGGGAGATCCTCCCAAGCAGTTGTTAATCCCCAGAAATAGCAAAGGACAATTGACAAATCCATTAATGACTCTTGGTCAGGCATAACCTCACACCAGTCTGTGGTGGTTTGCATGTGGCTACAATGCTTGAAGCCATGTTACTAATATTTCAAATACCAACAGGGGTACCTATGGTAGAGAAGTTTCAGCAGCACTTCCAGACTAAGATAGACTAGAAAGCCTGGTGATCTACTTCTGAAAACCAGCCAATGAAAATCCTGTGGATCACAACGGAATATTATCCAATAAAGTGCTGAATATGTGCACAAAAAAACTGGAAGCCTCTCAAAATACACAGTGACCGCAACAATGGACTCAGGCATACCAATGATTGTGAAGATGGTGCAGAACTGAGGAGTGTTTGGTTCTGTTGTACACAGGATCTCCTTGAGTTGGAACCAACTCAGTGATAACTCACAAGAGTTCTCCCTGTGGTTAGTGTAAGCCCTCTTTGCAAGTCAATAAACACTATTCTCACTGGTATGTGAATTTCTATTGTAATTTGACGATCATCCACACACCACAGTTACAAACTAGTCCCCTATTGTACTATCTTTCTTCTCAGGATCAAGACAATAGCCCTTCTTGATCTTTGATCTAATGTGTAGAAAGAATTTTATTTCTAACTCACTACTTTTTAACTTAAGGAGCTCTGGTGGCACAGTGCCTAAAGCATTTGACAGCTAACCGGACAGTTGGTGGTTCAAACCCACAGCCACTCTACAGAAGGAAGACTGGGCAATCTACTTCCATAAAGATTTACTGCCTCAAAAACTCAATGGAGGTCACTAAGAGTCAGAATTAACTTGATGGCGGTGGGCTTTTTTTTTAAAAAACTTAGTAATGGGATTTTAAAAGAAATTCATCTTCACTGGCTTTTAACCACTCTTGAGAATTTTTTCCACTGTGTGCATTTCCTATCAACCAAATCACAGTCTGTTCAGATAGCTGATGAGCACAGTACATCACTCTCTTGGAAACAATCTGTAGCAAAATCTCTCTTAACCATAATTCTCAGGAAATGGGGTGTTCCGTTTTCTTTTAAGTGACCTTCTTGACAAAAAGCTGAACAGAGAGCTGTTGCATTGTGGCAACTGCAATCAATGTCATGAAACAAAATGTGTACGAACTGTTGTATAGAAAATTAATTTGCTCTGTAAACTTTCACCCAAATCACAATAAAAGAAAAAAAAAAAAAAAAAAAGCTACATAGAAAACATTCTGAGGGAAAAACTTTCTAACCAAGGTGGGTTTCAGAAGGTCTTTAGAGGAGGACAGATGTAAATTTGTTCAATATGAAGGACGCTGAGCACAGCACCTAAAACACTATAAACAGTTAGTATTGGCTGAATGACTATGTCAGTGAATTAAGATTTGTAGTCCTGAGGAATAGTACAGAAAAAAAAAAGGGCCAGAACTGGAAACAAAGGGAGAGGGAAAGGTCTTACAGTGGGTTTGAACCACTTACTAGTGCCTTTAGGAACTACACCACCAGAGCTCCTTAGAGTAGGAGGAGAAAACTGAAAATAAGGCAGACATTGGAAAGACAAAAATTTATCCACATCACTTTCTCTCAAACCAAAAAAAAAAACAACAAAAAAAAAAACCACCAAATAAATCAGTTGCCATCAAGTTAACTACAACTCATGGTGACCCTGTGTGTGTCAAAGTAGAACTGTGCTCCACAGCATTTTCAATGGTGGTGACCTTTCAGAAGTAGATCACCAGGCATTTCTTCTGAGGAGCCAGTGAATGAATTTGAACCGCCAACCTCTCAGTTAGTAACAGAGCATTTAACTGTTTGTGCCTCCCAAGAATCCTTTGTCACAGAGCCAAGTCTACTGCCATCCAGTCGATTCTGATTCATAGCATCCCTTTTTGGGTTTCCAAGGTGGTAAATCTTTATGGGAAGTAGATTGCCCAGTCTTCCTTCCACAGAGTGGCTGGTAGGTTTGAACTGCCAACCTTCTGGTTAGCAGTCAAATGCCTTAGGCACTGTGCCACCAGCAGTCCTTTAGTTATAGAATAGGATGCCCACATTCAACTATCAGACTGGTTTTGATAAGCAACAATCATTGACCACAAACTGTTTTGTAAATGGAAAAGTTTCAAACTGGAGGCACTCGTGTCAGATTAAGTATGATGGGCCAACATGTACTCCCAGGAAGCAAAAGGTCAGGATGTGAACCATTTATTCATGGGAAGAATGTGTCGAGATAATTAATTTTTCCCCCTGGGAAAAATGTGTTCCTGACTGAAATCATGTATAACGAAACTGGCTGGCACCACTCAGCCAACTGGTGGTAACTCACTTCTTCCTAGCCAAGTGGTCAATCTTGACATTTCAAAGGACTTCAAGCTGAAGCTGATCTTATCTATAAGCAATCATTAACCCTCTACCTTTCCTTTATTCTCTTTGTATATAGACCTCTCTCCCCACTTGAATGGTGGAGTGCTTTGTATTTTTACTTTGCTGCCCACCAGCCACTCCAGGCAAGCAAGACTGGGCAATCTACTTCTGTAAAGATTTACTGCCTCAGAAACCCAATGGGGTTCGCTATGAGTCAGAATTGACTCAATGGCAGTGGGTTTGGTAGGTTGGTTGGTTGTTTTTTTCTGGCTGCCCAGCTCAATACAACTCCTTTTGTTTCACTCCTAACAGAGTATGAGATTTTCTTCTTTGACAATTTAAAAATCACTTTACTAAAATAAAAAGAGCTCTGGTGGTGTAGTGGTTAAAGCATTTGGCTGCTAATCAAAAGGTCACTGGTTTGAAACCACCAGCAATCTGCTTCTGTAAAGATTTATGGCTTTGGAGATTCCTTGGGGGTCACTATGAGTCAGAATCAACTCAATGGCATTGAGTTTGGTTTCATCTGAATTTTACTAAAATAATAGGATATGCTGAATAAATATACTTTGCCTCACTACAATACTCGGAAATACCTTATAGGGCCTATGTTTGAATGGTAGCTAGATTTTATTCAATTTCCACCTGCAAATGATTATAAATTTGTATTAGTGACGCTTTGTAGATTTTCACATCGGGTAGAAACTTTCTACTGCTGTGATGCTACTGCAGCCTTTGTAGCAAAGAAACTTCTAGAAAACATTATACCTACCTGATGAATACTAAAATCTCTTTGTAGTGACCAGGATACTCATTTTACTGGTCAAGCCATCCAGGAACTGTATCAAGTTTTTCCTTTTTATCAAAGGCTGCATTGTCTTTTACAGAGCTCTGTAAAATGCCTGAGGCATTTGACTGTTAGTTAACCAGAAGGCTGGTGGTTTAAACCCACCAGCCACTCCATGAAAGGAAGGCTGGGCAATCTACTTCCATAAAGATTTACCACCTTGGAAACCCAAAGGGGGTCACTGTGAATCAGAATCAACTCGATGGCAGTGAATTTGGTTTTTGATTTGACATTGCCTTTATCATCCTCAGTCCTCTGGTCCAGTAGAGAAAACTAATGGATAATGAAGACCCAAACAGCAAAGATTTGAGAAACTGTACATTTATCCTGGAATAAGGTCCTTCCCTTGGGAGCTCTGGTAGCATAGTGCCTAAGGCACTTGACTGCTAACCAGAAGACTAGCGGTTCAAAACCACCAGCCACTCCTCAGAAGGAAGTTTGGGCAATCTACTTCTGTAGTGATACTGCCTCGGAAACCCAAGGAGGGGTCGCTATGAGTCGGGTCCGACTTGACGGCACATAACAACAACAACAACATAGTCATGTCATAACATTAAATGCTGGCGAAGTTAAGTAGCAGCAGAATAAACTACCTCTCTCCCCTTAACCCTGACATGCA
>NW_006921893.1:1498029-1527888 GCF_000298275.1 Orycteropus afer afer | reverse complement strand
CCGACTTGACGGCACATAACAACAACAACAACAACAAGGTCCTTCCCTTAGTTCTCTAAAATCTGAGGTCCATATCATTTGGATCTCACAAATTTATCCCCTATGAAATAATTACTGGGAGATTTGTGGTCCTTTCTTATGTTGCCTACACCAACTCTAACATTGTTCAATTAAATTACTGAAGTATTGCCAGCCTTTAATCCAATATTCTAAAGATTATCTTTCACAGGTTAGAGATGCCTTTGATGAACAGAAACTAGACTCTCAAAATCTGCCTAACATCACCCCAGAAGAATATGTATATTGGAAGAGACACAAAATAAAAAGACTTATTAGAATCTCATTGGAAAGACCATACGTAGTTCTCCTCACCAACCCGTGTGCAACCAAATTAGAAGGAATAAAACCTTGGATCCATTTGTCACAGTTAAAAAAGGTTAAGACTGCTCTTTACACTAGCCAACCCACCAGAGAAGTGAAGTTACATTTTAGCACTTCTGTGGCCAGAAGCAGATGACATCTGAGACAGCTGACCCAAGACCCTGGACCAGGCCTGAAAATGCACCACTGTATCTTTTTCTTTTTACCTTTATTACAGTCTTGCCTCTACTAATGCTTATGCTCACCATTTTAAAAGGTTTAATTATCAGTTATGTGGTGCCCTCCCAATCTCAAGTCAATCTGGCCTTCCCTTGTGGGATCTCTCTACAACAGGGATCTGATTGGGTTGCTCTTGATCTAGAGACATAAGAACAATGCAGAAATTGTAAATAGTAATGAACTACATGAAATTAATAAAATCACTCGATTTTCCATTGATAAATGGCCTGTTTTCAGACCTGAATGAAACCCAGGCCATAGCTTAACCTTTAGTCTTAAGACAACTCTTAGTTTACTAAATAAAGTTGCCCAAGAAGAGCTAGCTAAAGAATCTTTCAAACTCACAAATAGTACTTTTCATATTGTAGGTCCATTTCAACAACTATGGGATAGATTCATCTGGCTAACTACCTAGGCAGGAAGGTTAACTCAGGTTGCTCCCCTTTGCTGAGAACACTCCAACTACACCCATATGAATAACCCAGTTGTCACCAGACCTATGGGGTGGTTTGAATATGTATCAATGTCTGAATATGTGTCAGTTATAACCTTATAAGCTACTGATTGGTTTGTCACCAACTGGCTATGACACTCAGGTGTCTATTGGGTAGACCCTTAATGGCATCTTTTGGCTATGCATAACCAACCTCTGGCCCTGGCTTCTACCAGGCTGATTGGAAAATACCATTTGGGCCTGAGCTGGACTCAAGGATATATTTTAACTGAACTCCTTTTATCAGCTAAGGAACCCATCTGCATTAAGAGCTCTATAGTCTTGATTAGTGTTTCATTGGCTTGATCATTTAGTGACAGTATTCACACCTTCAACAGGATTGAAGATATTGTGGCACATGTAGAAATATTAATCAAATGTACACAAACTGTTTTGAATAACAGTGTTTGTGGGCTTCAGGAAATCATTTCCGAGCTAGTAATGATGAGAAAAATAGTATTCCAAAACATAATGGCCCTTGACATTCTCACTGCAGCCTTAGATGTATCTGTGCCATAGTAAAATTTGATTTCTGTGTCTATATTCCTGACAATAGTACTAATATTACACTCTATGCTAACCATGTGCAATGTGTAGTATCTCACCTTAATGATCCTGTTCCTTCCTCAACTGATACTATTAATAGTTGGTTTTCCTCTTGGGGAGGATGGTGGAAAATATTGCTATTTTATTTTGGAATCTTTATATTCTTCATCATTTCTGTTATTACCATTATAAAACATTGTTTTGCTTTAGTCCAATGCATTTCATCCATGAAATACTGTACTTCAAAACCATTTGACCCTTCACAAAAGATCATGCTGGTTTCACAGTCTTCCACCAATGATCATGTTGTTAAACACCTTCCTTTTATCTCCTTGGGTATGTTTCATCTTGACCCCTATAATTCTCTCTGACTGGGAAATGTTCCTCAAATGTGCCCTTGTCCATTAAAATCTTCCCCATAAAAGGTACTCACCCTGAAGATGAGGCCTATTAGCTCAGCAAGGTGAAGAAAATAATTTTTATTAACCAAAGCTCCTCAAAAAAACTAAGTCCTTGCAGAAGAAGAGCTACTCCATTATGAGTGATCAGTGCCCCCTAGAGGAGGTTTGATCAAAAAGGGAAAATGTAAACAGAAGGTTCAGATTGGAGGTACTCATGTCAGATTAGGAGCTCTGGTAGCATAGTGCCTAAGGCACTTGACTGCTAACCAGAAGGCTGGTGATTCAAACCCACCAGCCACTCCTTGGAAGGAAGGTTGGGCAATCGACTTCCGTAGTGATACTGCCTTGGAAACCCAAGGAGGGGTCACTATGAGTTGAGGCCGACTCGACAGCACATAACAACAACAACAACATGTCAGATTAACCATGACAGGGCCAATATGCATTACCAGGAAGCAAAACGTCAGGATGTAAACCACTTGTTTGTGGGATGAATGTGCCAAGATGTAAACAATTTATTCCCAGAAAAATGTGCTCATGATTGAACTGGCTGGCACCCCTCACCTAGGGGGTAACTCACTCCCTCCTAGCCAAGGAGCCAACCTTTACATTGCAAAGGACTTCAAGCTGAAGCTAATCTTATCTATAATCAATCATTAACCCCTGCATTTCCTTTGTTCTCACCACTTGAGGGGTAGAATGCTTTGTATTTTTACTTAGTTTTGCATAGCTCAAGCTGTATTATTCTTCAATAAATTGCCTTTTCTTTCACTCCTAACAGAATATTGAGATTTTCTTCTTTGACAGTTTAAAAACCACTTTACTGAAAGAATATGATTTGCTGTGTAAATGTTCTTTGTCAACTACACGATGCTTGCCATTTTGGGCTGGAAATGTAGTTTATACTATTAAACAGAGATTTATGTAACTTTTAAATGACTTTTGTATATATTTTTGTGCATTTGCATAAGTCTTTCTTGCATATGGTAAGCACTGAATATATGTTTGCTGAAGAAAGAGATAAATGAATGACTGCCTTTAGAAAGCAAACATTTCCAAACATTTGGCCACAACACTAGTGAAAATTCTAAACATATGATAGAATATTAACTTGATTCACTCTCAAACAACCTGAAGGATTCCATCTGGAAATCTCCCCTCAAGAAGGCAAAATTATACACACACACACACACACACACACAAAGTGAGAGAAGAAGGAGACCTAATGGGGAGTGGTAGGCAGTGAGAATTATGTTCATTTCTTCTAGCTCAAGTTCAGTGGTATCAAGCAATTTTAGGTTCTTAACTTGATCTTGCACTCCACATCCTGTTGAAGATTAAAGTGAATGGCTCAGCCCTTAACTAGGCCAAGCCCACAGAACTGTAGCAGTCCAGAGTCCATAACATAGACTATAATCACTAGCTCTCCTCTGCTTAGTTCTTCTCTGTCTAGAACTGGATTCCCTGAGAGGGGTAGACAGATTCACTAATGCAAGATAAATTTATTTGTTGTTGCTGTTAACTGCTGTTGAGTTGGCCCCTGATTCATGATGACCCCATGCCCAACAGAACAAAATGCTTCTGGTCCTGTAGCATCCCAATGATTGGCTGCAGATTGGATCATTTTTATCCATAGGGTTTTTATTACCTGATTTTTTAATGTAGGTCTCCAGGCCTTTCTTCCTTGACTGTTTTAGTCTGGAAGCTCTACTGAAACCTGTTCAGCATCATAGTAACACACAAGCCTCCACTGACCAATGGATGGTGGCTGTACATACAGTGCATTTGTCAGGAATCAAACTTGGATCTCCCACATGGAAGGCAAGAATTCTACCACTGAACCACCACTGTCCTCAAGAACATTTCAGGGGAAACTCATGAAATATTTTTACAATTGTTACAAATCTCTATTTATATTATCTATTTCTGTCTTGATGCACACCTTTCCTGATTTTAAACCATGCACTAACCCCCTGTTCTGTTCAAATGACTACCTCTTGGTTTATGTACTGGCTCCTCGTGAGCACAAGTAAGTGTTCTAGAATTCCCATTCTTTGAAATGTTATCCATAATTTGTTAGGATCCACACAGTCAAATGATTTTACACAGTGGTTTAAAATCAGGAAAGGTGTGTGTCAGGGTTGTATCGTTTCACCATACTTATTCAATCTGTATGCAGAGCAAACTGTCCGAGAAGCTGGACTATATGAAAAAGAATGCAGCACTGGGATTGGAGGAAGACTCATTAACAACCTGCGATACGCAGATGACGCAACCTTGCTTGCTGAAAGTAAAGAAGATTTGAAGTACTTACTGATGAAGATCAAAGACTGCAGCCTTCACTAGAGATTACACCTCAACATAAAGAAAACAAAAATCTTCACAACTGGTTCAATGAGCAACATCGTGATAAATGGAGAAAAGATTGAAGTTGTCAGAGATTTCACTTTACTTGGATCCACAATCAATGTCCATGGAAGCAGCAGTCAAGAAATCAAATACAGCATTTCATTGGGCAAATCTGCTGCAAAAGACTTCTATAAAGTGTTTAAGAGTAAAGATGTCAGTAGGGAATGCCTGACCCAAGCCAGGTATTTTCAACAGCCTCATATGCATGTGAAAGCTGGACAATGAAATAGGAAGATAGCAAAAGAATTGATGCATTAAAATTGTGGTGTTGGTGAAGAATATTGAATGTACCACGACTGATAGAAAAACAGAAAAATCTGCTGTGTAGGAAGTACAGCTAGAATGCTCCTTAGAAGCAAGGATGGCCAGACTTCATCTCTCGTACTTTGGTCATGTTGTCAGAAAGAACTAGTCCCTGGAGAAGGATATCACCTTTGGTGAAGTAAAGGCCCTCAACAAGATGGATTGACACAGTGGCTGTGACAGCAGGCTCAAGTACGGCAACAATTGTGAGGACAGTGCAAGACTGGGCAGTGTTTCGTTCTGTTGTACATAGAGTCTCTATGAGTCGAAACTGAGTCAACAGCACCAAACAACAGCAACGTGTATTTGGAAAATTATAACTAAAGCATGAAATGCTGCTTCAGATTAGTACTTTCCAAAGTCACATCCCAAGAGCATCACTTTTAAAAATGAGTTTGAGGCGCGCTGTAGATAGATGACAAGATTATTTGGTTTTAGCTTTTGATTTGTGGGTCTTTTGCTTTGTTTTCAGTCCTCTCCCTCCAGTGGACTCACAAATGATACAGAAATACACAAGAGTTAAGCAGTCAAATAGGTTTTGGAAAGACTGCAAACCATAAATACCTCAAGTGCATTAGCACAGTAAAGACTCTGAGAAAGTCTGCAATTTAAAAAAAAAAAAAGTTTACCTTTGATACATCTTTTTCATATAATACATATTATTATCCCACAGAACATACCTTGCAAATATTGCTCCACACTTTCTAAATCTTCCTCCTGGTAAAATCTGACAATGAAAAAGCTAAATATTTGAACAAGAGTGTTTTGGATTCTTGCAAAATTGGGACTTTCTTCTATTGCTTCTGCTTCCATAGAAGGATTTTTTTTGGTATACGATATAAAATTCCTTGCTCATTTACTGCAGAGCTGTGGCATGGGAGTTCTCTACTTCATCAGCAGTGTTTTCTCCATGAAAACCCAAGGTAGAAATATATCCAGTCCAGTTCCAGTAAGAACCATGCTTCTCCCAACAAAGCAGGCTTGTGTTCAGTTGATGCCAGGATGAGTCCTCTCCTGGGTCATATGTCCCCTCTTTGCTTTTGCCACCATGAAGCACATAGCCAAATCTGTAATCTCCTTTTAGAAATTGTGGAGGACCTTGTGGCATAAATTTCTGCACATAAGTCTACTTCTAACTTTTTTCTTATTTTCTTACTCTTTTTTTTTTCCTCTTTATCCTGACATCATTATTTCCATAAGTTGTCCTGATATGTTTTACGTATTTATTATAAGGTGTCTTGAATCTCTTTTGGATGAAGTGGGGATGGTATCTTTCTTTTGTTTCATGAAGATACAGCCAGGAAGAACATTTGGACCAAGGAGGGGAAAGGCCTGCCTGCAAATAGGAAAGCAAACATCTTGTTTGTTCCACAGAGGAACATTTTGCATTTGTACATGGTTTACTTTTTATACTTTTGGTATATTTTGATTTTTCAGAATTTTTGTTTGGGTATAAATCATGCTTTTTATCTTTTTGGTATATTGTGATTTTCTGGAATTTTTTGTTTGGGTGTAAATCATATAAATGGGGTTTATGTGTCACTTGCTTATTCTCTTTCATTTTTCTTTTTTTATTCTTGCTTGGGTCTACACTGTATGCCCCACCAGCACCAACTAAAATGCAAACCAAACTCACTGCCACTGAGTCGAGTTGATCCCGACTCATAGCAACCCCTCCTTGGGTTTCTGAGGCAGTATCTCTATGGAAATAGATTGCCCAATCTTCCTTCCGAGGAGTGGCTGATGAGTTTGAACCACCAGCCTCCTGGTTAGCAGTCAAATGCCTTAGGCACTATGCCACCGCCACCAGCACCACTACCCTCCAAATAAATAATCAGGCTCAGAGGCCAACCCAGCCCCTCTCCCTATTCTCAGCTGTGAGCAACATCTGACACAGCTGGATGGTGATCTGCAGGCTGAGGCCACCATCTCCATAGATCCCATTCTCATTGGAGCCCTTACTGCAACCTCCCAGAAATTGCAGCATTTTTATTTTTAGTACTATTCCATTTTAAGGGTAAAGGTAGAGACTATAAATTATCTTTCATAGCATCAAAAAAACCATATTTCCTTACAGATAACACTGACTGGCTCCTATAACCTCACTTATAATGATGAGTATACTTCGTTTCATTTTACCAACAAGAACACTGTGATGACCAGAGTTGGGAGGGAGTGGCAAAGGAGGAGTCCTTGCTTGGGGGGCACTAAGTTTCTGTTGACAGTGGTGCAATAATTTGGGAAAGGATAGTGGTGATGGTTGCACAACATGATGAATGCAATCAATGTCACTGGATTGTACATGTAAAACTTGTTGAAAAGTTTTGTTATACATATTTTTACCACAAGAAAAAAAATACTTTTTGAAAAAAAGGATGTTATGAGACAACAGGCCAACAATATACCTACATGTTAACTAAAATTTAAAATGGTAAAAAAAAAAAAGAAAGAAAGGATTAAAACACAGATTAAGTCATTTAAGTTCACATTTCATTCTTCCCTCAATCCCTCAGTAAGTGACAGGGAAGTTGGAAAGAGTAAAGGCTAAAAATTCAGCTCAAAAGTCAAGGGGTTGTGGTAGAAAGGCAGCAGGAGGCTAAATGATGGTCCATTAATTTTCACTGTCACTGCCTCCTTTTCCAGCTCCCCTCTTCCACTATAAAAATATTCTTTCTACTCTTTCTTTTCTCTTCCCAGAAAACTGCCAAAAGATCGCTATGTCATCCTTCCCTACCTGCCCCAGACCTCTAAACATTTCTTTCTTTCCTCCGCCAGACTCCCCATACCCAATCCTGTGGGTTGAGAGCTAACTACAACAGCCTTTTCATAATGAATTCTTTCTCTCAGACTGTTGCTTTTTTTTTTTTTTTTAATTGTGATTTGGGTGAAAGTTTATAGAGAAAATTCATTTTCCATATAGCAATTCATACACATTTTGCCTCATGAAATTGACTGCAATTCCCCACAATGTAACGGCTGTCTTCCCACTTTCTCCCCATAGTTACCTCTTCCCTGTGTCCTACCATCCCATGCAGTACCCCCACACACAAGCTATCTCACTGTGCAAACACTGCCCTTCTGCTTTCCCATGATTGATCACTCCAAGGAGTTTATCTACCTGATGTAAATGTTCAGCGCATACTCCTGTCTATTGTTTGGCTGGAAGCCACAGGAGTGAGTTCAAATCCAAACCTAAAGGGTAGCTATGGGCCATAGTCTCTGGGGTTCCACCAGGCTCTATCAGACCAGCAAACCTGGTCTTTTTTATGATTTTGAGACTGTTGCATTTTTAAAAGGGATCCCAGGGAAGTATCCACACCTTAACTCAAAGGGACAAAATTCCTAATACAGGAAATCCAGGCAGAGGGCAGAAGGACAGGAGAAATATTGTGAAATGCAGTAAGTTTCCTGGTCCCCCTAACTTGCCTGCAATGGAAAGCCCAGGCCCCATACTACAGCACTGTAGAAGAGAAAGCCCATCTCTCTGTCTTCCACACTAGTCCCCAGTCATTTTTTATGGCCATCCTATGATAAGGAATGTGGCCAGCAAAAGTGAAGAACTGTCTTTGGTCAGGCCAAGAGGTCGAGATGCAAGGGTCCCAGTTCAGAGAAGCTGCCTTCACTGACCTGCCTTGAGCCAGACTGTGTCAGAACAACTGTCCAGCTGTCATCTGGAACTAGCTCTGCCTCAAACTGGAAACTCATTAAAAGACCTCACCCATTCCTGACCTCATGTCTCCAATAGTTCTCCAAAGCACCCGGTTTCCTTGCTGGGGAGTCCTCATGCAGGCAGCCTCAGCACTGGGCATCCCAAATCCCCCATCTCTAGTGGAGAAAGGAAATCATTTGCATCCCAGCATGAGTCTTCCTGGCTCCTGACAAGATTTGGCAGTCCTCCACCCACTGGGCACAACCTGCCATCATCGAAAGAAACATCCATGTGAAGGAAGAGGAGAGGGCAATCCAGAGGCACATGTATTTCTCTCCAGGCTTATCCTGATGGTGTCTGACAACTTTCTCATAAAGCTTTTCTGGCCTACACAGTCCATGCCAAGTCTGGCCTAGGGGAGGACAAGTATGTGAATGAAAATAGAAAATGTGTGTCCCTCAGCCCCAGTCTCTCAAAGGGTGAACAAGCAGAGAAAGCAGATGATGAGGGGGCTTTATTCTTCCATAATCATCCAGATGTTTGGCCTGGCTCAGATCACATAGGCCCAGTAAAATCACCCATTCCTCCAAGAGGTAAATCAGCCTGCTCCAGAGAGGCCAGGGTCATACGGCCATGGGGTGGGAACTATTCAGAGGTAGTGAGAAGCCTACACACATAGCTCTGAAAGGCAGACGGCTCTGAAAGACATGACTCCTCTCCCTGAGTAGGCAAATGCCATTCTCCCAAAGGCCAGAGGAGTACCTAGGTGGTGCAAATAGTTAACATACTCTGCTGCTCAAAAGGTTAGAGGTTTGAGTCCACCCACAGGTGCCTTGGAAGAAAGACCTGGATGTAGTTTCATAAAAGCAGCCATTCAAGAGCAAGAAGCATCCAACATGGTGGATTAGGCAGACATACTATCCAGGTCATCTACAACGAAGACCCAAAAAACAAAGGAAATAGCTACGGATGACAATCTTGGATCCTGGAGCTTCAAAGGAAAAGATAAAAAAGATAAAATACCAATAAAAGGAAGAGACTGAACAAAAATAGTGAACAAGGAGCAGTAAACTGCCAACCAGCTTAGCATGGCCATTTTGAATTATTGTAAGCAGCATTCTGATCAGAACAGGAATCAGATAATTGGCTCCACTTGTCCAAGACTGCATCAGCACCCACATCTGATCGGGTAACAAGAGAGGTGTGTCCTCTTCCCTTACCTTGTACAACCTCCCAGTGACCAGAGGTGCAGCACTCCACAGCCCCAACCACCACCAGCTGGTCAAAATGCCCCCACTGCCAATTATGTGCTGCTTTTTATTTTCTCTTTTTTTCCTATCTTTCTTCCTAGCCCTCCTGTCTTCCTCTCCCCACCCTTTACTTTACTTTTTTTTTTTTTCCTTTCCTCTTTCCTTTTCTTCCTCTTCCCTTGCCCTTTTTCTTTTTCTCTTTTGGATCCTGAAGAGCAGAAGCCCTTTGCCCACTGGCCACGTGGATACCAGTGCCCCACCTCTCTCTGGTTGGTTCACGCTCCAGGGAGGGAGGACTACATTCCTACACAACCAAGTTTGGTGGCTGGTACTTTTGCCAATACTGTGCTGCATTTTTTGTCTTTTTTCTTTCTTCCTAGTTCTTCCTTCTTCTCTCCCTTGTTTCCTTCTTCTTTCTTTTATTTCCTCCTCTTCATGTCATTTTTTTTTTTTTTTTTAATTCTCCTCTCTTTCCCCTGTGGTAAGCAGCAACCACTCCCAACCCCTCTGTGGACATCAGTTTGCACTCTCCCAGAGTGAGTTCTGTGTTCCTGCTGCAGCTGTATTTGGTGGCTAAAACTTGCACTAGCTTTTTTCCTCTCCTCTTTTTACTTCCTTTCTTCTCAGCCTTCTCTCTTCCCTCCTCCTTTTTCTTTTCTTTTTCTATTTCTTCCTGCCTTTCTCCTTCTCCTTCTCTTTCTCCTCCTCCTCCTCCTCCACCACCACTGCCTCTGCCACTGCCGCCGCCTCTGCCACCGCCTCCACCGCCGCCTCCACTGCCGCCTCCACCTCTTCTTCTTCTTCTTCTTCTTCATCTTTTTTTGATGTGCCTGAATGAATACATCATGCCCAACCACTTTCACACCCAGTTGTGCCGCCTCTGACCCTCTTTATTTGGTAGTGCATGTGCCACATTTACACCACAGCTGTGTTTGGCAGCTACTACTTGTGCCTGTACTGTGCTACATGTGTTTTGTTCTTTGTTTTTCTTTTCTCTTTTTTCCTTTTTTTCTATATTCTCAGGTCTCCCCTCTTCTCCCCCCACCCCTTTTCTTTCTTTCCTTTTTTCATCTTCTCCTTTCCCCTTCTTTTATTTTTCACTTTCACTTTTTCCCCAGCAGTTGGGAGGCAGTGACCCTACCCAGCCATACCCACCCACACCTGCTACCCCGCCCATGGGGTGAGTGCCACCACCTACTCCAGCACCACTGGTGCAATGACAGATGACAGCTAACACCCACCCAGCCTGCCCTCAGGTGCCCTACATAATCAGTGATCAGCAACTCACAGCTGCACTCCCACTTGCTACCAAATCCACCCAGAGACAGGTGGTGAGTGCCCCAGTGCTAACAAACAATCAATCAGAGTAACAACAGAGCCCTGTTGCCTCAATATATTAAAACAGAACAAAACAAAAAAATCAGGATGATGCAAACTAATACGTAATCAACAAATTAAGACAATCACACTGTAATATTTCAGAGATAACAGAAAACTTCAAATCATATACACACACACACACATATGACAAGATGGCTCAAACAAGTGACTAGAACACAAGGCTAGAAAATCTTCCAGAGAAAGAAATGCTATTGACATTGATAGGGAATTTATATATATATGTATAGTTGTTGTTATGTGTCCTCGAGTTGGACCCAAGTTGGGTTTCCAAGGCAGTATCACTATGGAAGTAGATTGCCCCATCTTCCTTCTGAGGAGTGGCTGGTGAGTTTGAACCGCCAGCCTTCTGGTTAGCAGTCAAGTGCCAGTGCCTTAGGCACTATGCTACCAGAGCTCCCATACATATATATGGGGGGGGGGGAGACTGTCAAGAGGAATAACTTATATGTGATTGGAATTTCAGAACAGGAAGGGACAATAAAAAGCACTGAGAAAATTGTCAAAGATTTGTTGGAAGAAAATTTCCCCAATATCATAAAAGATGATAAGACATGCATTCAAGAAGCTCAGTGAATCCCAAATAGAATAGACCCCAAAAGAAAATCACCAAGACATGTCATGATTAAACTTTTCAAAACCAAAGACAAAGAAAGAATCTTGAAAACAGCTCAAGAAAAGCAAAAAGTCACTGATAAGGGAGAACCAATAAGACAAAGCTCTGATTTCTCAGCAGAAACTATGCAGGCAGGAAGGCAATGGAATGGCATGCATAAAACCATGAAAAAACCCTGTGAACTAAAAATTATATATCCAGCAAAACTGTCCCTCAAATATGATGATGAAATTAGGACTTTTCCGGATGAACAGAAGTTAAGGGAATCTGCAAAAACAAACCAGCCTTACAACAAATGTTAAAGGGAGTAGACAATAACTGGAGATTTAAGACATGCAACAACATCACCTGGAAATTAACCCATATTTAGAAGTATCAAAAATAAAATAAACCTACAAGACTGAAAATAGGGAATCAGAGACCTCAATTTGTAAATGATAACTACAAAGCAAGAAGAGTGAATAAATAATGTAGTTATAGAACTTTCAAATGAGGAGGAAGTAAAGATGCTATAAAGATAGAATGGACTGCTTTAAACTTGGGAAGATAAAAATAAATTACAAAGTAACCTCAAAGAGAATGAATAAATCTTCTCACCAAAATAAAAAAGAAGAAAATCATAAAGTCTCAGCAAACAATAAAACAATAGCAATAAAGAAATATGAAAATCCTATACAATATGAACTCAGCACAAAAAAATATATTGAACAAAGAAACCATCAACACCACACACACACACACACACACACACACACAGCAAAATGGCAGCAGTAAATTCATATCTATTAATAATTACACTGAATGTAAATAGATTAAATGCACCAGTCAAGAGACAGAGAGAAGCAGAATAGATTTAAAAAAAAAAAAAAAAGACCCATCAATATGCTGTCTACAAGAGACACACCTTAAACACAAAGATAAAAATAAGCTAAAAATCAAAGGGCAGAAAAACATATACAAGCAAATGGCAACCAAAACTGAGCAGAAATGGCAACATTAATTTCTGATAAACTTTAATGCAAAATCCAGCAAAAGAGAAAGAAAGACATTATATAATGATTAAAGGGTCAATTGAATTAGAGCACATAAACCAATGAAAGAGCCCCAAAATACATAAATCCAATGTTAACAGAATTGAAAAGAGAAATAGACAACTCCACAATAATAGTACAATACTTTAATAAACCACTTTTGATGAAGGACAGAGCAACTAGAAAGAAACTTAACAATGACACAGAAGATCTAAACAACACAATCAACCAATTAGATTCCATAGATGTATACAGAACACTCCATTCAACAACAGCACAATATACATTCTTTTCCAGTGCACATGGAAGTTTCTCCAGAATAAATTATAGGTTAAGCCACAAAGCAAGCCTCTGTAAATTTTGAAACATCAACATATTACCAAGCATCTTCTCAGATGCTTGATATATACATATATACACATATATATGTATGCGTGTGTGTTGTTGTTGTTGTTATGTGCCGTCGAGTCAGACCTGACTAATAGCGACCCCTCCTTGGGTTTCTGAGGCAGTATCACTATGGAAGTAGATTGCCCAACCTTCCTTCTGAGGAGTGGCTGGTGGGTTTGAACCACCAGCCTTCTGGTTAGCAGTCAAGTGCCCTAGGCACTATGCTACCACAGCTCCCATAATATACATATATATATAATGTCAATTTCATTAATCCTTTCATTATATATATATATATATATATATATATATATATATATATATACACACACAATAAAATTAGAAATCAACAACAGGAAGATCAAGCGGGAAAAATCAAATACATGGAAATTGAATAACACCCTGCTAAAAAACAAGAGCTCTGGTGGCGTAGTGCCCAAGGCATTTGACTGCTAACCAGAAGGGTGGTGGTTCAAACCCACAAGCCACTCCTCAGAAAGAAGATTAGGCAATCTACTTCTGTGGAGATACTGCCTCAAATACCCAAAGAGGAATTGTTATAAGTTGGAAACAACTCGACAGCAGTGAGTTTGGTTTTGTTTTGTTTTATCTTTTTTGGTCTACTTAAAAAAACTCCTGAGTAATAGAAGAAACAAAAAATGAAATTTAAAAAAAAATCCTTGAATCAAATGAGAATGAAAACACAACAAACCTTTATATGTTTTGGGGTAAAAAAAAAAGTAGTGCTCAGAGGACAATTTATAGCAATAAACGCACACATCAAAAAAAGAAGAAAGAACTAAAATCAACATCTTAAACAAATATCTCCAACAATTAGAAAAAGAACAGCAAAAAAAAAGCCTACAGTCAACAGAAGAAAGTAAATAGTAAAGACTTGAGCAGAAATAAATGAAATAGAAAAACAAGAGAAAGAATCAAGAAGACTAGAAACTTGGTTACTTGAAAGGATTAATGAAATTGACAAACCACTGGCAAATTTAACAAATGAAAAGAAGAAGTAGAAGCAAATAACACAAATAGAAGTGAAATAGGCAATGCTACAACAGAACCTACTGAAATAAAAAGGATAATAAGAGAATATATGAAGAATTGTACTCCAAAAAATGTGAAAACCTAAATGAAACTGACAAATTTCTAGAAACACACTACCTACCCAAACAGAATCTGAGGTAGAAAACTTGAACAGACCCATCACAAAAGAAGAAATTAAATTGAACAAGTCATTTAAAAAAAAAAAAAAAGTCCTGGCCAAGATGGCTTCACCAGCATATTCTACCAAACATTCAGAGAAGAGATAACAGGTACTGAACTCAACCCCCATGGCTCAACTTTTGGCCAAACCCATTGTCATCAAGTCAATTCTGGCTGACAGCAACCGTCATTGGGTTTCCAAGGCAGTAAATCTTTATGGAAGTAGATTACCCCATCTTCCTTCCATGGAGTTGCTGGTGGGTTTGATCACCCAATCTTCTGGTTGGCAGTCAAGTGCCTTAGGCACTGTGCCAGATAGGTCTATAATGTGAATAATAATGCAAGGAGGGTATATACTCTTCAGAAGAATCAATCATAAGAGATGAAAAAGGCAGCATTTGCCCAGGGAGAGAGCTCAGGAGGCAGGAGGGATAGGAAAGATGAAGGGAAATGGTACATACAGAGAGAAAGTAGGAAGAGTGCTGTTACACTGTAGGGATTACAATGAACATCACAAAACAAAATGTGTATGAACTATTGAATGGAAAACCAATTTACTCTCTAAACTTTCATCCAAATCACAAGATAAAAACATTTTTAAAAACCTATAAAGCACAGTTCTAGTCTGACACATATGGGTCACCATGAGTCACCCCAGAGCCCAACAGCTAACCTGGTGTCCCATCTGTAGCGCTTAGTCTCTGACACACTTTACAGGTCAAGGACCTTTGTGTTTGCTTTTGAGTTTTTGCTCTGATTAATTTGTTGCTTTACTATAAATTGACCAAAATGTAAGAAAATGCCATATTCTTGAATTTCTTAGCTTGGTGAATGTTTGTATTTAGTGACTCACTTCAACAATGAGTTTCAAGAATAGGCGACTGGGGCAGTAACAAGATGCACCTTGTCCCATGTCTAGTTTATGGAGAATCATCAGAAAAAAAGGGACACAAAACAACCTTCTGGGCATTCACTGAGTCACCAGTTTCTTCAACACTCTTTGGGCTATGTGTCAGGATGGTATGGAAAATAAGTCCCTCAGGCTTGTCTCTCCAGGAATTCTCCCATGTCTAGCAAAGGAGTCACATATGAAAAGGAATTTTTAAAGTACAGTTATATTATTTGTGCTGGTGGAAGAATGAACTGTGTGGTTAAGATGCTCAGAAGAGGTGGTATTTTGTTTGGGTCTTGAAGAATAAGTAGAAGAAAGACCCTCCTGAGAGAATTTTTAGAAATATCCTCATCCTGCCACAAATGTTCATTGTTGACTCAGTGCTCTAAGGCGGCCCAAGGTGAAGCCTTTGCCCCTACTCCAGCCTCAGCCAGAATACCCTAGAAGCTGCTATTGGCTTATGTGTCTACCCAATGTCTATTTCCACTGGATCAGACAGAATGATGGGAAAAAAACAGGATCTACAAAAGCTAAATCCAGCCCTGAGATGTTTCTTTGGGTCTTTTAAAAAAAAGACAAAAAAAACAGCTGCTATTGAATCAATTTCGACTCATGGAGACCCCATGTTTGTCAGAGTAGAACTGTGCTCCACAGAGTTTTTAATGACTATGACCTTTCAGAAGTACACCACCAAGTCTTTCTTCTAAGACATCTCAGAGTGGATCTGAACTGCCAACCTTTCAGTTAGTAGCAAAGCACCATTCAGGGAACACCTCTTTTGACCTCTAGAATGTGCCACTAAAGTTGGCACAAATTAAAGTTGGAATATTTCACATAAAGATTATCTTGAATTTTTCTCTGAACAAATTAAAAGATATGATGGCACTGAGCTTATATCTGGCATGGCAATTCTAGGCTGAGTGGGAATTGCCCCCATCAGATAGAGTATGTGTCAGTTAGTCTTTGCTGCATAGAAACCACCCCAAAATTTAGTAGCTTTAACAATTATCAGCCACCATTCTTTGTGTCAGTAATCTGGGCTGGGTTTCCCTAAGCAGTTCTTTGGCTGGTCTCATCTAAGCTCTCACTCATGTGGCTACAGTTAGAGACAGACGAGCTGTTGGATGGGATACCTCATTTAGCCTTTTCATGGCCTCTCAGCAGGCTCATTCAGGCTTCTTCACATGGTGGTCTTCCAACAGCAAGCCACATGCACAAGCACTTTTTGAGGTCTACTTGCATGTTTGTTAATGTCTCACTGGTTAAAGCAAGACACAAGGCCAACCAGATTCCAGAGGTAATAGAATAGACTCCACCTCTTTATGGGAGGAGCTGCAAAGAATTTGTGGTCACATTCTGCATGGGTTCTCTGGTTGACCATAATCCCTGACACTGTATCTCTTTAACACAGTAACTGAGTATCAGTCACCATTTATCTTGGAACTTAAGCTGCTGGTTTTGTTACACATGGCCCTCCTTAAAATGTCACTATACCTGCTAGAGCCCTGTAAACCAAACCAAACCAAACTCACTGTCATCAAGTCAGTTCCAACTCGTAGTGACCCCTCCTTGGGTTTCCAGGGCAGTATCTCTATGGAAATTAGATTGTCCAATCTTCCTTCCAAGGAGTGGCTGGTGAGTTTGAACCACCAGCCTTCTGGTTAGCAGTCAAGTACCTTAGGCACTACGCCACCAGAGCTCCTATGTTGTTGTTGTTGTTATGTGCCGTCGAGTCAGCCCTGACTCATAGCGACCCCTCCTTGGGTTTCCGAGGCAGTATCACTACGGAAGTAGGATTGCCCAACCTTCCTTCCGAGGAGTGGCTGATGGGTTTGAACCGCCAGCCATCTGGTGAGCAGTCAAGTGCCTTAGCCACTATGCTACCAGAGCTCCCAGAGCTCCTATAGGCAGCTAAATTAAGAAACTATAGGCAGCTAAATTAAGAAACTATTCCTAGAACTCAAAACCTGCTACTTGGCTCAGAACTGAGTGTGCCTGCCCCTTCAAGTCATGCACATGAGAAGGCAAACTGGATTTGATGAAAGCAAAACTCAGAAAGAGAGAATCCAAAGTCGTCAGTGAAGGCTCTGCTCTGATGCCAAAGGAAGGTCAGGATGGCCAACATTTAAAGCCATGAATGGCAAAGCAGAGACACCATTAGTCACCAGGGCTTTGAACTGGTCCCATTTGGCCCCTGCTAAGAAATTGCATTTCTAGACTGATTCATATACACTGAATCAGAATCTACCTTTTAACAAGATCCTCAGGTGACTCTTATGTATATATAAGAATCTGTAAGAATCACGTAAGGATCTTGGTATAATGTAGATTCTGGCTCAGAATATCTAAGGTAGAAATACAAATTCTCAGCAGGGGGTCGAACTGGAATGGAACAGTTTGAAGCCCTGTTAGTCACACAGATGACAGACCAGAGTCACAGATGACAAAGGCATGATCATAGATGGAGTGAGGAAATGACCCAGTTCAAGGCTCAAAAGGCAGCTAGCACTAGGAAGAACTCATGAAAAGGACAATTGCAAACAAGAAGAAAAGCGAAACAGTCAATTCTCATCAAACTGACTCTGCAGCAAAGCACTCAGAGGCAGCAAACAGCCAAGCCCAGAGTGCCCTGGGAAACAGCAATGGCTCCACAGTGTACGCTGCAGGGCAGGTGAGGAACCCAGGATTGAGAAACAGGATGCTTGGTGGATAAGACGTGGTCTCAATGAGCAAAGGCTCCAGTATATAGTACAGAACATCTCCAGATGATGCAAGAGGTTAGCAAGGGAAGGGCTCAGTACATGGTGGAGCAAGGGCAAGTTGTACCAGAATTAACTAGTAGCACCTGTTGCAATGAAAATGGTTGTCCTTCCCCTCTTCCCATGAGAATGGTTTGATTTTTGTTCCTGGGGTGGGGTGGGGGGTACTGTGTCTAAAGTTAATAAATATCTTAAAAGATAACTGATATATATTATAACTCATATGCTGAAGTATGCATTGCTGTGAAGTTCACAGCATCCCCTATGAGGTATTCATAACAAAAACCAATGAATCTCTAAACTTAATTTCTGTTGTTGTTCTTGTTGCTGTTGTTAGGTGTCACTGCATCAACTCCAACTCATAGTGACCCTATGCACAACAGAACACAACACTGCCTGGTCCCATGTCAGCCTCATGATCCTTGCTATACCTGAGTGCATCACTGCAGTCACTGTGTCAATCGTCGTTGAGGGCCTTCCCCTTCTTTGTTGACCCTCCACTTTACCAAGCATATCCTTCTCCAGGGATTTGTTCCTTCTGACAACATGACCAAAATAGATGAAATGAAGTCTCGCCATTCTTGCTTCCAAGGAAAATTCTGGCTGCACTTCTTCCAGGACAGATTTGTTAGTCCTTTTAGCAGGCCTCGTACTCTTAGCATTCTTCCCCAACACCACAAAAGCATCAACTCTTCTTCAGTCTGCCTGATTCATTGTTCAGCTCTCACATGTATAAGAGGTGATTAAAAATACCATGGCTTGGGTTAGGTGCACCTTAGTCTTCAAGGAGACATCTTTGCTCCTCATCACTTGAAAGAGTTCTTTTGCAGCAGATTTGCCCAATGCAATATGTCGTCTGATGTCTTGACTGCTGCTTCCATTGGTGTTGATTGTAGAATCAAGTAATATAAAGTCCTTGACAACTTCAATCTTTTCTCCATCCATCATGAAGCTGTTTATCGGACGAGTTGTGAGGATTTTTCTTTTCTAATACTGAGTTGTAATCCATACTGCAAATGGTAGTCTTTAATCTTCATCACTAAGTGCTTTAAGTCATCCTCACTTTCAGCAAGCAAAGGTGTGTCATCTGCGTGTCACAGGTTTTAATGAGTCTTCCTCCAATCCTGATGCCATGTTACTCTTCATATAATCCAGCTTCTCAGATTATTTGCTCAGCATACAGATCGAATAAGTATGGTGAAAGGATACAATCCCGATGCACTCCCTTCTTGATTTTAAACTATGCAGTATTCCCTTGTTCTGTTTGAACTATGGGCTCTTGATTTATGTACAGGTACCTGATGAGTACAATCAAGTGTTCTGGAATTCTCATTCTTCTCAATGTTATCCATAATTTGTTATGATCCACACAATCAAATGCTTTTGTATAGTCAGTAAAACACAAGTAAACATATTTCTGGTATTCTTTGCTTTCAGCCAAGATCCATCTGACATCAGCTATGATATTCCTCATTCCACATCCTCTTCTGAATCCAGCTTGCATTTCTGGAAGCTCTGTCAATATACTGCTGCAACCATTTTTGAATTATCTTTGGTTAAGATTTTATTTGCATGTGATATTAATGATATTATTTGATAATTTCCACTCTGTGGGATCATCTTTCTTTGGAATGGGTACAAATATGGATCTCTTCCAGTCAGTTGTCCAGGTAGCTGTCTTCCAACTTTCTTGGCATAGCCAGAGTAAGTGCCTCCAGTGGGGCATCCATTTGTTGAAACATCTCAATGAGTATTCCATTAATTCCTGGAGCCTTGCTCTTTGCCAATTCCTTCAGTGCAGCTTCAACTTCTTCTTTCAGTACCATTGGTTTTTAATCATATGCCACTTCCTGAAATGGATGACCAGGAACCAATTCTTTTTGGTACAGTGACTCTGTGTATTCCTTCCATCTTCTTTTAATGTTTCCTGCATCGTTCACTATTTTGCCCATAGAATCTTTCAATATTGCAACTTGAGGCTTAATTTTTTCTTCAGTTCTTTCAGCTTGAGAAATGCTAAGCATGTTCTTCCCTTTGGTTTTCTAACTCCAGGTCTTTGCTCATTTACTTTGCTCATTTCATTATGTTGTTATTGTTGTTGTTGTTGTCATTGTTATGTGCTGTCAAGTCGGACCTGACTCATAGTGACCCCTCCTTGGGTTTCCGAGGCAGTATCACTATGGAAGTAGATTGCCCAATCTTCCTTCTAAGAAGTGGCTGGTGGGTTTGAACCACCAGCCTCCTGGTTAGTAGTTAAGTGCCTTAGGCACTACGCTACCAGAGCTCCCCATTTCATTATAATAGTTGGCTTTGTCTGCTCAAGCTGCTCTTTGAAATCTTCTGTTCAGCTCTTTTATCTTGTCATTTCTTCCATTTGCTTTAGCTACTCTCCACTCAAGGGCAAGTTTCAGAGTCTCTTCTGACATCCATTTTGGTCTTTTCTTCCTTTCTTATCTTTTGAATCAACTCTTGCTTTCCTCATGGATGATATTCTTAATGTCATACCACAATTCCTCTGGTGTTTGGACATTGGTGTTCAGTGAATCAAATCTGTTCTTTGCCATAAGTTCCACAGTAGCTAACAACAACAAACCCTTGGATTTTTCCAAATGATCAGAGTGTTCAGGAGGGATATTATCAAGGTCATATTTTGGCTTTCATTTGTTTTGTCTTCAATTTTAACTTGAACTTGCATATAAGCAGTTGATAGTCTGTTCCATAGTCAGCCCCTGGCCTTGTTTTGGCCAAAGATATTGAACTTCTCCATCGCCTCTTGCCACAGATGTAGTCAATCTGATTCCTGTGTACTCCATCTGGTGAAGTCTGTGTGAATAGCTGTCATTTATTTATCTTGTTAAAAAAAGGTATTTGCAATGAGTAAGTCATTGGTCTTGCAAAATTCTATCATGCGATCTCCAGCATTATTTCTATCATCAAGGCCATATTTTCCTTTCCAACTACTGGTAACTCTTCTTTGTTTCCAGCTCTCACATTCCAGTCACCAGTGATAATCAACATATCTTGATTGCATGTTTGGTCAATTTCAGACTGCAGGAGTTGGTAGAAACTTAACTTCTAGATTACAGGAAATACCAGGAACAGATAAGCACCACCATGAAGAAAGATTCAGACAAATCCTGAATGTGGGATTTTGCACACTCAATTGGCCCAGCCTCTCTTCACAATCATTTGGGGAAAGAAGAAAAAAAAAAAAAAGGCATGGAGATAGTTCTGAAATAAAAAGAGACTAAAGACATATCAAGTGAGTGAAATATGGAAACCTATCCAGATTCTGTGGGGTGAAGAATTAGTTTACCCCAGTTCCTGAAAAGTCATCTCCAGTTCCTTAGAGGAAGGGAGTGGTGGTTCAGTGAGAGAATTCTCACTTTTCACAGGGGGACCCGAGTTTGATTCCTGGCCGATGCACCTCACATGCAGCAGCCACCCCCATCTGTCAGTGGAGGCTCCTGTATTGCTATGATGCTAACCAGGTCTTAGTGTAGCTTCCAGACAAATATGAACTAGGAAGAAAGGTCTGGCAATCTACTTCCAAAATCAGCCAATGAAAACCCTATGGACCTGCAACCCATCATGGGGATGGCACTGGAATAGGCAACATTTTATTCCATCATTCATGGAGTTGCCATAAGTTCCACAGTAGCTAACAACAACAAACCCTTGGATTTTTCCAAGTGATCAGAGTGTCTTTCTTATTCAAGGCAGCTCAGGACCATACTTGAGAGTTTTTGCTAATGAGCTGACTCATATTGGGTGTGGGCTGACCATACCAGAAAGACCCACCATGTGCTATCAGCCAGACTTCCAGGGAGCAGAGGGGACCTGGAAATAGAGTTCAATCATGTGAATTGATAACTCAATCAAGCATGCCTATGTAAAAACTCTGGACATTGAAATGCAAGTGAACTTCCTGGTTGATGAAAAACATCGATGCACAGAGGGTAACCCATTCTTGGGGACACAGAAGCTCTGCATTGGGGATCCTCTATGCATCTCTTCTTTTGTATCCTTTATAATAAAGCTATGATTGTGAGTGCTCTCCTGAGTCATTCTAATTAATTATAGAACCTGAGGGAGTAGAGGGAACCCCTTAATTTATAGCCAACAGGTCAGAAATGCATGTTCCTTGGGGGCCTCTGAGTTTAGAGCTAGTGTTTTTACGGAAGAGGAGCAACCCCTAAATTTGTAGCCAGCAGGTCAAAAGTGTGGATTCCTAGGGACCCCCATGTTTGACGTTGGTATGTGAAGTCTTGAGCAGACAAGACAATCTGGGAGACTGCGCCCTTTAACCTGTGAGATCTGATCTGGGTGATTAGGGGCAGAAGGAAAAGATGGTATTTGTAGTTGGTGTCAGAGAAGACATTTAGAGTTGGTGTCAGAAAACATACATTATAGATTCTAGTCCTTGAAAAACAAAAATAACAACCATAAAAGACATTTGGGGGGATAATAGGGAAACTGTAGCATAAACTGAGTATTAGGTGATATATTAGGAAATTACTATTTTTCAGGCATGACAATGGTATTATGTATCTGAAGGAGAATTTTCTTAACTTGGGAAATACATACTGAAGTATTTAGGATTTGTGTTATTATTAAAGTATTATCTCAGCTCCAAATCCACCCTTCTGTATTTGGCTTTGTGATGCTAGGTCTGAAACTCTGCATATCACATGATAGCCCCCAGCCAAAGGAGGCACTAGAGAGAGACTTCAACGTGGAGGAGGGAGAAGGGATTTGCTTCTTCCTGTCTTCTTCCTGTTCGTGTTCCATCACCCAGCAACCTTCTTTACTGGCAGGAGCTGAATCCAGTCCCTCGAGACACCAGCACCACTGACCAGCTCACTTCTCAGAGGTCTGGGTCCAACTGAGCATCACCTGGACTTCAGGGATCAGAGTTTCAGCACCATGAAGCCTCTGCTCAAAGTTTCTAGTTTTAATAATTCCAACCTCTCACTTTATTCCCCCAGCCCTGAAAGTGGTAACTGCTTCCTGAATTTGCTTCCTCCACGATTTCTTAGAGCTCTCTTTTCACCCTTCCAGTTCCCAGTTAACAAGTCTTTATAGTGCATTCCCACCATTTAAATCACAGGTATATTTCTGCCTTCCAAATGGGTGAAGTGCCATAATGTTTATGACTTACTTTAAAAAAGGTTTAACCAAAAGGTATATATACACACATGTATATATTAGATAGACAGATAGATAGTTAAAGCAAAAAAAAAAAAAAAAAAAAAACCTCACTGCCATGGAATCGACTCCGACTCATAGCCACCCCTCCTTGAGTTTCCGAGGCAGTATCACTACAGAAGTAGATTGCCCAACCTTCCTTCCGAGGAGTGGCTGGTGGGTTTGAACTGCCAGCCTTCTGGTTAGCAGTCACATGCCTTAGGCACTACACCACCAGAGCTCCCAGATAACTGTGTATATATAGCATACACATACAACACATTGACATAGACACATGTATTAATATTGAGAAAAGATAAATAGAGAAAAACTTTTGAATCTAGGTGGTGATCATTATATTAGACATTCAACTTTTCTGTGACCTAAAAATTTTCCATAGTAAAAACTTGAAAAGATGTGAAAACAAGGATAATACCTAATTCAGGGTCTTCTTATGAAAATTAAATGGCAATACCCATCAGGGGAACAAAGGTTACTCAGCCATTTTCCCTAGCACATCTGCAATCCAAAAGGCTGTTTCCCTGGTGAAAGGTTCATGTCTTCCTCTCGAGGCTCCTCTTGTCTCCTTGACAGAGAAGGCATGTGGGTGTGTGAGCTATAAGGCTGGGTCAGCTGACAGCAGCTGCACCTGCAGTCAACCCATGGGAAGCCCTGACTTGGCAGAGAATTCAGGTCTGGAAAGACCTTCACCCAGGATCCCTCCAAATGATTCCAACAGAAAAAATCTGTGCCTGTCTCCAAGAGGAAGAGAAGGACATTCCACAAACTCCCCTGACAAATCATTCAAATAGTTACAATTGCCCCAGTCAGTTCCAAATCTCTGACCTAAATCCCTCCTGCTCTAGCTTAAGCCTCTTCTTCTTGCTCTTTCCTCCACGGAGGCCATTTTTTCCTGTGAAAGAATACTTCATCGATACCTTATTAAATTACCTTGCACCTGTCTCTTGGCGAAATGTCACTAAGACCCTTGCAACCTCTAGTTTGCCCTCTAGTTGGCTTTCCCTCCAAGCCTTTGACCATTTGGCCAAAATGAAAAGCTAGCCTCTCATTTCATCCTTATTGTTAGACCCTACGTTGTGTTACATTTCCATCTTGTGGGTAGAGTTTGGTTTTTTAATATTTTATCCATATCAGTCTGTATCTCACCATAAGCCCAAAATAAAAAAAATAAATAAATCATTGCTGTTGACTCAATTCCAACTCACAGCAACACTGTAGGACAGAGTACATTTGTTCCATGAGGTTTCCAAGGCTATAAATCTTTATGGAAGCAGAGTGCCTCATCTTGCTTCCACAGAGTGGCCGGTGGGTTCAAACCACCAATCTTTTGGTTAGCAGCCAAGAGCTAAACCACTGCACCACCAGGGCTGCTTCTGCAGGTCCAGCATTCCTCTTTTATCCAGCTTTCCTTCCTTCAGTGGCTCACTCTCACTTGGTATGATTTTAGGTGAACACAGTTGGTTTTACTGCTTTCAGAAATACATTTGGCTACCACCAAAACCAAACACCAAACTCACGGGCACTGAGTCGATTCCATCTAATAGCAAACTCATTGGGTTTCCAGAGCTGCAAATCTTTACAAAAGCACACACATCATCTTTCTTCTACGGAGCAGCTGGTGAGTTCAAATCACTGACCTTTTGGTTAGCAGCCAAATGTCTTAGCCACTACACCCATCAGAGTCCCTAGTTAAATTTCATTCAAACAAGGAAAGTGTGTGTGAATTCTAATATGACCTTAAAAAGCAGGCCAAGAGCAACCCTCCCATCTCTGGGACCTCTTGCAAAGCTGGTCATGAAGAAGACCTTCAAGGAAACATCACTGAGATGAAGTAGCAAGTCCCATACAAGGAAAGGGGGGAATCCAAACTCTACAACAGCCTAGGCCTTCTGGGCATTCTGGGCTCTGTTGCTTCCTATATCTGAAACATTTCCTATATCTGAAATATTCTCCCCCATCTTGCCTAAAGCATTCTCACCTACAGGTCTGGCTCAACTGTTACATTCTTCACAAAGCTTTTTCTACTCCCTACAGTGAAAAACTAAATGGTCAATAAACACATGAAGAGATAACTCACCCTCACTTGCAATCAGGAAAATGAAAATCAAAACAATAAGACACCATTTCCACTCCTCAGATTACGTGAACACAAAATGTGGGATAATAATAAGCATTAGAAAAGGTATGGAAAAAATAAGGATTCTTGTATGTTTGTTTGGCTCTCAATTTGTGGTGCCACTGTAGAAAATAAAGTGCAATGTCTAATAAAAGTTTAAACACACATACGTTATAACCAAGCAATTCCAATTCTCATTGCCCACCCTGGAGAGCCACTACTTGCACAAGTGCACCCAGACCATGTACAAGGATGTTCACTGAGTGTTGCTTAAAATTAGACAAATTGGGAGCAACCTAAATGCCCATAAATAGTGGAAAATACAAATAATTATAGTATAGTCCTCAGGCACTTTGCCACCAGAGCTCCTATGAAAGATCAGGCAGTAATTAAAAAGAATATGGTAGATTGAAGCAATGAGACCCCATTAGCAATGAGTCCACTTAGCTTGCAGATCTTGGTCTATAAAATAATTCAATAATAAAAGGAATCAGAGCTCCTGGGAGAAATGGCTGATTCCAGAGCTGAGGCAGTGTAGGTACAAGATGATCCTGGAACATTTTGTTATGCCAGAAAGTAAATAAGTGCTCAAAAAAAAAAAAAAAAAAAGATGAGGCCATGTCACAAAGTACACAGGAAGGGGCTCCCACTGGTCAACTCTGGAACAATTTGAACACCAAAATAATTAAAGAGAGTAATGAATAACAGACTATTGAAAAATAGAATCCATGAGTCCATAAAAAATAGATATATAAACAAATGTAAAGGGAAGAAGGGAGGGCTATAGTGTACAGTAGAATGTCAAGCCCAATGGTATATGTAGAAGGATTGTTACAGATCGAAAATCATCATTTTCCAACCATGAAAATACCGATGGGTTTGGGCCAGAATCATTGATGGATTTCAAATTGGGGTAGGAGATGCCTCTGGTGAGGAACAGGATGTTTGCGTGGTCTTAAAGGTCTCCCAAAAGTCTACTTGTTGATTGCAAGGAGGAAAGACAGTAACTATATAGTACATAAATCAGACAACATCTTGCTAAGGGATCACAATCACCATCATCCATGAGGGGCAGATGGACATCAGGAGTGTCTACTAGTGGCAGTCTGAGAAGGACTCATCACCTATATTATATTTCTAGCTGGAAATGCATAACCTGAACCTAATTACCAATGTAATGATGAACATAAGAAAACCCCATATAAGAAACAGCATATCTTCTTAAAAAACCAACTGTACTCTTTTAAAAAGTGTCAGTATTATCAATTACAAAAAAAAAAAGAGAGAGAGAGAGAGAGAGACTGTGGAAATGTACCATATGAAAAGAAATGAAAGGATATCTGACAACAAAGTGTACTATCCAGCCCTAGTCTGGATCCTGTACTAGAGGGGAAAACGCTAGACAGGATATTAACAGACAAAATGGAATACAGATGATAAAAAGTAAAAGTAGTAAATCAAATATTGATTCTACTAGAATTGATAACTTACTATGAATATTTAAGAGAATATCTTCATTCTTAGGAAACCCAGAGTGAAACATACAGAGGGAATGGGACATGGAATAGGCAACTTTTTGTCAGATGGACCAGAAAAGAAAATTACTACCCACAGATACGTACCCAGCAAATAGGGCAAATGGTTAAATCTGGAAAGGGTATCTGGAGGTTCTTTGAATTATTTTTATTCTTGCAACTCTTCTGTAAATTTGAAATTGTTTTTTTTAAAAAAAAGAAAAACCTTGGTGCTAATACCTTAAACACACTATGCGGAGGAAAATCAGTCAGACAAAAAAGAACAAGTAGTAGATGATATGAAATATCTCGAATAGGCAAATGCATAGAGACAAGTGTTTACTAGTGGTCTTCAGGGGCAGGGAGCAAGGGGGGACAGGGAGACAGCTGAAGGGGTATAGAGCTTCTGCTTGGAATGACAAAAAAAACTTCTGGAAATGGATAGGGGTGGTAGTAGCACAACATGGTGAATATAATTAATGCCACTAAATTGTACATTTAAAAATGGTTAAAAGGACAAACTTTTTCATCTATACCTTAACACTATAAAATTTAAAAATTAATATTAAAATATGGTTAAAAAATTAAAAGTTCAGAAAGAAAAATGCTATATAGACCTATCTATACTAGGATAGAAAGAGCTCAAAAATATATTTTTGAGTGAAAAAAGAAAATTTAAAAGATAATTTATTCAGTGTGGTATTTCCCACATTATATACATTTGTACATATGTAATACATAGAATAAGGAGCCCTGGTGGTGCAGTGATTAAGTGCTCAGCTGCTCAGTGAAAGGCCAGCAGTTTGAACCCACCAGCTGCTCCGTGGGCGAAAGATGTGACAATTTGCTTCTGTAAAGGATTACAGCCTGTGAAACACTCTGGGGCAGTTCTACTCTGTCCTATGTAGTCACAATGAATTGGAATCAACTTGATGGCAACAGGCTAATACACAGAATAAGGAGCCCTAGTGGTACAGTGGTTAAGTGAAAAGGTAGTCAGTTCAAACCCACCAACCGCTCCACAGGAGAAAGGTGTGGCTGTCTGCTTCCATAAAGGCTTACAACCTTGGAAAAAACATAGGGCAGTTCCATTCCATCCCATAGGGTTTCTGTGAGACAGAATTGACTTGACAGCAAAGGATAATACACAGAATAAGGTCTAGAAGAATATAAGGCAAATTGTTTATTGTGGTTTACCTCCGGGTGAGGAGACCAGGATAGTATTCAGAGTAGTTTATTTGTAGTATTTTTATTTTTTATAAAGAGAATGTATTTATGAATTACTATGCAATTAGAAATAACTTTTTTTAAAAAAAAAAAAGGATCAAATTGCCTTCCTCTATGGTAGTTAAGGTTATGTGTCAGCTTGGCTAGGCCTGGTTGAGTGGCTAGGCAGCCGGATGTAGTTATTCCCCATGATGAGACTGGTAATCAACTCCATGGTGGAATCTATTGGAGCAGCTGAGTAACTGCCTTACAGATGGGGTCTGCTTCCAGTATACAAGAGAAACTTTGAGAAAGGTCTCTGCAGCTTTTTGGCATGCTTGGACCCTGCACGTAACTGTCTTCATTTAGCAGCATGCCATGTTTCCTGCCGATCTTGGGAATGTCTCTGGACTTGAACTAGTGGCTTGCCATGTTATTCGGTAATAAAACCAAAAATCAAACTCACTGCTGTCTAGTCAGCTCCGACTCATAGCGACCTCTCCTTGGGTTTCCAAGGCAGTATCTCTACAGAAGTAGATTGCCCAATCTTCCTTCCGAGGAGTGGCTGGTGGGTTTGAATCACCAGCCTTCGGGTTAGCAGTCAAATGCCTTAGGTAACACTATGCCATTTTACTTGTCAACCTTGGGCTTGTTAGCCTCAGCCGTCAGTGGCTTCATTTGTGAGGAGACACTTCTAGCTTCAGTGGGCCGGGAGCAAGAGGCAGAGCTGAAGCCTAAGGTCAAGAGGCTTTCACCCAGCCGCTAGAGCTGACACTTTGAACTCAGACTTCCAGCCTCCTAAACAGTAAGAGAATAAATCTCCATTTGTTATGGACACCCATTTGTGGTATCTTCTGTTAGACCAGCAATAGAGAACCAAAACACTCTCAATTCCCATTGATGACAAGGATCATGGCTCAGGTTCCCTGAGACAGTATTCATTTCAAATATTGGAACCCATTTTAATATTTGACAGTCTCAGAAACTATCCATATTTGGGGTCTGGGAAAACAGCAGCAGCATAGGATGCTTTTATACAACTAGTTTGACCCTGTCTCCATCATGTGCCAACTGTGTGATACTGGGCAAGAGAAAAACCTCACTGAACCTCAGTTCCCTTCTCTGTAAAATGAGAAAATAATGCCTGTAGAGCAGAGTTGCTATAAGTGTTAGGTACAACATACGTTAACTGGTGTATGCATTAGACAGAAGGAATCTGAAGTGCCTAGCTCATCCTGGTGTCAAGATAAAATAGCTATTTGTCGTTACTAATTGTATTGCTATTTAGTTATTTGATTGAATGTACTGTTCTCCTGAGAATCCACGAGCCCTTTAAGGAAGGGTCTGTCCCTTATTTATCTTTCTGCCTCCAAATGTGCCTCATAGAGTACATTAAAAAAAAAAAAACCTGACTACCATGGAGTTGGCCCCGACTCATAGCGGCCCCTCCTTGGGTTTCCGAGGCAGTATCACTACAGAAGTAGACTGCCCAACCTTCCTTCTGAGGAGTGGTGGTAGGTTTGAACTGCCAGCCTTCTGGTTAGCAGTCAAATGCCTTATGCACTACGTCACCAGAGCTCCCACACAGTACATTGGCACCTGGCAAACATTTGTTAGCAGAGTCACAGAAAATCAGGAGCAACAATATAACTACTCCACAGCATCCCAGGTTTACTTTAGAATTATCAGATATAGATAAACATGGCCTCTGAAGTCATTGTGTAGAAATTTGCAAGTGTCAAGAAGATGAAAAGGTGACCAATGACCTTGTTGTTGTTGTTGTTGTTAAGTGCCGTCGAGTCGTTTCCGACTCATAGCGACCCCATGCACAGCAGAACGAAACACTGCCCGATCCCGCACCAGCCC